>NC_043700.1:64570699-64574256 GCF_006229205.1 Suricata suricatta
TCCAGATGGCCTACAGGCACATGAAACGATGCTCAGCATCACTCATCATCAGGGAAACACAAATCAAAACCACACCAAGATACCACCTCACACCAGTCAGAGTGGCTAAAATGAACAAAGCAAAAGACTAGAGTTGTTGGAGAGGGTGTGGAGAGTTGGGCACCCTCTTACACTGTTGGTGGGAATGTAAACTGGTGCAGCCGCTCTGGAAAACAGTGTGGAGGTTCCTCAAAAAACTATCCATAGAACTCCCCTATGACCCAGCAATAACACTGCTAGGGATTTACCCAAGAGATACAGAAGTGCTGATGCATAGGGGCACATGTACCCCAATGTTAATAGCACACTGTCAACAACAGCCAAAACATGGAAAAAGCCTAAATGTCCATCACCTGATGAGTGGATCAAGAAGATATGGTATGTGTGTATATATATAATGGAGTACTACATGGCAATGAGAAAGAATGAAATCTGGCCATTTGCAGCAAAGTAGATGGACCTCGAGGGTGTCATGCTAAGCAAAATAAGTCAGGTGGAGAAGAACAGATACCATATGTTTGCACACATAGGTCTAACAGGAGAAACCTAACAGAGGACCATGGGGACAGGAAGGGGGAAAGAGATTTGGGGAGACAGAGGGATGCAAAACCTGAGAGACTACTGAATACTGAAAACGAACTGAGGGTTGAAGGGGGAGGCGGAGGGGGAAAAGAGGTGGTGGTAATGGAGGAGGGCACTTGTGGGGAAGAGCACTGGGTGTTATATGGAAACCAATTTGACAATAAACTATTTAAAAGGAAATTAAAAAAATAAAAAATGAAAAAAATTAAAACTTTTTTCCTAGTCAATGTGACACAAAGAAAAGCCAGATAACCAGCTTACACATGCCACAAACTACGTCAATATAGAAATTAACTTATCTTATTTGTTTTGGTTTAATTTTGTATAAAAAATGGTTACTATTAAGATATTTTTGAAAAATCTGGGGATTTTTTTGGGGGGGGTGGTATTTTTGAAGGGGAGAGAAAAGAATTCTTTGGAAGGGATCTTTGGAAACTAGGTCACTACCTTAATGTGAAAGGGCTCAAAAAAGAAATTAAATATACAACCATTCAATAGCTGAATACCTACAGAGTTATGAGCTAGAGAGCAAAGTCCTTTCCTTCAAAGTATTGAAAACAAAGGTACACACACCCAAGAATCTATGGGAACCCAAAAGCAAATGTTTTAATTCTTGCAGTTTTTAAAATATCAAATATTAGCAATTTCATTTGGTTCAACTTAGATTCCCCACCCCCCACACCTTTCCTTCTCTTTTTCATGGAGGGTAGAGGACGGTGGTTAGGAATTGAGGCATCCAAGGAAGCATCATTTGTAGTTTTTGTGAAAGGTATCTGTTGTAACTAAATACTGGTAATCAGTTAGATTTAACAAGAGTAATAGCAAAAAAGCTAAAGAATACTCACATGTGGTTTCGTACTGAGGAGATGGAATACAAGATCTTCCAAGATCTCTTGTAAACCAAACAACACTCATTGGGCCTTATCTTTAATAATAATGGTTTATTATTTTAAATAAAAATATATTTGATAGCAGCAAGCATCAGAAACATCTCTGCTTGAAAGTGAATTGGTATTCAAGAAAATATTATTCACTGGAGATTATATCAGCAAAAAAAAAAGTTAGCTTTGTACTCTTTTGAAGGAATCAGCATTAGCATTTGCTTTCCAGAAATTCTGGAAAGGATAGCTTCTCAGATATGAAGTGTAAATCTTGAGTTTCCAGGAATGCCATGCTGCAAGTATTTTAATAATCATTTTTCTCTATAACTATACTAAAATATATTCAATATTTCAAATATATTAAAAACAGAAGATACATTAACTTACAAAAGAATAACTTCCACATCTATCTGTTCATAAGCAATGTTCAATCTTACTAAAAAAGATACAACAACAACCACCTATGAGCAAGGATTCTGGAGTAAGATGGCAAACTGAATACACTTCTAATTTCACTTTCTCTTTAAATATATTTTTGATGGCTCATTAAATCAGTTATGGTTCCTTTGGTCACTCACTCCTCTCCTCGGAATAGAGGGAACTTACCTAAACATTATAAAAGCAGTTTATGAAAAGCCCACAGCCAATATTATCCTCAATGGGGAAAAACTGAGTGTTTCCCCCTGAGATCAGGAACACGACAGGGGTGTCCACTCTCACCACTGATGTTTAACATAGTGCTGGAAGTCCTAGCATCAGCAATCAGACAAAAAAGGAAATAAAAGGCATCAGAATTGGCAAAGAAGAAGTCAAACTTTCACTTTTCGCATATGACAAGATACGCCACATGGAAAACCCAATCGACTCCACCAGAAGCCTTCCTGAACTGATTAATGAATTCAGTAAAGTTGCAGGATACAAAATCAATGTACAGAAATCAGTTGCATTCTTACACACCAAAAATGAAGCAGCCGAAAGAGAAATCAAGAAACTGATCCCATTCACGATTGCACGAAAAACTATCAAATACCTAGGAGTAAACCTAACCAAGGATGTAAAAGACCTATATGATGAAAACTATAGAAAACTTATGAAAGAGATTGAAGAAGACACCAAGAAATGGAAAAACATTCCATGCTAATGGACCGGAAGAATAAACATTGTGAAAATGTCAGTACTACCCAAAGCAATCTACACATTCAATGCAATCCCCATCAAAATTGCACCAACATTCTTCTCAAAGCTAGAACAAACTATCCTAAAATTCATATGGAACCACAAAAGACCCCGAATAGCCAAAGTTATATTGAAGAAGACCACCAAAACAGGAGGCATCACAATCCCAGACTTTAACCTCTACTACAAAGCTGTCATCATCAAGACAGTATGGTATTGGCACAAAAACAGACACGTAGACCAATGGAATAGAATAGAGACCCCAGAACTGGGCCCACAAATGTACAGCCAATTTATTTTTGACAAAGTAGGAAAGAGTATGCGATGGAAAAAAGACTGCCTCTTTCTTTAGCAGGTGGTGCTGGGAGAACTGGACAGCAACATGCAGAAGAATGAAACTAGACCACTTTCTTACACCATACACAAAAATTAACTCAAAAAGGCTGAAGGACCTGAATGTGAGACAGGAAACCATCAAAACCCTCGAGGAGAAAGTAGGAAAAAAACCTCCTAGACCTCCACCGCACCAATCTCCTACTTGACACATCCCCAAAGGCAAGGGAAATGAAAGGAAAACTGAACTCTTGGGACTTCATCAAGATAAAAAGCTTCTGCAAGGCAAAGGAAACAATCCAGGAAACTAATAGGCAACCCACAGAATGGGAAAAGATAGTTGCAAATGACATATCAGATAAAGGGCTAGTATCCAAAATCTACAAGGAACTCACCAAACTTCACACCCACAAAACAAATAACCCAGTGAAGAAATGGGCAGAAGACATAAACAGACACTTCTCCAAAGAGGACATCCAGATGGCCTGCAGGCACATGAAACGATGCTCAGCACCACTCATCATCAGGGAAATACAAATCAAAACC
>NC_043700.1:64574356-64618012 GCF_006229205.1 Suricata suricatta
AGATAGCTGTGAAATTAGGTGATTAACTAGTTGGTACCTAACCTTCTAATTTCTGCATAAGTCTAATTACATGAAATACAAGTTGGGGTTTTGATTTTTTACTTTGCTTTTCTGTTTGGAGTGTAAGTGTAACTACTGTAGTGTAGATGATGGAAAATAATTGCATATGTTAAAAAAATAAATAGAGAAAAAAATAAAGACATTTTTGAAAATAAGGTGACAAGGACAAAGAGAATAGGACAGTGTAATACAACTTTGGACACTGCAAATCAAATGCATGTGTATGTGGCATCAGATACCAGAAACTGAAACACAGTCTTTTCAGTGGGTAATATAGAACCACTCTAATTTATGCTGCAGAACCCTCAAGAGACTTTGGAATGGGAGTGCAGGTGGTAGAGAAGAAAATGGGCTAGAGTCAGGGATGGATATCTTTGAAGGCTTTAAGTCTCTTACTCCAGCAGAAAACTTCCAGAAAGGGTTAATGCAGAACACATTTCTTTACTGGGGACCATAGGTATAGGGGGCTTCCCTTTTTCATTTCCTACATGTCTGAGCCCTTCAAAAGGACATTATCAGCCATTTCTTCCTAAAATAGGCTCCATTCAGTTCATTCCCCAACCTTCATCACTCCCTAATCCCCACTTTATTTTTCAGACTGAAAGAGGGCAAGGATCTTACCTGCCTTTTTTCCCTGAGTTGCCAGGACTTAAAAAAATATTCAGTCCATAGAAGGTGCTCGATAACATTAGCAGGATGAATTGTTACCAACATGTGATATTCATTTATAAATACTTACCAATTCCTATAAATTTTAAATTTATATTTTAAATATCTAATACATGTTGTTGGTTTTTCATCCTTAAATTTCTAGCATATGTATATAGTCTAAGTGATAAAAGATTTTCATAATGTTTGTTGCCACTCCTAACTATGCCCATACTTTCCTATATCTAATCCCAATAGAGCCAGTTCCTTGAATTTGTCTGCAAATATATGTTGGCCAAAAAGAGTTGGGAGAGTGGTAAGACAGATTATCTGGGCTCAGGCAAGGGTGCTTACAGATTCCAGACTGACTCCTAGCATTTTAAGGAAAAGCCCAGAGTGCGGAAGGCATACCCAAACACGACACAGTTACTACACAGTCAGCTTTTACTCTGATGGGAAAGCGGGTAAAGGGAACTACAAGGATGAGGAAAACAGATACAAAGCCACTTAGTTTTCTAACCTTAGGATTCACTTAACGTCTAACCCCCACCCCCCCTACAGCTCATCTGCTGCTAACTTGACATTTTGTAGTCTTCCACTCAGTCCACCTTCAGATGGAGCCAGAGTAGAAGTGAAGTCATTTACATGGCAATTTTACCAATTGTCATTGACTAGTATTTATATACGGAAAATATGAGCCTTACAAGAATAGTGCTCACCAGAAAAATAATAGAAATAACACTGTTTAGAAGAATACCTTTTTTTTTTAAGGAAGTTTTATCATTTGTAGACCCCAGAACATAATGATTGAATAAAATTGATTCTTTAAAACTTTTTTCAACAAATGCTACTGCTTATACAAGGGAAGTTTATAAATTAAGAAGTTTTTAAAATATACTAGTCTTGGGGTCTATTTTATCAGACCATTTTACCCTAAATATTTTCATTTGCTCTCAGATTTATTTTCTCATCCAAACTTACCAATGTCATCGTCTGTCCTGTCAATTGGATCCTTCTCTAGGCAGTCTCTCACGATGTCCCTGCTCATGAGAGGATCTGATGCCCTCTCAATGTCTTCTTCATCATCATCGTCCTCAGAATCTACTGCTGTTTCTGGCAATCCACTCAGGTCCATATCACCAGCCTCGCTTTCTGTGGCCTTAAAAAAGACCGAGACCGTTTTTTAAAAAACCATTTTAAGTAAACCTTTTGTACCTAAAGGAAATGAGAGCAAGTCTAGTTTGAAATATTAAAATTTTAGTATATTGATTTGTCTGTAACTAAGCATGTATTCAATGTCAACAAACATTTATGCACTAGGCACTATGTAGGAAGAATCACTTGAAGAAAATAGGAGTGATTTAATCTCCTATTAAACATTTAGTTAGGATTAATGATCTTCTCTCAAAAATTCTGATTTCTAATCTGAACTGTCCCATGCATTTGAAATTGTAGAATAAAGATGAGAAAGACAGTGTTTGTTTTCATCTATTTTTCAAAGAGAATGACTTAAGCTAAGAGTTTAAGGTAATAAAGGATTTTGAGCAATTCCTTTCCCTAAAGAACAATTCCTATTCCCTAAAGAAAAGGATTTATTAATGCCAAGAAGATTCAATAACTTCTTTCCTATTAGATGGTTTTTGTGTAAAAGTGAACCATAAGTCAAAGGTGACTTGATAAGCATGTGAATAAAACATTAACATTTACTTTGATTATACCAATGTCCACTCTCAAATTATAAATCACCAAAAAGTATTAAAAGACCATATGCCTACAAGGAACACATTCTTTCTTCATTCCTCAACAAGGTGACTGTATCATCAATCAAATTTCAAGTAATCATGTACTTGAATACTTTCTTAGTCACTAGAGTCACAAATTTCAAAATGAGCTCTTCTATTGGGCTATCTCAAGGCTAGAACGGTTATCTTACTTAGGTCATCTTATAGCCTGCTGTGATTATCATTTCCACAATAGGTCTAAATGTTATCATATCAACCTTACCTGACATAATACACCCAGAATTTACCAACTGCTTAAGCATAGTAAGAGTAAACTTAATATTAACAACATAAGTCTTGAACATCACATTTTGCTGGATAAAATATTAAACTCTTAAAAAGTTTGTTATAAACCATTAACTTCCTAGAAAACATGTATTATAAAGTTCACTAGCTTAAAATAATTTGTAGTTCACATGGTTTTCAAAAATAATAAAGACATCCTATTTTTAAGAACAGGCAAGGGGCGCCTGGGTGGCTCAGTTGTTTAAGCGTCCGGCTTCAGCTCAGGTCATGATCTCATGGTTCGTGGGTTTGAGCCCCATGTCGGGCTCTGTGCTGACAGCTCGGAGCCTGGAGCCTGCTTCAGATTCTGTGTCTCCCTCTCTCTCTGACCCTCCCCTATTCGTAATGTCTCTCTCAAAAATAAATAAAAACCATAAAAAAATTTAAGAACAGGCAAAAATCTTTATTAAAATAAATGAAAATAAATGAAAGATAAAAATACAAAATGTTGAACTTGATCATGACCACCACCACCATCGTGTAACACTCAATACTTACAATGTGCCACGAACCGCTCTGTTTTATGTGTATAACTCATTTAATCCTCAAAACAATCCTATCAAGTGCTATTACTGACTTTTCTTATTCTTCAAATATTCCCATAAAGAGAAATTATTGCAAAATCAAAATTAGAAACCAGGGGGTGCCTGGGCAACTCAGTCGGTTAAGTGTCCAACTTTGGCTCAGGGCATGATCTCATGGTTCGTGAGTTAGAGCCCTGCATCAGGCTTTCTGCTGACAGCTTAGAGCCATTTCAGATCCTGTCTCCCCCTCTCTGTCCATCCCCGGCTTGCACGCGGTACGCTATCTCTCTCAAAAATAAATAAACGTTTAAAAAAAAAAAGATTAGAACCTAGGAATTCTGTCTCTACTGTCTTAGACAACCTAATCTAGCTCTTTACAACAGATACATAGAATGTGGATTTTTTTAATAGTAAGGCAGCTACTTCCTTTACAATTTGGACATCTTTATTTTTTTTAATGTTTTTATTTATTATTGAGACAGAGGAAAACAGAGCATGAGTGGGGAAGGGGCAGAGAGAGAGAGGGAGACAAAGAATCTGAAGCAGGCTCCAGGCTCTGAACTGTCAGCATAGAGACCAATGCGGGTCTTGAGATCTTGCCCTGAGCTGAAGTTGGCTGCTTAACCGACTGAGCCACACAGTCGCCCCAGAATGTGGCTTTTATAAGGATCTATACTTTTTTTTTTAGTTTGAGTATTTAAGAAAAGTTTCATTATTTTCTTATCAAAGTTTCACTTTTCTCAAGTCTTGGTTTATACTGCAAAACATAAGATTTAATCCTACCTTTTGAAGCAATACAAACAGGTACTAATATTTTCTGAAGTTTAATAAAAAGAATTTTAATCACATTTTCAATTCTTTAGGTACAATTTCCTGAGCTAAAATACATGTATATAAAAAAAAAACCTAAGGGGAAAATAAGTGAAGAAAGAATACCTAATGAAGACAGAATTAAAAGTGGAAAACCTAATGTCTACAAAAGCTCTTTAAATAATGGCCTTAGTAAATACTATTGCTTGGGTTACGACCATTAGGAGCAGAGATGCCCTAGGTGGAGGAGTGGTGAGGCCTTGGTAGCCTTGTGGTTTTTAAGTACTTGATAAAACATGTGTTTTATCAAGCAGCCATTTTTATTTTAGTTAAATTAACACTTCACTGGAAACTTTGTGGCATATTTCCTCAGTTGGGTCATTTTCTTAATACCCTTTAAAAAATGAAAATAATCTCTTAAGAACTGTATTCATAATACAATATATGGAATCACTTTTTATTTTAGTAAATCATAGAGCTTTTGGCATTGATCTGAGACTATGACTAGTTTTTTTTTTTTTTAGAATATTACTACTTAACTATAAGGTACATCTAAATTTGTATTAGGCTACACATGTGGAAGGTAAATTAATTTAGGACAGGAGTTATTTGCCTAGCTGAATTAACTGTGGCACACTCAAAAACACATCTTCTGGGGCCCCTGGGTGACTCAGTCGGTTAAGCCTCCGACTTCAGCTCAAGTCATGATCTCACGTTCGTGGGTTCAAGCCCCACGTGGGGCTCTGTGCTGACAGCTCAGAGCCTGGAGCCTACTTTCAATTCTGTGTCTCCCTCTCTCTCTGCCCCTCCTTGCTCATATTCTGTCTCTCTCTGTCTCAAAAATAAATAAAACATTTTTAAAAAGTTAAAAAAAAAAGATAAAGAAACACATCTCCTAATTTAAATTCAGAATGCACAGAATTGTCTCTAGATTCTAGAATGAAACTGAGGTAGAACTTGACATGGTATTATGCCAAGACTGTGATCAGAGAAATTAGGCCAACACTGTTATTATCACCACCTTATTTCTGAAGTCTAGAAATGTGACAATTTGCTAATGTTTGCTATCTTTACATTTTCACCCCAGTTCCCCCTTAACATTGAAGATTATTGTTCATCACCTTAAATTTTCAAATATACAATCAGCCCTCTGTATATGCATTCCTTAATATTAGCTGAGATTGAAGAAGGGACTAAAGAAGAAATAAAAAATAAAAAATAACTTCTAAATAATATAGTTTTTTTTAGCTTACAGTGTTTTTAAATTTTAAAAATCTAAAATACAGTAAGAGATAAAATATATATTTTGTGTCATTCCAAAGAAATCATTACTGTCATTTAAATAAATTTTATGTAAGTCTTAAATAAAACAAAAAGACTCCTTTTTTTTTTTCTTTTTAAGTAAGCTCTACACCCAACATGGGGCTTGAACTCACAAACCCCAGGCTCTATTGACTGAGTCAGCCGGGTGCCCCAGAACAAAAAGCCTTTTAAATATGAATTGGATTAGTCTCTCCACAACTGAATCCTCCATCCCATTTGTGGAAATAATTATTAGTTGTTTTCTGTTTCTGTTATGTGTATTCCATTCTTAAATCATTCATGAAATCACATTCATTAAACCAGTAACTTAGATTATATTTCTAAATAAATATCCATTATATTTAAGAGTATTATAGAATTCCTTTATTTCATTTTAATTTTATCTATTTTTTAAGTAAGCTCTAGGCCCAACATGGGGCTTGAACTTATAACCCTGAGATCAAGATTGGGAGGCTCTACTGACTAAGCCAGAAAGGTACCCCTACAGAATTTCCTTTAATACATTTTAGTAGAACTTGATAACAAGTTAGGAGTCTACTAATGCCATAATACTACTACTTCATGAACACTAAAGCTTTTGGAGACTGGAATGAAATGTTTACTGAACAAACATCAACTGGTCTACAGGAGAAGTGTACTAAACTTAGGAGCAATGCCTAGAACCTACTAGTTACTGAATTTACATTTGCTAAATGAACAAACTCAGGGTTTAGTAATTCAGATCTCAGCTCTACCATTTATTATGTGACTTTAGCAAAATTACTTAACCTCTATGAACCCAGTGTTATGAGTACAGTTCTATCCTCCCACTCATTAAACTGTTCTTGGATCAAGTAAGGGGAAAGAAAGAACGCCAGTTACAGGCCAAATCAAAAGTCAGTCCCTTCCTCACGAGAACACATTTTTTATATCAGCATTTGTATGTCTTTACCTCTCCCCATCGTGCCGATGAAGCTTATACAGAATTTGTATCAGCAGAATTTGTCAAAAAAACCTAAAACTCTGTTAAATAATGCAACCCCTTACTTACTATAAAACAACTGTCACTCAAACTAATTGCAACCCTTTAATTCCAGTGAAATGACTCATACAACAAATATAGGAACAGTGATCCTATACTGAATAACTACCATCTACGTGAAATCTTCACATCAATTCAGCAAATTAAGGTTATTGTTCCTACTCTTCAGATAAGAAAACACTAGGAAAATCAAATAAATTGTTCAATGCAAACAAAACCAAACCTAGTAATTGTGTTGGTACTTAAAATCAGGTCTGACCAATACAAACTACTAAATGATTTGCACTATAAAACTTTGCCCAGTTTTCTCAATAGACTGTCTTCATAAAGAAAATTGCTAAATCATTAATCATCAGGGAACTGAAAATAAAAGCCACAATGAAATATCACCTTATACCTGTCAAAATAGCTATAATCACAAAGACAAAAAATAAATAAGCAAACAAACAAATAAATAAAATAAAACAAAAAAACAAGTGCTGGCAAGTATGTGGAGAAAAAAACACTTATGCACTATTGGTGAGAATATAAATTGGTACAGCCACTGTGCAAAACAGAATAGATGTTCCTTAACAAATTAAAAGTAGAAATACTAGATGATCCACTAATTCTAGTACTGGGTATTTACCCAAAGAAAATGAAAACATTAATTCAAAAGAAGATATGTACCCCATATTTATTGCAGTATTATTTACAATAGTCAAAGTATGGAAGCAATTCAAGTATATATTGACAGATGAGTGGATAAAGATGTGGTTGTTGTACGTAAACACACACACACACACACACGTGCACACACAGGAATATTATTCAGCCATAAAAATGAATGAGATCTTGCCATTTGCAACAACATAGGTGAATCCAGAGGGTAAGTGAAAGGAGCTAGACCTAAGAGAAATAAGTCAGAGAAAGACAAATATCATATGATTTCACTTATATGTGGATCTAAAAAACAAACAAACAAAATGAATACACAAACCCAAAGCAGAAACATAACCTATAAACACAGAGAACAAACTAATGGCTACCAGAAGGAAGGGTGAAGAGTGAAAGATACTGGCTTCCAGTTACAAAATGAATACTTATGAGAATAAAAGGTACAGCATAGGGAATATAGTCACTGGTACTGTAATAACATTGTATGGTGACAGATGGTGTCTACACTAGTGGTGTGCAAAGCATAACATACTGATTTGTCCAATCACTTATGTTATAATCACTAATGCAACACTGTGTCAACTATACAAAAACATAGTTAAAATATAATAAAGCAATGAAATGTTTTCTGCTTTGCTAATTCATAAAACATAAATTTTAAATACATATATTTGTATGTAAACATAAACAAAACTTTTGCTATTTTATGGCTTCCTCCAAACTGTATTACTAAGATTAATGTTAGTCTTTAAATCGTTCTATTCTAAATAAAGATAGGCACACAGGCACTTTATATTTTAAAAGTGTCTGATTATATTTGTCTCAGAAGCAAGAAGGGAGGCTTACATAATACAGTTAGGCAAATAACTCCTGTCCTTAATTAATTTACCTTTCACATGTATAGCCTAATATAGACTTAGATGCACATTATAGTTAAACAGTAATATTCTCATAAAAACTAATAATAGTCTCAGATCAATGCCAAAAGCTCTATGATTTACTGAAATCAAAAGGGATTCCATATACTTTATTATGAATACAGTTAAGAGATTATTTTCACTTTTTAAAGGATATCAAGAAAAAGAACAAATGTGAAAAAATATTAAATGCCATGAAGCATCCAGTGAATTGTTAATTTAACTAAAGTAAAAATAACTACTACACATGTTTTATAGAGTACTTAAAAACCATTTACGAGAAAGAAGTTTTTGCATATTAAGTACTCGATGCACATCCCCATGTTTAAAAGGGTTGCTTAGTAATTATTCTTGATGTAAAATAAATTTTGTGCAGAATTTCAAATGTACATAAGTAACCCACATAGCACCTAAGACAAACCCTGATATAAATTCAAGCTAGTAGAAGCCTATATTGAATGCTAATGCTGATGATAATTTACCTGAGACAAGTAAGTAGGAACTATCTACAAAACCAGTAAAACGTTGGCTTGAGAATATAATTCATATTCCGGAAACATGCTTGTAATCCAAAGCATTCCTATATCAAAGTGAATTTCAAGAACCACTGGCTCAGTTGTGATCATGTGACATTTGCCATCACGTACTATGCCTTTTATAAGACATCGCTCGTTTATCAAATTAAAATTTATTAGAAATGTTTGCTTGTCTTGTGAAACACTTGCAGAACAAGTTACTCACAATCCAAGGTTTTCCTGTGTATGTAGACAGTATGAAAATATTTGGAAATCTAGCCGGTGTATTATAATTTATGCTGTTCCTAATTTTATACATCATTTTTAAAAATTTGAATATAGACTTTAAAATATATTTATGCCTAAAAGACAGGAACAATTTTATAGCTTATAGTATAAATTGTTAGGTTTCTTTCCAAAAATTATAATCTTAACAGGTGTAAGAATATCTGTAAATATTTATTATAAGAAAGTCTATGCTAATTTGACAGGAAAATAGTATCATATTTATTCTTCATATACTCAATTACTAATAGGTTGTAAAGATTTTATTTAAGGTATAGGTATCTGCATGTACTCTTTTGCAAATTACCTAATCTTGCCCTTTGAATATTGTTTTATGGTGAGCCAAGTATTTTTCTTATTAATTTGCATACATGAGTTATATTCTGACTTTAAATATTTGTCTCAAATGATTGTTTTAATTATTAAATTTTTTGATTGTCATACCGTAAGGCTTTGCTAACTCTTTAGATGATCTGAAAGATAGTCTTAATTATGATATAAAGTGAGGCTATAAAGTGGCTCACCCCACCATGGAGATCATTTATTGAATAATCCATCACATTCTTTACTGGTTTGTAAGGATTCCTCTATTACATATTACATCCTTACAAATGAATTCCATTTCACTTGAACTCTCTGTTCTATTGATCTATTTTTGAACAACTATTTCCAGTCCACCAAGCTTCTGCTCTGATAATCATGCTATGTAGCCAGAATCTTATGGCTAGAATCGCACTGTCTCATATCCCCAACTTAGGCATTCTGTTTTCTGCTGCCAAAAAACTCCTACTTTCCAATTGCTTCCATCTGTTTCCAAGATAACTATTTTTCAACTCAAGCATGATCTTTAGTCTTCAAGACTCTACTCCCTTCTATGTCTAGCTTTCCCACCTCCAGCTTCTAAAACCTAGTCTGTATTTCAATCACATCCATTCAGTCTATCTTTACCCAATGCCCAGTTTCCTGGCTCTAGAGAGAAAATGGAGACAGGACAGAGAAGTTCCCTGCCTTCTTAAAGCTGTCATCTTAGTAAACAGATAGAACAGAGAAAGCAATAATCATTTGGGGGGGAAAAAAAACCCTCTAAATAAAAGGAATAGCCAGGAAAGGAATCAAAATGCAGGACCTACATTTCAGACAGTAATAAGGAAAGGACTCTCTGAGAAGATGGTACTTGAAAATGAAGGCATAAAAGGATCAAGCTAGGAGAAAACATTCCAGGCAGAAGGCATGCAAAAACAAAGGCCAGCAGTTAAAAGAAGCTGGCATGTTGCTACATCCGTCTCTGTGATACACTCATTTAACAAGACTCCAGGCCTGGGTGCAGCCAAATCTCTGCTTTCTTTGTGCTTGCTGCAGGAAAAAAAAAAAAAAATACTTAAAAGGGCAGAGGGAAGTCACTCTGTATTTGAGGGTACCATCTCAACTACGCTTCCATTACTCTAGTCAATTTGTTCTCCTACTCTCTGAAACAACTATTCTGAAACTTCTCTCTCCTTAAAACTTTCGGCCTGCCAACTCTCTCACTCTCAACAAATGGACTCAACTCTTTAGATGGGAAAACTAAAGCCATCAGAGAGACGCTTTCCACTCTCAAAGCCCCCACTCCAAGCCCACCACGATAATATGTACCTGCAGAAACAGAGGAAGGCTTCTTTTCTTACAGCTCATTAATCCACTTGGCTCTTCTTGAATTCCTCTACTCCTACCCTCTTAGAAAAATTATTCTACCTTTTTCTCTCGGTACACGACATTCAATTTCAGCCTCTCTGTGTCCATCTCGTAAGCACTTATACTCACTTCAGTATGACAACATTCTGACTTAGGAAAATTCTCCTAAGTCAGAATTATACAGAGTTTGAAGGTCCGCCATGGGAGATAGCTGTCCATCTCTGGTAATGTTCCAGAATAAACTGAATGCTTCACTGACAGAAAGGCAGTAGAGGACTCAAATATAAAGCTACTCACTGACAAGGTGCACCTGCCAGATTTCTTCTCACCTTAAGAATTTCTGATTTAAACATAATAGAAATGGTCTATTGGGGATTTCTATTAAATGTTAACTTTAATATAGCTAACAACAAATCCTTAGGTACACCTTTGGATTCTTCCTTATGAAGGATAGAAAATTAACAGGCTACATGCCTGCCATCAAATTTGAAGTGAATAGCTTTGAAAACTCAACTGAAACAAATCAAAATACACAGAGACCCTCTATTTCATCTATACCCCAAGCTAAAGTCAGACTGAAGGCAGACCATGTCAGAGCAATTTGGAGTTCTTGGCCTCAGTCTGGATTCTCAGACATCTGTACCATCAAGAAATTCCTCATGAACTTAACCCAAGCCTATGCAAGGGTTAAACACATAAAGCTAGAATTCCCTTGAGAATATGTCTCAAAAATTCTACGAACCACTTATTTCATTCTTACTATAAACTTGCTTTCTAGGAGTTCCATTTAGGTGTGTATACACTTGACAGCAGTGGTAACTGCTGCAACCTCAAGCTGTGTCTCCACTGCAGATTTTTAACGCGTATAATCGCCTCACAGTTTAGGAGACAGGGGCTCTACCATGATATTCCAGTTACTAGAAAGCACAGCTTTTAGGTATACCATTCATTGTTTTAGGACAAGGGATACTTGAATAAATGTTTAAAAAAAAACCCAACTTCTAAAAATTGGTATTAGAGGCAGGTAGAGGAAGGAGAGCAAGTTTACCTTATCCACCACCTTCTCCTCCTCTAACATCTGAAAATGTGATTACTTCCTAAAAATTTTATTATAAGTTAACACTTAATGCAAAGTATCTATCTTTGCATTTGATATTGTATCAAAATTACCTGAAAGACCCACATAATATTTCTTATTGCAAAATAATAAATTCTTAATCAGCCAAGAATCTGCAAATAATTGCATTTGGGGCTACTGATTATTAGTCAAGGCTACAAACCCTTGAATTACAGGAAAGTGTATACCTATTACTTCCTTAAAATAAAACTAATTTTCTAAGATCTACTAAGTTTAGAACTTAAATATGTTTTGCCCTGATAGTATTATAATTAACTACTTTTAGTATTTTTTTTAAAATACAAACTTAGCACTGCCTGAAGATTTTATGATCTTGAAACACTATAATGTTTCTAAAGAAAGGTACTTCTTTGGTCATCTTGTATCACAATTCCTATAAACTCAAGAATCATACTTTGTAAAGTGAGTACTATGTTCCTGTTGTTTGAAACCATCCAAAAGTCCATATTAGTAGTATGTATTTAAAGACCACCCTACAGATGGGCTTTCTCTTTTTGCATATATTAGTCACTTTTCCTAAATTTGGATATTCTAAGACAATGAACTATTCCTTAACAATTAAAATTAGTTTGCTTTTCAAATATCTTTGGAATTCCATAGTTCTTTCTTTTCTATCCATCTGTATCATAAGAATTTATTTTAAACACATAACGAAATCTATACATAATTTTAAAATGCAAGAAAAATAATCTAATGATCCAATTATAATAATAATCTTTCTCATCATATTCAAGACTTTAATAAGAAAAAATTACTACATAGTATAATTCTGCAGTTTTTCCCTACAGTTTTAGTCAAGAAAGAGTCCTAAACCTAATATGTCTATATTCAAATTTATAAAATATTTGAAGTCCAGAGAAACAACTCCAAGGTGACCACTCCATTTAAAATTTTGATAACTGGCAATAGCAGAAGCAAAAACAGTTAGACAGTAGTTCAACTTCCCAAAACAGACATACTATTTGCCTCTGTGAAGCACAAACATTAAAATTTTATGTACCTATAAGTACATATAATATACATACATATACTTTATAGATCCTATCAATTAAGAATCATAAGATTCCTTGGAATACATAAAAATGAAACAAATGACAAGAAAAACACCTTCTTACCTGATAGATATCAGAAAGACTGCTGCTTCCAGAATCACTAGTGATACTACATCCTGAATGGCTAGAAGAAACGTGCGTCACCTGTGGGTGGAGACTATCAGTAAGGTGTAGTTTTGTGAAATCTGCAGGAAGCTATGGAAGGAGCAGGAGAAATAGGATTACCATTTGAATCAAGAACTCTTAAGAAGACATTGAAATATTTTATTATACTCTATTCCATACCATTTACCCAAAAGTACAAGATCCTTCATTTTTCAAGTTCACAAATTATTAAATATTGTCCCTATTTATCAAAAATCACAAAATAAATTTTGAAAGTTTATGGACATTCAGTGAACCCTAATACTAAATACAATGCTTAAAGAGGTGGATTTGGAAGTTAAGATTAACTTGGGTGAGCATTTAATTCAGTGAGTGACAACTTTCAAATTATATGCCATTGAGCAAATTAATCTACTGCTATTTGTTAGCCACTATAAACACAACTTTGTAGCAAGAAATAGCTTAAACAAGAAAACAGACTTGAGGTTTTTATATGCCTAAATAATACTTAAAAGTAAAAAAATAGCATCTTAGAATTGACAAAATGTTTTGCTATATAATAATTCTACTAGGTTCTATGGAGAAAACAGAATAGGATCCCTTCAACGAACTTAGAGTAGAGAAAGTTATGGACAATATTTATCAATCTACTCACATACACATAAATATCAATTTTCTATCTGTTCAGTTTAAACCCTAAATAAAATAGCTTCTGTTGAACAGATTCACTAAGCATCCATCAGGTGCTTCTATGATTCTCCCATATAACAGAGAAAAGGTATTGAAAAAGAAAACATCCATACATTTGCCCATTCAACAAACATCTGCCGAGCCTTTTTCCTCTTACTGTGTGCTAGTCAGTGAATGAGACACTAACATTGCCCTAAGAATCTTACACTGTAAGTTACTATCAGTTTTTTTGAATTAAGAAGGGCCACTATTTATAATATCCCACTTATACTATCGGCCAGTAATATACATGACATTTCAAAATATATGTTGACATTATGCAATATTGTTAACATTCTCTTTCCTCCCTACATATTAATCCTATTTAGCTGTTGAATAATAATGAAGAATATTAAAATACAACTTAAGAGTTTATCTTAGCAACATTCCCTTCTCTCCTTTGATCCTCATCCCTTCCCCACTTTCCAAAAATAAGATGCCATTGCATAGATTAGAATAAGTTTCCCAAGGGAGGCGATTCATTTTTACGGCAATAACCAAAGAATTTTAATACCCCAAAGTTCCAAACAAAGAGGCAAAACGTACTTATATCCCACTATCATTCAGATCTCACTTAATAAACAGGTTACTATATTTAATGACATTAAATACAGGCTATGAAGAAATATTTTTGACTTCATGAGAAACAAGGTATACAAAGAAAAGACTTAAAAACAAATGTATTAGGAGACAATGATTAGATGCCAAGTAAATGGACCAAAAAACACATATATATGTTGGAGGGGCTCAGAGAAGTGAGATGTACTTAAATGGGTGAGATCATCGCAAAAATGACCTATCTCACTAAGCGTAGTTTTTTAAAAGTCTGATAATTGAAGATGCTCTGAAATACTAGATAAAATTGAGGAGAATAACAATTCCTCTACAAAGAATAGACAGGTAGGTAACTCTAAGATTAGAGTTTATAAATATTTATTCACAAGGTAAAACAGTGAAATATTTGCAGGACTTTTACAGGAATGATTTGAAGACAGAAATCTCCTGAGATGCACTATTGACTATGATTTTGCATGTTGCTAAGTGATAGATATCAGATATTAAAATAATGTGTCCAAAATCAGGATAAATACTCTTCATCATCCTGGCTACATTTCCAGTATATCAGTCACTCACTGCAGAAGGCAACTGGGGAAACATTACTCAATGGCTCAGTGATTTTAAAAGGCATAATAAATCGATACATATAATTACAGAGCAGTAAACTGATTTCTACTGATTATCTTATATAGACATGACTTAGGTTTATATGTGCCACATAGGGCGACTTTTAAAATTAACTTAAATGTGTCAAATGAAGACATCATTAATGAATTTTTACTCAGAGAGACTTATTTATTCAAGTCTCAAAGGACTCTCTTCAGTATCGTGGGCTGGTCATCTTCGCTAAGACTTCCCTGTGTGGAAAGCACTAAGAGCTACAGAGCCCTGCATCGAACAGAACACACAGGGTCCAGCCTCTGTGTACCCCGATCTATTCATCCATGCTAGCTGACAGCCACAGATACCAGAATTACCTGGCTATGCTAGGCTAAGAACCATAAAGACTGTTTAAAAAGCTAAAGAGAAATATTTCCACTCTTAAGAATTCATTTCTACTTTATACATAAACACTTATTGAGTATCCATTATGTCAGACTGTTAGACCCAGGGAATATGGAGGTGAATATGACATTCCTGATTCTAAATGTAACTAGCTTCTACTACCCAAAATGTCATTGAAATTGGGGTGACCCGCAATAGAAAAAGAAGTCAAACATATTTTGTTAAATAAGGCTTTTAACCCCCCACCTGTATTTTTTGCATAACAGCATGAAATGTTAAACTCAAGGAAAATGCATACATAATATAGTATTAACTGAATGCTTCTTTATATTAGAACAGATGCCATATTTAGGAAAGCTTTAAGTTTTTCCCACAGATTGGGAGAATAGTATCATGGTCAAATTTCACTGAAAGTACACTTCAGCCACAGTTGGGAAAAGCGTGGAATGGGAGAAGTTGTGGAAGTTGTTCCCATAGAGGGAGAGTCTGAACTGCACTGACGTGACCAGCTGGCCACAACACCCTAAAAGAAGAGAGACATGAGCCACGTCTGGGGGATATTGGTCTTTAAAAGGCAAATAAACTATAGGGACTGGGAGTCAGAGGACAAACACTGTGACACGGACCCACATTTAAACATGAGGTCAACAAGGGTAGCACAGAATCCCTAGGAAGGCAGTAACTCATCGTCTGAGTAAAATATACCAAAAAAGCGGGTGTGGGGGGGGGGGGTGTATTACATGCCAAAGACAACAAGATTCATTTATTCCAAACTTTTCTAGGCTTGACCCAGGACCTATTTAAATTACTATCATTATCCTACTTAATTAAATTTCAGATTAAAATGGGGCTATGAAGTGTCTTGTGATTCTAGCCACCATTTATAACAGAAACTGTATAAGAGAAATTTTTGAAGTAGGGACTATATACAGCAATTACCTGAATAATATTAGACAGTAATTAAAGAGGAAAGCAATGCATTTTTATACATTTTTATCTTAATACCAATATATTTCACCAATTTATTTAAAATTTAAAGGAGTCTCTTACATTTTTCTTTATATTTAAAATTTTTAATATTTGATATATGAATATATCACTCTTAAAATGTCTCCTGGATCAAAGTGACGTATATTCCTAAAATAGGAATAGTTGTGGATCATAACTGCAATAAACTGTTAGGCAAATGACTAAATCATAGTTTAACCATAAACACTATTAACTACGTAAGAAATACAGGGTAGGGACCTGGGTGGCTCAGTTGGTTAAGCGTCCGATATCGGCTCAGGTTATGACCTAGCAGTTCATGGGTTCGATCCCCACATCAGGCTCTGCTGACAGCTCAGCCTGAAGCCTGCTTTGGATTCTGTGTCTCCCTCTCTCCTGCCCCTCCCCTGCTTGCACTCTATCAAAAATAAATAAACATTAAAAAAATAAACACAGGGTAATATTAAAATCAGATACTTAAATGTATAAAGTGAGCATAAGCAAAATCATAGTTTCATAAAATCTGGTTATCAATTATATAGTAACTTGTTTTCTCCTTTGGGAGAAACAGGGATGTCAATAATTAGCTGTAAACAAGCACTATACAAAAGGCTTCCATCTCATACATGAACAGGCATTTGATGATAACCTTTGATTTATTAATGAGTCTAATGATTGGCGTTTATAAAATTACTTCCAATTTTACCAGTTAATAAATGACCTGTTTTGAACATAAATGCAATGAGTTTGAGTGCCTCGAAGTGTCTGACAAGAATAAGTAAATACTTTGTCAAAATGGGAGAAGTGGTTTTAATGTAGGTGAGACTAAGACGGCTGCCTTCTTCCCTTTCCTTCTCTCTCCACTAAAGACTTCTTTATGTTCATGTTTTCAAGCTCTGCCAGGAAGAGCTGGTGTATTACGGGACATGTGATGGAAATGTAGCAGAGTTTCATGTTTCATGATGCATTATTATTAGCCTAGATTTGCTGAGAAACCCAATATGTTAAAGAAGACTGAAAAACAAAAAACAAAAAAGAAAATACTGCTCCCAATATTTGAAATTTATATAACTGAAAAATTTCCCAATTAACCTTAGAATCACTTTATTTCAAGAAATAGTAACAACAAAACATACAAGGTTTGGGGTGACTGCTGGGATCTGTACAATCTTCCCTAGCCGTTTACCTTGAGTAACACTGTGAAGGTAAATTAAATATACTCAGTGTCCGAAAACTAACTTTATATTGAGATGTATTACTAAGAATTTACCCAAAGAAATACTGTTTTCCTCCTATCATCACTGAAGTTTTGTTAGTATTCTTTATGCTCAAGTTTTCAAGCTCTGCAAGGGAAGAGTTGGTATGTTGACACATTAACAACTTTTTTTTTTTCAGAGATGTTAGTGAAAATACAGTCTCCTATACTTTCTACTCATTCATCACTGATTGGAAACCTGTGTTGTGAGGATTAAATGAATGGCTGGACACAAAGCATTCAGAGTAGGGTCTGGCGCACAGAAATCACTATAGAAGTGTGTTAGTTAGAATTACCATATGCAGATGCTGTGTAAGAAACAGGTCTCTTCTAGCTCCAGAATTCCTGTAGCTGACATCTAAGACTAGATACCAGTAGGTTACTGAGCTCCTCCCTGAGAGGGCTTTAGCCAAAATCATCCAGCCAGAAACACTATTCCCTTATCCACTTCAGAATTCAAGTTGTATTTCAAAAGCAATTTCTATTCTCTGTGTCTGTACACACACACACATGCATGCACCCTGTATTTCTTTTACTACTTATCTTTTCAGTTACTACTAGTCCTCACATTCTCTGATCTGTTTCTATATACAGTTTGAAATAAGCAGGAATATTATTTATAGTTCATTTGAAAGTCCACTTTATAATATGGTTGACTTTTATATCTCTCAATTGTAATATTTCTTTAAGAACACCATATAAGTGAAACATATGAACTCCTGAATATTATTTATCAGAAATAATTTTTGTGGGGGCACCTGGGTGGCTCAGTCAGTTAAACGTCTGACTTCAGCTCAGGTCATGATTTCATGGTTCATGTGTCTGAGCCTCATATCAGGCTCTATGCCGACAGCTCAGAGCCTGGAGCCTGCTTTGGATTCTGTGTCCTTCTCTCTCTGCCCCTTCCCCTGCTTATGCTCAGTCTCTGTCTCTGTCTCGAAAATAAATAAACATTAAAAAATTTTTTTAATTAAAAAATAATTTTTGCGGAGCGCCTGGATGGCTCTGCCAGTTAGTTAAGTGTCCAACTCTTGGTTTCAGCTCGGGTCATCATAATCTTACAGTTAATGAGGTTGAGCCCTGCATCAGGCTCCATGCTGTCAGCTTGAGATTCCCTCTCTCCCCCTTTCTGCCCCTCCCCTGCTCATGCTCATGCGAGCACTCTGTTTCAAAATAAATAAACCTTAAAAAAAGTAATTTTTGTTTCCCTTATACTGCCTTACGATACGCTGTAGATCCAATACTTATTCTTGATTACATCATGCATCAGTAGTCCACAAAGAGAAAGATGTTTGCACAATATACAATTTCTTTTGTTCATAAACATAAAGGCAAGAAAGTCTCCCCAAAAGTGTCATGAGATGATAATTTAATAAACCGATATCTAATTACAGTTCTCATTAAAATACATGGAGACATGTTTTAATGTTGTTATGACTATGTTTTACAGGAATGAGTCTACAAAAATTTGCTTTGTATCTACTGGAGAAACCTGACAAAAATTAATGTTTTTAAGAACATTCTCCCAGCCTCCTGTCAGGCTCAAAAGACATAAACCTCATGTAAGATATATATGGAGTAATCATCTAGTCAACCTCCTCCTAAGTCAGGGAACTTTGAACAAGTTAATTAATTTCCATATACCTTAGTTTCTTCCATCAAAAGAATATAACATAATACAATGACTAAATGAAATAATCATTGTAACCCATAGAATCTACTTTTCTGATGCCTCTCTCTTCCTTTTCATTCCCTCTGTCATTTTCCAGTCAAGGTTCTCCATCACCTTAGGTCAGATTATTTTTCAAATGAAATGAAAAAAAAACCTAACTTACTTTTGACACTGTCATACCTAACACTATCATTATAGGGTACTTATTACATATATATTCCCCCAAGTATGTTCATATGGAGAAACTTACTGCTTAGATTACTGTACTAAATTTTATAAAGTAAATAACCTCACTACATGATATGCTTATAGTCCAATTACTCCCTTTTATAAACATTCAAATATTCATAGCTAAGAATTTCTCTCAAAGTGATAAGATCTTGGGGAATTTGTGCTTTTGTGGGTGTACGAGGTTTCACTGCAAAAATCTCCATGTATTTGACCCAGATGCATCTGCCAACCTCACAAGGCTTAACCACAGCAAGTTGCCCTTGCCGTCCTGAGCACATAGTCTCTGTAGGTCAGTCTGAACAGAAACACCACTGCGTGGGGGTGGGGGGCCGGGGGAAGCACAAGTTTAGTCATGCTTTATTTCAAAAACCCCCTGCTACTATTCAACATTAAAATAATGTTTCTGAGTGAGCTGTAATAGAAGTTGCTATTAAGATAAGCTTATATACATAAATATTTCACATGGCTTTCTGTCCAAAAATAAACCCTCATGTGTTAGAATTAGCTACGGAAATATGGTAGTGACCTAGCCCTCACCCCAGGGCAGAAGGGCACTCTCATTTTTTTCTAGGCTTTGTAACATAAATGAATCATAAATGTCACTGGCTATAATCAGGCAAAGTACAACCTTTCTACAATTTAATTCCTACACCTATGAAATAGTGTTTATTTGAACACAAATAGAATATACCTAAGGCCCTCGTTAAAGAAAATAAACAATCAAAACTAGTAAACTGATGTTTTTAAGCAAATGCTTTTAGAAAGCCTTTTCTACTAGATGTTAAATGAAAGCACTGAACAGAAGGAACCCACGTGACCTTTATTTCAAAACAGAAAAGTAGAATCCTTTAGTATGATGAGAAAGTATATGATCTTATTCAAGTACCATACACTCCAAAATGTAAGGCTATGTCTTTTTTTTTTTTTTTTAAAAGATAAGGCAATAAAAGAACATACCTGTATACCAGTTCCCACATGCCAGGCCTGGGTCTAAGCATTTGCAGATATATTAGGTCATTTAATTCTTATAAGTATCTTATGAAGTAGGTTTTATTATGTCCATTTTAAATAGGAAGAAACTAAGGCACAGAAATGTTAAGTGATTTGCACCAAGATCATAAAATGAAAAAGTGGTAGAGAAGGAGTCCAGCTCCACATGTCTGGCTATAGAGCACACACATAATGCATTCAACTTAATGCATTCATTAATTCAGTCATTGACTTGAAAGCTCTCGTGCATACTGATGAAATGGTTAAATGGCTGCTTATATCAATGTTAAAGTATAGTGTCTTGTAAAAATTTTACAATCATACTGAAAAATAGTAATTTAAAGTAAGTTCTCACTCTCATTTTCATAAAACAATCTATGAAAACTTTACATCTGCATCCTAACAGAATTTCCACTCCTTCTAAATTGTTTGAGATCCATTACTTTTTTGGAATCTCTATGTGATGGGACAGATTAGTGAAGGTGGTTTTTCGTTTGTCTTATAGGTTCTTTATAAAATCATTAACTGTTTACTTTATAAACTAATCTTCAAAATATCACAGTAATAGCCAGTACTTGCAATCTTGAGATCACATATCCAGGAATTATTAAATCTGTGCCAAGTGTAAGAATCTTTTAACTCCTTTATACTGGTTCCATCATGTGGCCCTTATAAGCATCCCAAGCTAGCACTGTTTGAGGTCATTTCTGCATTATGTTCCTTATAGAAGAGTGTTTTTAAAATCTTTTTTTAAAACGGTAAAATAAATTATGAAAGAACCTCATAAAATATGTGAGGAGAGCAACTCGTTTTCTGGTAATTTTTGGCAGAAACTAAACCTTGCCTGATATACAATTTCCCTCATATTTGATAATCAGAAAAAAATTATGCACACATATACATTGAGTTAGTTTTAAGTCACCTAATTTCATTGTCTTAAGGGAGACACCTGGCATAGTGAGAGCAGTTCTGTGATTAATATCAGAACTGATGAAAGTTTGTTATCTGAAAGACAGCTGTATTTTCTCAATAAAATGTTTATCTGGGACCTAAAATAAAACAAACTGCCTGCCTACACAGTTTGCCACAGAAACACCGAGGCAGTGGATTAATTATTGTGCTATGTGGCCAAATGAAACGTTCTGATGCCTATTAAGAAACAGCTGTAGGACAGTTCGAGCGACAGCCACTGCATTCTCACCCCACCCCACCCCCGGGCCTACCCCCTACACATTATATAATCCCTTCTTCTTTTCAGTTTATTTGCAATCATCAATAACCACTGATCTGAAAAGCATATATTTCTCTAAGGGATTCCAAAAAAAAAAAAAAGCCTAAATCACTCAGTCCAAGAAAGTGTTAGTAAAATACATGGCACCTGTTGGCACCGAGTCAGGTAACTTAAACATCATCTTCTGAGTAGTGTTCCACCTATTTAAACCCCAACACCTTTGTACATTTTCTCTTCATGTTGGTAACAATTACCACCATTATTTTGGGGTTATGTACTATATAATGAGCAAGGGGCCCAGTATCTGGAATCTGTTTGTTCTAATACTTATAAAAAGCCCAAATACTGCTAAAGAAAAGGAAGCTCAAACAACTCAAGTGACTTGTCCAAAGACCCCAGGTAATAGGCTCCAAAATCTCTCCCGTTTACTTGGTACTCCAACTCTATAGATATTTATTTTGGGGGACCATATTCTAAATCAATCTTTGCACCCGTGTACTCCATTATTTAAATAGGAAACACCTTAAAAGAACTTCACACTAATATTAAGAATAGCTTCATTTTCTAATGTGAAAGCCAACCCAAATAATACACTTTTTAGCAAAATTTGTGATTATCCATATAGTAATACTGATAACATCCTGCAGGTGCTAAAAGGTGAGTCCTCAGTCTCTTGTTTTCCAGGACCAAGTGGGACTGGTGCTATGGAAGTAGCAGTCTCTGGAGAGGTAGAGAAGTTGCTGGTAATACCAGAAACCAACTTCTGTGACCAATTAGACAACAACTCTGATGAGCTCCAAAGGGACTCTGCTTAGTTATCCCAGCTGTACAAATGCTCAAGGGAGTATGGAGTTAGGGAAATGAGTGTTTAAAGTCAAGGAAAAAAAAAAACCTAGGGGATCTATGGAGAACCCTAAACTGCCTTCTTTTTGAATAAAAATAAACAGTTGATTTGGGAAGAAAGCCTCACACACAATTCAAAACATTCACCTACAAGTAATTCACTTTGTAAAGGTTGTAAAAGCTATTATACATCCAAATGCAAAGTAACTAAGGTCTCTATACCACACAATGCCATAAAATGTCTGAGACTGACTAGCTATTTATCAGTGTCATCCCTTCCGGGAAGCACAGCTGGACGGCATTTCCCAACCTCCCTTAGAGTGACATATGTGCCCGTATAACTGAGTTCAGGTCTTAGAAGTATGCACAAACACAAATGATGCATGACATTTCCATGCATAAAAATATTCTATAAGACCTGTCATGATCCTTTTCCCTTTGCATCAAAAATGTCTCTATTGGAAGACAATAGAAGTTTTGATTTAAAAGTTAGGCAACTGGGTCACAAAACAGAAGGACCTTGATCCTTGAATCACTGCTTAGAAGGGAACCATCCACTAAGTGATCAAGGGTAAGTTCTTCAGATTTTATGCAAAAGAGAAATAAACTTCTGTGTTTGAACCAAAAAATGATATAAATACATTAACTTAATAAATATACATATCTTAACTCATATAAATACTCAGTGAGATCTATTTGTGAAAAATCTTCCACAATGAAATTCTAAATTCCTTAAGGAAAAGTTAGGGAGGGCTCTGATAATAACCTCATAGTACTGTGTGAATTTGGATAAAATAAACTTTAGAGTTCCTTTACTTATTCAAACACATTTACTGAAAACCCACTTTATGCTGGTATAACAGGCACTATTCCAATTTTTCTAGATATAGGAATAGGAAAGATAAACTCCCTGCTCTCAAGGATCTTGCAACTAGTGGGTGGAGAGAAATAATAAAAGGATAATGAAGAATACTGTCAAATAAGTGCTGCATTTAACGAAGATTTAACAAGACTGATGTATTATTCTGAGTGAAATAAATCAGTCAGAGAAAGACAAATACCATTTGATTTCATGCATATATGGAATTTAAGAAACAAAACCAATGATCATGGGAGTAGAAAAAGAAAGAGGCAAACCAAGAAACAGATGCTTAACTATAGAAAACACAATGATTACCAGAGGAGAAATGGGGAGGGGCGTGGCTAAACAGGTGACAGGGATTAAGGAGTGCACTTGTGACGAGCACCAGGTGTTGTATGGAAGTGCTGAATCACTAAATTGCACACCTGAAACTAATATTACACTGTGTGTTAACTAGCTGGAATTTGAATAAAAACGAGAGAGAGAGAGAGAGAGAGAAACCAATATATTGAAGAGTCACAGGATAGCCAGGGAAGATCTAAGATGTGATACTGAGATGAGAAAATTATTTATATTTTCATTTATTTCATAAAGGGACAGTTCTAACCATACCATTTTACTATATGTGTGTGTTATGTTATCTAATAATACACACACATATACATATCATATATGATATACATACATATGTATATATACACACATACTTTATAACATACATCACCTTCCATGTTTATAAAGTATGTTATATTTATCATTGTATAAAAGTTGAGACAAATCTAGTATATCACTAGGCCAAAGGAATATAATTACTAAACATTTTATTAAAAACTGTTGGTTATACAACTTAAAAGCAAATCAACTAAGTATCATATTGCCTTATGAACCAAAGACAATATATATTTGGAGTTGTTCAGTGCCCTAAGAGTTGGAAAGCACTAATATTTGCTCGCATTCCAAGACACAAATAATATATGATGGAAATATAAGTCTTCCAAATAATTATTTGTTCTTTAAAATTACTGCTGAATGAGTTAAATGAAAATTTAAGTCTAGAACCCACCTACTTGTAATCATTCTGAAAACTTCAGCAAATAGATTGCTTGAGAAAAAAATAATTCTATTAAAATTTATGTTATAATCCTTTAAAAATAAAAATTAACCTTTATTTCCCTAGGGAAAAAACTTGGATATACTCAACATCCTTGATTCCATAGACTTTACATCCTAGCACTTTGTGTGTGGTTGTAGGAAGTTGGGATGGAATGACCATCAAACAAATAAGAATATGCTGCACAAAGTTTAAGGAAATCAAACACTCATGAGGCAGGAAAGAGGATTTAGAGGCTGGAAGGTCTCACCACTAAGATAACATTTCACTAAGACCTTACTGAAGAGAATGCCTGAACCCTGCAGATACACAAAGGGAAACAAGCATTACACATCCAGGGACATGAGCAAACGTCAAAGGCAGGGGTGGCCTTGATATGTTTCAGGAATAGATAGAGTAGTAAAAGCTCTGAGACCAGAGGGAATTAGGACAGAGAGAGATTCTATGGTGAAATCATGTAGGAAAGCTATGGTAATGATGTTGGATTTTATCCTCTGTGAGATGGGAAGCCGCTGGAAGGTTTGGAGCACGCACGAGGTATGCAGTACACATTCAAAACATTTTTCCAAATTTTTAATGTGAATATTATATTACATTTTTGATAAATATTTGAGTAATTCCACATTACTAAATAGAAAACATCTAGAAATAGATGTTTATTACAACTTGTATCAAGAAGCTGTCGGCAAATGGGCATTGTGGCTTGTCTTGCTGGATACACCATACGTAGGTAGTGTGACTCTACTGTGAAGTCGTGTCTATTCTCAGCTATCATTTATGGGTACACTGGCTATATAACTTACTGAAAAATCCCACCCCATTTATGTAACACACACCCATACATCTACTTTGATTTTAACTGACATCAAAGATCTTACCGCTAATAATTCACTGTTAGATTTCATTCAAACACTATTTCCACAACTGCTACTTCTCCGGTGATGAGTATTACAACTTAGCTAGACAATAATCTTCACATCAAAAATATAATTACACGTTATCCCTCTTAAGTTACTAACAAAAATGATAGGTATTATTTTTATGTGTCTAGTGTTATCACTTTTTCCTTTAACTTCAAAGATAAAGATATTCATTTCAGCATTTATTTCCAAGGACTTCCATGCTACGACATTTAATTTAATGTTTATTGTCAAGGGCTTTATGTGTCAACCGTGGCACACCAGATAATTTCATTGCTTTAGCTCTGTCTGGAGGGCACTACGGGAAGACTGACTGAACACTGGCGGTGCATTACTCATCGCCCAGGGTCAGCGGAGACACATACTGCATAAATTGCAGGAAGTCTAACAGATTTTTCTTTTTCCTCCATCTTCCCTTTTTTTTTCTTTGTTAAAACTAATAAGCCTTAGACACCATATAATCAACTGAATACTCTGATTTACTATGACAGAGTCAAACACACGTCACCTCATAAGGAGACTCCTTCCTAACACCCTCACTCTGTCAATGCTCCAGCATTTTTCATGACCTTCTCAGTCATCTGCAAAGATTTATTTACATAATCAATTGAGCAACCCTCCTAGAAAGCACTTTCTAAATTAACACCAACATTTAGAAGTCTACCACTCTGTTAAGCTTTTACTTTCCTCAAATTTCATCTACTTTCTCTGAACTTCTCTATTAAGCATGCATGGGTATGCATACTAATTTATTATCCCAAGTTTAAGTCAGGAAAATAGAACAGCATTAGTTAAGATACACTTAGGGAATCTTAACACTGGTTTAACATAATCTGTGGTGTCAGCGCTTGTGTGTATGCAGGTATATACACACATAAACAAGCACTTAAGCTGAAAATGTCTTTAGATTTTTTTAACTTTTAAAAAATTTTTAAATGTTTATTTATTTATTTAAATAATTTATTGTCAAATTGGTTTCCATACAACACCCAGTGCTCTTCCCCACAAGTGCCCTCCTCCATCACCACCACCTCTTTTCCCCCTCCCCCTCCCCCTCCCTCTTCAACCCTTGGTTCATTTTCAGCATTCAATAGTCTCCCATGGTTTGTGTCCCTCTCTCTCCCCAACTCTCTTTCCCCCTTCCCCTCCCTATGGCCCTCAGTTAGGTTTCTCCTGTTCTCCCGTTAGACCTATGAGTTCAAACATATGGTATCTGTCCTTCTCTGCCTGACTTATTTCACTTAGCATGACACCCTCAAGGTCCATCCACTTTCCTACAAATGGCCAGATTTCATTCTTTCTCATTGCCATGTAATACTCCATTGTGTATATATACCACATCTTCTTGATCCATTCATCAGGTGATGGACATTTAGGCTCTTTCCCTGATTTGGCTATTGTTGACAGTGCTGTTATGAACATTGGGGTACATGTGCCCCTATGCATCAGCACTTCTGTATCCTTTGAGTAAATCCCTAGCAGTGTTATTGTTGAGTCATAGGGGAGTTCTATTGATAGGAAAATGTCTTTAGATTTAAACAGTTTAACTGTCATAACCCAGAAGTTACATAGGCTTAATTCACCATCAGCAAAAACAAGAACTTACAAAATGAGCCAAGCTCACAGTGGCAATACTATGACAGAGGATTTTCAAATACTACCTTGCCTTACTCTAAAGCTCCCCGTACTACCACTGTCTTATCCAGCTTCTTGCAACAGTCTTTTATTTCCCTTTCAATCTCTTCTCCAATTTACAGCCAGAGGAAACTTTCAAAAGATGACAGAAAAATACACACTGTCATCTTGTCAATCCCCTGTCACAAACCTTTTAGGGGACTCTCTTCACCCTCAAGAACATGTTTATATTTCTAACCACCACACCTACTATGTTTTCCTTTTCATCTTTTCACACACCTCTCACCCCTCAGTCTCTGAACTAGATCTATAAAGCTACTTAATGGCTATTTAAAAATCATACTCTGTATTTCTCTTCTGGGTCTTCCCCATTTCCTCCTAGAAGAACAATCACCCCAAGGCTAGCTACTTCTCTGAACTCTCCTACTGGAAGTTAGAAGTTCTTGTAAGATGTACCTGTGAACCTAGAATGTTCCCTGTCACAGAACTTAACCATTCTTACAGTAGTTAGTGATTTAACTCTCTACATGAACCCAAAAAGACCATGTCTGCCTTTTTCACCACTCTTTGCCTTGCTTCAAAGTGCCTAGAATACAATTGGTACTTAATAAATGCACAAACCACTGAACTATTAGTCCTAGTTTAAGAGATGAGAATACTGCGGCTGAGAGATACTGAGAGACACTGAACAAGAACTATCTGTTGCCAATGTTCTCTCCCTACCCACGTCCACAGTCACACCTATCTACCAACCATTATATGTAGGATCACCAGAATAAAATAAGACAATGGACAGAAAAAGTGAGATAAAATTATACAAAGCCTAGGCTAACAGTAATTATAGTTAAGCAACATATTAAGTGTGGATTTCCTATAAGTCAGGACAAAAAAGCTAAGGACAAAAACCTCCAGTCTAAAATATTTTTGACTTATGATATGTATAGACTCCAAAAGATAACTCTGGCAGATGAAGAGTGTTTGAACTCTACTGAGAAATATAAGAGTCATTCATCTACTTAATTATTTAACACATATTTACTGACTCGCCTCAGTGAAACAGGCATTGCTATGTTCTATAGGAAGGATTTGGATTGGCAAAGTCCCTGCTCCCCAAAATTTATATGTCTAGAGGCAGGAGTTAGAGGGTGAAACAGAACAAAAAGTAACAATAAACACAACAAATTTAGATGTCCATAAGTACTACAGAGACAATGCTAAAAATGTAGAGTGATGCACTGGGCAGTGATGGTTGGGAATAAGGAGCTATTTATTTTATTTTATTTTATTTTTTACTTTTAAATCTTTAGTTAACACACAATGTAGTCTTGGCTTCAGGAGTAGAACCCAGTGATTCATCTCTTACATATGATACCCAGTGCTCATCCTAAAGAGTGCCATCCTTAATGCCATCAGCCATTTAACTGACTTCCACCCCCATCAACCCTTAGTTTGTTCTCTGTATTTAAGAGTCTCTTATGGTTTACTTCCCTCTTTTACTTTATTTTCCTTCCCCTCCTCATATGGTCATCTGCTAAGTTTCTCAAATTCTGCATGTGAGTGAAATCATATGATATCTATCTTTCTCTTACTGATTTTGCCTACACTTCTATCCACGTTGTTGCAAATAGCAATGTTTCATTCTTTAACATTGTCGAGTAGTTGATGGACATTTGGGCTCTTCTCATAATTTGGCTATTGCTGATGGCACTGCTACAACATTGAGGTGCATGTGCCCCTTTGAATCAGCATTTTTGGATACTCTGGATAAACTCCTAGTAGTGCAATTGCTGGGTCGTAGGGTAGTTCTATTGCTGATTTTTTGAGGAAACTCCACACTATTTTCCAGAGCAGCTGTACCAGTTTTCATTCCCACCAAAAATGCAAGAGGGTTCCTATTTCTCCACAACATCGCCAGCATCTGTTGTTTCCTGAATTGTTAATTTTAGCCCTTCTAACCAGGGTGAGGTGGTATGTATGATTTGTATTTCCCTGATGAAGAGTGATGTAAAGCAACTTTTATGTGTCTGTTTGCCACTGAATGTCTCCTTTGTAAAAGTGTCTATTAATGTTTTCTGCCCATTTCTTCACTGGATTGGTTTTGGGGTGTTGAGTTTAGTAAGTTCTTTATAGATTTGGGGTACTAACCCTTTATCAGATATGTCATTTACATATATCTTCTCCCATTCCATTGGTTGCATTTCAGTTTTGTTGACTGTTTCCTTCACTGTGTAGAAGCTTTTTACCCTGATGAAGTCCCAATAGTTCATTTTTGCTTTTATTTCCCTTGCCTCTGGAGACATGTCAAGTAAGAAGTTGGTGCAGCCGAGGTCAAAGAAGTTGCTGCCTGTTTTTTCCTATAGGATTTTGAAGATTTCCTGGCTCACATTTAGGTCTTTAATCCATTTTGAATTTGTCTTTGTGCATGGTGTAAGAAAGTGGCCCAGGTTCATTCTTCTGCATGTTACTGGCCAGTTCAGGGAGGCTATTTTAGACTGGGCAACCTGGGAAGGCTGCTCCTAGAAAATAACATTTGAGATGACAGATGAATAAAGACAAAGGACGTAACTGAACAAAGAAGGGGGGAAAGCTTTACAGATGGAGGAAATACCAAGGGCAAAGGCCCTAGGAAGAGAAAAACCTAGGAATGTTCAAAAAACAGAAGTCTAGCGTGACTGGAAAGGAGAAAGTGAGGATGCTTGAGGAGGAGAGTAGTACAAAAGACAGCAGAGAAACAGGAACTATTCCTGATAAAAAGCAGGCTTTTTAAGGGGAAGGGTAAGATATTAGGCTTTTTAAATAGGCAATTAACAAGACCCAGTTATGTTTCATACGATCTTTCTGTTGGGGTGGTGGGGAGAGGAATGGATTATAAGAGCTTGGAATGGAAGTAGAGAAATCAGGAAAGAGTGAGGTGTGCTATCAGGCAACAGTGAACAAAAATGGCCTTTTGAAACCTCATTTGATGATACTTAAGGGGCCTCTGTAATCCACTGTTTAACTTCTTCAAAAGACAAAAAATCTAGGGGCACCTGCGTGGTTCAGTCAGTTGAGCATGTGGCTTCAATGCAGGTCATGATCTCACTGCTCATGGATCTGAGCCCTGTGTCAGGCTCTGTACTGACAGCTCAGCCTGCTTCTAATTCTATGACTCCCTCTGTCTCTCTCTGCCCCTCTCCCCCTTGTGCTTTCTCTCTCAATCTCTCAATAAAGAAATAACAAAATAAAACATTAAAAAATAAAAATTCTATCCAAAGTACCAGAAAGGTGATTAGCTACGTGGCACTAGTTGCTACAATACTTTAGTAATGCATTCTGTCCTCCTATAAGTTATGTGAGTGCTTAGCCAAATATCTGAGGAATAAGGAGTCAGATTATGAAAATATTCAAGTTATTTCCGTAATAATTTATTAAATATACTAATAAAATGAATACTTATTTTGACAAAAAACTAACCAGAGATCAGCATTAGGTCATAGTTTAAAAGATGAAATTATAGAAAGAATACATGGCTACTTCCAAGCTGTCTGTATGATTCCAGAAAATTACTTAAATTCCTTGAGACTCAATTTCCTCACCAGTGTAAGGAAAGACATAAAAAGGTCTTGTCCTGCCCACCTCACAAGAGAACTATGATAATGAATGCAGGACAAATGTGAAAGAATTCTAGTAAGAGAAAGCATTATGCAAACGCAAGGTTGTGTATGAAAGTACAGTGATAGACCTGGAAAGATTTTTAGGGGTTCATTTACCATAATCTCATTTTATAGTTGTGGGAACTGAGGTCAAGAAAGGAGAACAACATGGTGCTGCTAACGCTAGAATCCAGATCTTACTTTTATGTCATAGAAAAAAATTAATTTGGGGCGCCTGGGTGACTCAGTCGGTTAGGCATCCAGCTTTGGCTAAGGTCATGATCTCACAGCTGGTGGGTTCGAGCCCCGTGTTGGGCTCTGTGCTAACAGCTAGCTCAGAGCCTGGAGCCTCCTTCAGATTCTGTATCTCCCTCTCTCTCCGACCCTCCCCTGCTTGCACTGTCTCTCTCTGTCTCTCAAAAATAAAATAAAAAACATTAAAAATTTAAAAAAAAGAAAAAATTAATTTGAATAGTTTCCAAATTTTCTACAACATAAACTGTAGCATTAATATTTTTGAACAAGTATTCTGAAGAACATAAAAATATTAAAAGTAAAAACTAGCTTGGAATCAATTATTTAATTTTTATTATTAATTAAATATATTTATTAATATATTTAATTTAATTATTTAATTAATTATATTTGTATGAAGCACAAACAAAAAAGGATGAATTTTCATCTCAATTCCATGATATATGTATTTTATTTTATTTATTTTTATTTTTTAATAACTTTATTTTTTTAGAATATAATAATATTTTAACATATGCAATTATTTTCCATCATTTACAATACAGTAGTTACAATGACACTCCCAATGGATAAGCAAAGTAAAAAATCAGAACCCCAACTTCTATTTCATGATATATATATTTTAAATCAATGATTGCTCTCAGAAAAGCATATACCTTTCATAATGCTAAATGGTCACAGTCTCGATATGCAAAAACATAGGCAAGTACCTATACCTGGTTTTTGGCAATGAATTACATTGAAAGTCTTCAAAGACAGTTCAATCTTTTTTTTTTTTTAATGTTTACTTACCTGAGAGAGCGAGCAGGGGAGGGGCAGAGAGAAAAGGAGAAGAAGACTCCCAACCAGGCACCACACTGTCAACCAACCCTAAATCAAGAGTCAGATGCTCAACCTGATGAGCCACCCAGGCTCCCCGATAGTTTACTCTCCAATATAATCCATATTAATATTTTTTCTAAATAGTGTATCTCCAACTTCATATCCAAAATTCCTAAGTAGCTTATACCAGAATATTTTTTTTTGCTGCTTAGGAAAATAATATTTATTTCTGTATTTCACATAATTAAAGAATTGTCTGACTTATAAAAAAATTCTGACAGTTAACAATATTAATCCTAATTTATCATGAGGATTGCTAATGTCAATATTCAGTGGTTGTTGTATACTGCTCCTTACTGTCTTAATAGTCTTTATACCCTACTCAGTTTCATCTAAGTTTATCTAGCCATAGCATAGGGGAAAAAAAATCTTCCCAAGATGAAACAATTGTCCTCTAATTCTGAACTTAATATAACATTGGCCTATATCTGCATTTTTGTCCTTTTTATTAATTCATCTCTTATACAGTCAATAAGTACTTATAAAATACTTAGATCTAGGAGTCAAGGAGCTGGCCACATTAAGATCATAGGAAATGGAATTCAGGCAAAAGGAACTACTAGTGGAAAGACTCCATGGCCTGGTCTGTTAAAAGAACAAAAGGAAGATCAGGGAGCTGAAGTAGAGTGGATAAGGAGAGTAGTACAGTTCATACCCAGCTTTATAGGGAGTATAGATTTTATTCCAGGAGTAATCGGGAGTTGCTAAAGAGTTTTAAGAGAAATGACATGATCCAGTTCACATTTTAAAAGATAAATGAGGCTGCCTTGTGAAAATGGCAATATTAGAAATAAAGAGGACATTAGGAGTCTACCGGAATGGTCCAAATGAGACGATGATGGTAGCTTGGATCAGGATGATAATGGAGATGGAGAGAAAAAGCATGAATTCATAATGAAAAGGGTAGACTAAACAAGACTTGATGAATGAGTTCTGGGCAACCTGAAGAACCAAATATAATCTGTAGCTTGAGGGCTTTGATATCTTAATAGACAGGAATGCCAACAATGAGGAGATGAGCAAAACCAGAGAACCATGAGCGTTTGTTGCCTACTTGATTAGTTGGTTAGGCCTATCTTTTGGTGGTGGTTGGGAGAGCACTCAGGAGTTCTATTTGGACCATGTCAAATCTGAGTTGACAGCAACCACATCAATATATGTAGTGGGTAATTGAATACATAGTCTTGAATTTTATTATAATTAACCAATAGATGTCTGGTTTTGGGGCAAAGTTTTGTAAAATTTTTCACGTGCTCCTTAAGTGTTTACATCTTAATATATATATAAATAATAAATCATGATCAAGATGAGTATGATGGACAGAAACCATATGTTTGCACTCATAGGTCTAGCAGGAAAACAAGAGAGACCTAATGGAGAACCAGGGGGAACGGAGGAGGGAGAGAGAGTTGGGGAGAGAGAGGGATGCAGAACTTGAGAGACTATTGAAAGTTGAGAATGAACTGAGGGTTGGGGGGGGAGGGGGGAGGGGGAAAGACAGGTGGTGGTGATGGTGGAGGGCACTTGAGGGGAAGAGCACTGGGTGTTGTATGGAAAACAATTTGACAATAAAATATTATGGAAAAAAAAAGATGAGTATGATGATGAGGAAGAGGATATTTTGTTTTAAAAAATTTTTTTAACTTTATTTTTTTAATTGAGACAGAGAAGACACAGAGCTTGAGTGGGGGAGGGGCAGAGACAGAGGGAGACCCAGAAACTGAAGCAGGCTCCCGGCTCTGAGCTGTCAGCACAGAGCCTGATGCAGGGCTCAAACCCACAAACCACGAGATCATGACCTGAGCTGAAGTTGGCCCCTTAGCCAACTGAGCCACCCGGGTGCCCCGGAAGAGGATATTTTGAACCATACTGTGATGAGATGAAGATCAACAAACAGATGGGGTAACAAGAAATACAAGATCTCATTTTTTCTCCGTTATTAACTAAGCCATTAACGTAGAAGTATTAGCTACACACTAGCAAAAAATTTTAAAAGTAGACCCACAAGAATGTAAAATAGGAATTCACTTATATTTTAAGTAAAGTTAGCTTAAACATCTAGAATTTTCCTCATAGAATCTTTTAAAGAAATACCTAGGGCCTCCTCCAAATGTATAAACCTAAGTTCAGGTGGGATATGAATAGATGTCTGTAATTTGACTTGATGTGCCTTTGTAAATAAAATCTGTTCTTTAAATGTATTCTGGATTAAAAAACCTCCTGAAATAGAAATCTCCTTTATTCTACATCTTAAGAGAACTCAAAGATCAGAATCAAGAAAAACTAAACAGTAACCAAGATACAAATAACAAAACACATCCAGCGAATCAGACATCATCTCTGACTTCTTTTGTGCATTCTCCTCCCTTGAAGGACATGTGCTGACATCTGTTATTCTCTAATGCTTATAAACTAGAAACCTTGATATCAAACTAGACAGATGCATATACTTCATATGTGAAGAAACAAAGCTTATTCCAATGTACTCAACCAACTATGGAAAACTGGGGAATAAGAAATAAAAAGTAAAGGAAGTAGAAAATAATCTGAGGTCTATGTAGAGAGAGTAAATTAAGACATCTTTCTTTCAAAGTGAGTAACTGACTTAAATGGTGAATGAAGGGGGAAAATGATAAATACATAACTGACAAGAATTCTATATATTCTACTTAATTATGCATCAGATCTGTGAAATATTTTTTTAAATTTTATGTTTTTTATTTATTATTGAGAGACAGAGAGAGAGCAAGCAGGGGAGGGCCAGAGAGAGAGGGAGACACAGAATCTGAAGCAGCCTCCAGGCTCTGAGCTGTCAGCACAGAGCCCGACGCAGGACTGGAACCCACGAACTGTCAGGTCATAAGCCAGACGCTTAACCAACTGAGCCACCCAGATGCCCCAAGATCTGTGAGATATTTTGAAGGGAATGGAACAACAACAAAAAGATTTAATCACCTTTAATTAAGGAAAAAGGGGATGGGGTGTCAATTAAAATGAATACCTGACAAGTCAAATACTATATATTCCACAAAGACACTGCTTTAGTAATCTCAAAGCAAATGACCTGTTCTGTGTGTATGTGTGGGGGTGTGTGTAGTGTTGGAGTGGGGGAGCGGATATTAACAACACCCTTAATATTTCCAGCCTGAATCTTCCACAGGGTGGGTAGGGTCACCAGGTATCTTAAGAAAAATTCTACAAGTGTTCAATTTCACAATTCCTGAAGGGTTTCTCATCATTGTTTGTGCAAGAAGCTTATTAGATAAGTATCTCCCTTTAAGTCAGCAAGTGGTGACACAAGAAAACATTTGGCTTATCTGAGAGCATGTTTAGTTGACAAGGTTAGTATATTATTGTGTTAGAAGAAGGCAGGTACCTTTCTGGGCTGGTTTGGGGAAAACAACTCTGAAAGAACAATGACTTTTCTGGCAGAGGGGCTAAAGGAATTAGGAGAAGGATCCAAGAAAGCCACATTTAGGAGCTTTTATACTGATTCTAAGTAAGAAACTTCAGCCTAAAGTTGGTCACTTTTCTTAAATTGAAATAAGGATGATTTCACTGAGAAACAGCCAAACATAAAATACATTACACTTAGCATATAAGAATTTCAGTGTTTAACACCTTTTTTGGCACAGATTGTCAACTTTTATTGCATGCAAATTGGGGGTGAGGGAAAAATGAACTCACGACTTAAAACTCTGGCAACTGCTTGAATTTCACTGTAAAGAAGCATCATTAAGAAGCTGGGAATCTGAGTCACTTAATATCAGGCTTCAGCTAAATTCTTAAGTGGTTATATAACACCACTAATTTTTAAGAACAAGGAAGGTTTTATGTTTTGTTTTTTTTTACTGTCAGGGTTTTAGGGTTTCCTCTGTTTTTCACCCTACAAAAATGTCATTCTGACCCTACCATATATTGGCTTACTGCATTCTTCCTGAAGAACGAAACCTCTCCGCACCTTGAGCCAGACGTCCATTCCTAACCTGGCTCTCGAAGAGCATGTCTTTCTTTAGGTTTAGAAACTCCTGTCTCATGTTTACAAAATAAGGTAAAATATGAGGAATTCCACGCCAATAATGAAAATATTTCTAAAATCGTGGTTGGTTCACACATTATCAAATAACTGAATTACAAATTTAAACCCATGCTTTAAATCCTGGATGCTTCACAACATGCAGATAACACGTGTGAAAAAATTAACAAAAGTTTTCATTCAAGCTCATTTTGACATGAAGCAAACATAAATTTTAAATTTTGGAAAATGAATAAAGAATACATATTTGAAAATTAATTTTAAAAATCTTTTGAACTTCTATATGAATACTTTCCCCAAATTAGCTGTAGTAAAATTAGAAAAACAAATAGAGAAGTTCTATGGTTATTATTAATTAAGCAAAGGTACTCATTTGTGAGAACAAGGGCCACAAACTAACATTAATTTGCTTAAGCTGTAAGAGCTTCTTTTCCAGAATTTTAAGAGATGAAAATAACCACACGAAAGATATTATCGTAACTTAATATATTTAACACTGTATATAGAGCAACAAGAAAGAATATAACCATGTCCCTCTTACATGCTGAGCACTAAATTATCTTTCACAAAGCAAAAGGGTATTTTTGACCGAAAAGCAATATGTACAGTTAAGAGGTATAGAACTCCCACATCCTGGCCTTTAAATTGTTCTTCTCATAAGAAAGCAGCATTTATGAACCCCATAATGACTATTTTAAATCCCCTGAATCACATCACAATAGAAAAACACTGTGTAGCATAATGTATATTCAAATATGACTCAAAATTCCATGCTTCTCTAATCTATATTAAGTTGTGAGCAAAATAAAGGCATTTCTACCTTGATCGTTTCTCTAAGCAAAGGTTAACCAGAAAGGCCAACCTTAAGAAGAAATAGAATACATACCATGATATAGTCTCTTTCGTTAGAAAAGGCAAGAAGAACAGATTTAAATTAAGACTTGGTGTATAAAAGCTGAAAGCATAGAATTTGTATCCACATAATGAACTGATGTCTCCTCTAAAGACGTCAGATTGCTGTTCAGCTAAACTATCTAAAAATACCTCCTTGCAAACACACACACACAGACACACACACACACACACACGAAATGACTACAAAGACAGGTCTTACTAAGCAGCTCTACTTGCACAAAATCACTTAATAAGTGAGGGAAATTTTAGAGTACTTAGGGAAAATTTAACGGGGATTTTTCATAGCAACTATGATCTTTTATGAGCTATTTTGAAAACCAATACCAATCTGTAAAAAGTAGGTAATGAAGGATCTTAAAGCAAATCATAATTGACCTAAGATGTTCAACACAGATTCAAGTTCTACGAACTCAAAATGAGATAAAGATAAATGTCCACATCATTGTCAACATTCTATTTAAAAACAAGAAAAGGGAAATGTTCTGGCTGGAAAAAAGTGGGAATCAAACTCATGGATGCCACTGTGTACCACCCCTGTATCACATATATAATCCCCACCAATAACCTATGAAGTAGGCATCATTAACAGCACTTTACAGACTAGGAAAAATGGTTCAGAACATTTAACTATTCTGCTTAATGCCACACAGCTACTAAGAAGTGGTAGGGCTCCAGCCCACATACAAATGGTTCTAGAGCACTGTAATCAGCCACTGACATTCACATAGGCTTCAGAGCCTGCAGATTCTGAAAACATTAACTCTTTTTTATATTTTTCTTATTTAAACCTCAAGTTTTTCATCTGTAATACTGGGAGAGTCTCACTTTGCTCCTAGTATTATTTTGATGATTAAAGAAAATAATATACATGAAGTACTTAGGAAAATAACTGTAACTAACTGTAATCATTAATAATCTTCAAAACAAGGTTGTGCAGGAGACCGGTAGTGTGGGCATGACCTCTACTTTGAAGTTAGAAAACAGAAACTTCAAATAGTTAAAAGACTTGCCTACCAGTTGCAAAGCTAGTAAGCATCAGAACAAGAACTCAAAGCAAGATCCTTGTACATAAAATATTTTATTGTTCTACTAGCTAGACAAAAACCTAGTTAGAAGAGTTCTACCTATTACTATGGGGGAAGGTTCACAGCTGAAATAAGTATTTTGCTTTAAATATCCATGTTAGATACTTGAAGATGATATGCCAGAAGAACCATTAACGAGTGACTTTTGCCACACTATGACATTTCATTACGCATCCTGTTTGCTCTCAGTTTCAGGGTAACACTTTAAGGCCTCCTATTAAGTGTATTATAAACCAACTGAAAGCAGTATCTTCTTCCACATCTTTGGATAGCACTTAAAACAGGGAACAAAACAGAAAAGAAGTAATGTATACTCTGTGGCTAACAAAGTCAGGACTTGATACCAACATCTTGATGGATGTTCTCTAATCCTGCCAACTACAGTGCCACGCCCACCATCCTACTTAATAAAATGAAGACTGAACCCAGGACCATTAGCACTTCCAAGAAAAGACTTCTTAATGCAAAGGAGTTCATAATCATTGGATTTCAGGCTACTCTGTTGTGGCCAGATTAAAGTATATTTTAATATTTTAACATTTATTTATTTTTGAGAGACAGTGTGATCAGGGGAGGGGCAGAGAGAGAGGGAGACACAGAATCTGAAGCAGGCTCCAGGCTCTGAGCTAGCTGTCAGCACAGAGCCCAACGTGGGGCTCGAACCCATGAACTGTGAGATCATGACCTGAGCCGAAGTCGATGCTTAACTGACTGAGCCACCCAGGCGCCCCTATTTTAATACAGCTTTCAAAAAGGTGTAATTACATTCTACAGTCCCGAGAATATGTGTTAGAGGACTAGAGGTTGAAGAAATGTCAAAATTGTGACAAAGATGGACCTATAATTCATTTATCTATATTTTGGGGGTTTTTTAATGTTTACTTTTGAGAGAGAGAGAGGGAGAGAGAGGGAGGGAAAGAGGGAGAGAGACAAAGACAGAGAATTCTAAGCGGGCTCCACACTGACAGCAGAGAGACTGATGTGGGGCTCCAACTCACAAACAGTGAGCTCAGGCCCTGAGCTGAAGTTGGAGGCTTCAGCTAACTGAGCCACCCAGGGCCCTCATTTATCTGTATTTTAATGGCTAAGACAATGTTGTTAAATCTGTGTGGCTGAAAAAACTATTTCATCTGGCTAAATACTAAAATTAGCTTCTTTTAAGTTACTTATTTCACTAGAAACAAATTAAGAGGGAAATCATATCACCCAAAGGACAAGTGAAAAAAACAGCATTCTTCTTCATATTCAAGTATAAAAACAGGGTAATGTAAAAGAGCTCTTTCCCATACAGATGGGAAATCTCAAATATGTGTGGTGACCCAGGAAAGGTTGAATCCACAAAAGAAAACTTTCATCTTAGAGCTCCTAGGTGGCTCAGTTGGGTAAGCCTCCAACTTTGGCTTAAGTCATGATCTCACAGTCTGTGGATTTGAGCCCTGTATTGAGTTCTCTCTCCACTGTTGGCACAGAGTCTGCTTCAGATCCTCTGTCTCCTTCTTTCCCTCTCTTCCTGTCTCTCAAAAATAAATAAGTATTAAAAACAAAATAACAAGAGAAAATTTTTATGTAAAGAGTTAAAGAGTAATTCTTCAATTACCCTCTTGTACTTCTAGCCACACTTAGAGGCTAATAAAATATATTTCCTTTAATTCCTTCGAGATCAAGGTAAAGTCACTCTATATTTTATGGTGGAGACAATACTTACTACATCACACATATGACATCCTTTTGAAACTTACACTACAGAAAATCAACTCTTAAAGTTGGCAGAGGAATAAACTGTTCCCAAGCTTTCTGATGAGAATTATAATCTACAGTACACACAGAAAACATGGAATTGGACCATCCTTGAAACAATTCAGTTCCCTTATGCAGCTTCCAAAATTAGATCTGCATGTGCACAGATGTGTGCGTGCATGTAAGCATACATGTGTACAAGAAAAGACTGCCACTGGCTCCACTCTATATTAGCTGTATGACTTTGGAAAAGTTCCTTTACCTCTCTGTACCTTGATTTCTCTGTGCATAAAAGGACAATATACTTACATGGGTGTGAGGATTAAATAAGATAATATATGAACCGAGTTTTGAGCATTGCCTAGAACACAGGAAACCTTCCATTTTAGCTAATGACATCATCGCTGTTACTTTTATACTCTAGCACTAAATTTGCGAACAGAGATTGCTTGCTGAGTATGGAACTGCAGAGGGGGGAAAATCAATCAACTTACAGCATGTCCTTCTACAAAGGGAAAACCTAACACATAGTCTCTGACCCACTTACATGACAGATTTAATTTTCCTTATGATAAACAGCCATCTTTAAAAAAACAGGAACTGGGCCTTTTATGGTCCATGCATTACTCTAAGCACATTATAGGTTTTACCTCACTTAATACAGAACTGTATCACTTCCATTTTACAAATGGATTCCACGTAATAGGGAAGCTAAATAAATTAGCTAGGCTCACATAGCTAGTGAGTGGTGAGGCCAGAATAGAAGTCCAAGTCCTGGCTCTGGAGCCCTCCCCTGACCACTAGGCTACATACAGTTCTTACTCATCTCCTCTCTTTGTATATATGAGTCACTTCACAAAGGCTACAACTGTACACATCGCAGTTTTCATTACTTTATGCACAAACTATTTCCTAAATTGGGTTACTTTTACAGAGAGAAAGTGAAAATACTCCTAGAAACCCAAATGAGATTCCCCCTCTCCATTGATGCACTGCTACATTCTAAGAGCTCCTGTGGATCCCTAGGTAGTTATTGTAACATATCTCCGTATTCAGTTTTCACTGCATAGAGAAGATAGTATCATATAAATCATAGGTATAGTACTGAAAGCAATAGGGGAGTAGTGCATCTTCAACATCATTTCATCTTGGCCCTCTAGTTCTTCTAGCAGATGACTCTGATCTGCTACTTAAAACCTCCAAAATCTATCCGCCTGAAATGCCCTTACTCCTCACATCTACTCCTATCCACCTGGGAGGCTCCAGCTGCCCCTGTAGACCCCTCCACACGTAACACTAGTGCACATGTCAGCACGTATCCCTCCAATGCTCTTCTGTGAGCAACTAAGACAGACACCAAGTCCTGTTGACAGTCGAGTAACCAAGACCCAATAAAAAACACATTTTCCTCAAACCAGTGATTTTGTAGATCTAGTTCCATGACTGTATGCACACTATTATTGTAACATATAAATGTTAAACAAAGTTATACTAAAGTAGTATACTAATATCATATTACACCAATGCTGAGATGCATAATTTTTTTTATTTTAACATCTTTGAAATGGGGATCCATCTTAAAATCAATGAAAAGAAAAGAATGGGTTATGTAAAGCAAGGTGAATCAATCAATGGTGTCTTAGATTTGATGAAAAATGACATTTTCATTAAAATACAAACAGACTTTTAAGGAAAACAATCCTAGGAAATTCTTCATCTATCCTACAGTAGAAGAAATCAGTCAACTATGTCTAGATCAATAGAAATGATTTGACTGCTACCTACTCTACAGAAAGACCTAAAAAAGGCTCGTACTTCAGAAACCTTAACTCCTGAACATTACAATCCCAGGTGGTACCCTGACTACATTACACTTTTCACTATATTCTACCATTAATGGCTTTCTAATTCTTACGTGAATCCACACAGCATTGGGTCAAAACTCTGACCTGACATTCAAAGGGTTTTACAGTCTGACCCCACTCTCATCAACCTGCGCTCCTCCAGCGGCCCCTTCATTTCAGCTATGCGGATCTGTACTCACTGTTCCTTGACTGTACATGAACACTTTCGATTCAATGCTTTAGCTCATTCTGTTTGTATTTAGAAAAATTCCTCCCATTTCCTTTTTTCTTCACATCTTGCTTATCCCCTGCCCTTATTTGTGGCTCAGCTCAAGTCTTACTGCCTTCTTTGTAGACTACTCAAACCACATGTGGATCCATTCTGCTTGTGTGCTCCCATGTACTTTTTGTTCGTGCCACTCACCCAAGCATTTAAATCTATGCAACCAGATGCAAAATTTTCAAACCATATTTTTAAATCTCTTTTACAGAAATCTGAATAAAACCCACAAGAAAATAGTCAATGTTTTCTTATTTTTTTTTTAATTTATTTTTGATACTGAGAGAGACAGAGCATGAGAGGGGGAGGGGCAGAGAGAGAAGGAGACACAGAACTGGAAGCAGGCTCCAGGCTCTGAGCTGTCAGCACAGAGCCCGATGCGGGGCTCGAACCTACGAACGTGAGATCTGACCTGAGCCAAAGCCGGAGGCTTAACCGACTGCGCCACCCAGGCGCCCCAATGTTTTCTTATTTTGACATTTTATTCAGCTAACACTGAAAACACTTCTATTATTTGAGAACTACAACCTACATTCTCTTCAATTCAAAGACAAAGCTTAAGTAGTCTTTTCTCTAAGAAAACATTGAGAGGCATTTAAGTTATCCATATCTATTTTCCTAGAGCAAAATTAAGTTTTCATTTGTTATCATTACTGTCAGCTTTTATGATGGTTGTTCTTCAACAGACAGGCTTTAAATCTTATGTATGCAAAGTTGTTAATTTTTTTCAGGGGGACAATAAGCAAACAGAATAATGAAGGGCAAAGAAGTCTGGGAATATGCCCAACTAAAGGAACACAAAACATTTCAGCGATAAATGACATGAAGTACAGTGGAAAGGGAAGAGGAGAGGAACGCTGTCACAGGTGTTTATATTTTCTTTAGCTAAGCTATTTGGAAGTTCACTTATTTTTTGACATTTTAATATTAATTTCTGAGATCTTAAAAGTTTTCATAAACTTTTGAAAAGCACGATTTGAATATAGTACACTTTATTAAAATCAAACGTTTCTTTCTCTTCCATATTTAGGATGAAATTCTAACATTAACTAAAGAAGCTCTTAAGTAAACAAATTTTCTCTCAAAATGTAATATATAGTATCTAATACATATTACATATTAATATATAACACATGGCAAACTTTAAAACTATAAAGTAGACAAGTCAGCTTATGATGAAAGCTTCATAATAGTTACAATGTGTCTCTTAAATCAGTTGTTCTTAAATTTTCTACATATATTTTGAGAGGAAGGAAAATCTAGAACAAATGCTATTAGCAGACATTCAGTATGGTATAACACGAACATGTGTGTAATATGAAGATATGTGTTAAAGGATTACTAATGGTTTGGGGCGTCTGGGTAGCTCAGTTGGTTAAGCCTCCAATTTTGGCTCAAGTCATGATCTCACAGCTCATGGGTTTGAGCCCCGCATGGGGCTCTGTACTGACAATCAGAGCCTGGAGCCTGCTTCAGATTCTGTCTCCCTCTCCCTCTGCCCCTTTCCTACTCGTGTTCTCTCTCTCAAAAATAACATTTAAAAAAAGTAACAAAAAATAACAAAATGTTACTAATGGTTTTAATCTGAGTATTAAAACTGTGATTCTTTTTGCCCTCATCTTCACCTGTTTCCTATAGGGTATCTCTTCTAAAATAATTTTAAATTACTTTCATATGCAGGTCAATGTTATCTCTAAAGTAGTATCATTTTGATATTTGATTGTTTCGACAAATGGAATTACTTCAAAAAAGAAATAGGAAACTTTATATGTAAATATAATACAAATATATAAAATGCATATTTTTAATTGCCATTTAAAATGGAAAAAAGTGTGATTTTAAGAAAACAAGTAAGTATGAGATTAATTAGCCATAAAGAAAAAGCTAATTTCATCCTTCACATCTCTATCTCTGGAAACCTAGACTGTAAATTGTATTCATCACTCAACTTCTGTCAATCTCCCCTTCCCCTCCCCCAGCCCGGCCACTGAAGGACCAGTGACTACAGAATCTTTCAAAATCCTTATTGACAACTCCAAGCAATCTTCTTTTTCTCTAACAGAAGTGCTATTCACCTCTCAGTTCCATAAAACCCAGGAAAACTGTGTCACAATATTGTCACTTAACTCCAAATTTTTCCCAATTACTGGGGGGGGGGGGGGGGGGGGG
>NC_043700.1:64618112-64641007 GCF_006229205.1 Suricata suricatta
GTCAGAGGCAAACAAGATTACAATTCCATAGTTTTTTTTCGCCCTTTTCACAGGTATGTTTGTCTTCTATTATGAAAGGCATGAAGTTGTGTACTAGCACGTAAACTTAATGAAAAGTTGACCTACTGGAAATAATCTAAGGTGCTCCCATCATAATCTGTATTTTTAAGTTCTCTAATTAAAACTAGTTTTCACCAGGGTGCCTGGGTAGCTCAGTTGGTTAAGCGTCCAACTCTCATTTAGCTCAGGTCATGATCCCACAGTTCATGAGATTGAGCCCTGCTTTGGGCTCTGTGCTGACAGTGAAAAGTCTGCTTGGGATTCTCTCCCTCTCTCTGTGCCCCTCACCCACTCACGCACATGGGCACATTCTCTCTCAAAATAAATAAAGAGATAAATAAGCTTTTACCCATAAAATAAACCAGGCAGAATGTTAAATTCCAGCTTTTTCTATATACCTAAATTAGAAATAAGATTATGGGTTAATTGTATTTACACAAACACATACATATGCATGAAATACATTCATATATATATACATATGGGGGCATTTCATTTTATAATCAATCCAAGTCAATTTATAAACCAATAATGTATTCTCTAGAGTTCACAAAAAAAGAATAAGCACTTTAGTATGAAAGGTGTTGAAAAAAATGTTTTAATGTTTATTTGCAGGGGGAAACAGAGTGCGAGTTGAGCAGGGGCAGAGAGAGACAAACACACAGATTCTGAAGCAGGCTCCAGGATCTGAGTGGTCAGTACAGAGTTGATGTGGGACTCGAACCTACGACCCATGAAATCATTACCTGAGCCGACATTGGATGCTTAGCTGATTGAGCCCCTGAAAGGTGTTTTTAGACTATCACTCTGTCAATCAACAAATGTAAGATTAATCCATGACTAACCAGATGTCTGAGAACAGCCTTTACAATTAACAGGTAGTGTGATCTGGTGTATTGATATGGAAAGAAGAGATCCGAAACGTGTGGGGAATATTTATATTGTGACTTAACATACAAAGGAAACATAGACAAGGGGTTGACTGGAAAGTTATGTGAATATGACACATACCATAGACTGTACAATTAAGATCAGTCATTATATATCATATACACACTATATATGAGAGAAAGAAAATACAGCAGAAGAGGCCTATGCTACAGGTTCAATTAATAAGAACTGACAGAGGTTGACAACTGATGAGTTTTTTGTGGCAAGGGTATTTCTATACCAACAGAAAGGGCAAAGATAGGGACTAATTGCTTAAAAGGACCACCTGTATAATACACAATGTAGAGGAATATGTTGTTTTTGTGAGCATATGCTGTTATATCATTTCTTTATGTGCTTCAGAGGTATAAATGTATATTTATCTTTTCTTATATGCATTTGTACATGCTTCTTATCTATGTTTCCAAAAATGGGCACAATATTTAACCAGTCATGTGTAACTCCTATGATTGTACTAATACCATTGGTATTCTAATACTATAAATGGAAATAATCCTAAGTATGTGTCAGGTCTTCAAAAATAAACTTCATTTCTAAATGATAAAGAAACATAAAGAGGTCAGTGAAAGTGAAGATGTTAGAACAGGAAATTAAGAGAAACCTGGAGGTCACATTTACAAACTTTCATTTAAAACACACACACACACACACACACACACACACACACACACACAGGCGTATCTCTATATACATCCAGACATTCATATTTTGTTTTTAAAATCTTTTTTAAAAAAGCTCATATCCAGACCATAATCCAAAAAAAAATATGGATATTGATAAGATGGTTATTTGATGTAAATAAGCAATGTTTTCCAAAGTTTACAAAAGACTGCCACAGACATGACAGTAGTAAGCTATTTGTTTCCTTTTTACTAAGTACATAAACACTGAAACATACTTCATTAGGAATTTAAATTAAATAAAAACAGGGGCACCTGGGTGACTTAGTCAGTAAGGCATCTGACTGGTGCAGGTCATCATCTTGTGGTTTGTGGGTTTGAGCCCTGAGCACAGAGCTTGCTTCAAATCCTCAGTTTCCCTCTCTTTCTGCCCCTCCCCTATCTGCTCTCTCCATCTCTCAAAAATAAAGGTTAAAAAAATAATTTTGAAATGATTATTATTAAACACAGGAAAAGGAAGAAAACTGAATGATTATTCTAGATGGATTCTTAAGCAGATAACCTGAGTAATACATTTAAGAGTATTGTCAGGCTTAAAATCAAAGAAATGGACTAAGGAAATCTTAGGTTATAGTTCAGGGACATTTATATCTACATGACCAAACTTACAGAGCATATATATTGACACAAATTTATTTTGATGTAAATTAAGTATCAGTATTTTAAATATATAAAATATGTTATTTAAAATGAGAAAGAAAAATTATGATTAATGATCTTACTTTGGTTAAATAGTTAAAGGAGAAGAAATAACTGAGCTTCTAATGATGCATTTTAAACATTCTCTTTTTATTAATTGGCCATTCCCTTTTCAGCAATTTTAAATGATCTAATTTTTATAGTCTCTTTTAAAATGGACCATTATTAAACACAATTTAAAAGAAAGGAAAATTTAAAATATAGGAAGTATGGTTCTTCTTTTCACTGGAAGTAAGGAATTTTCTTTAATATATCTCACAATGAGACACAGCTTTGTTCAATCTTACACGTAGAAGTAGTGTATGCAATACACTGCAAGTTTCTAAAATAGATTTCTTCACTTCTAACAGGGTAAAAAGATCTATTATTTGTTGCTAGGGTTTCTTGGCCCAAATCCAAGACAAGATGACCTTGTCCTTGAATAAAACAATAGGATATTGCTTCCTCTCAGGCCTCTTTGCTAGCTAGCACAGTGAAAATCCTCCCCAAGAGATGAGTTTATTTCATCTCAGGAAATATATCTGTCATAATAGACAAAAAAGAAAGAAAGAAAGAAAGAAAGAAAGAAAGAAAGAAAGAAAGAAAGAAAGAAAGAATAAAGATCAGATAAAGAAAAGGTGGAGTCTTAACCCAAAAGACACATAATCTGACATCTATAATTAATCTTAGTGCTATTTTCTACATTGCTAAGGAAAATGCACCAAATTATATTAAAGAGATACTCTGCCTAATGTTTACAGACAAGGTCAAATTGTTATGGCAGGATAAAAGCAATTTCTTAAAAATGGACTTTTCTTAAATCTATTCTAGTTATTAAGATGGGGAGGTGCTTTAGAGGGTAGACATGAAGAGGCGGTACTAACGCTCCTTTGCTGGATCTTCAAATTATAGTCATTATTTGTCGGGTATCCTAACATCTTCCTCTCCATCACCTGTACTGACCTACTCCTTACGTAATTCATTCCAATAGTGATGATCTCACTGATTTTCCTAACCTTCTGATTCCTCATATCCTTCTACATCTTCTTGCCTTGGACCCTCCCATGTTATTCTTCTATCCTATCCTTCCTTCCTGTTTTTCTTCCTTCTCTATACTATACTGGGGGGTTTTTTTTTCCTTTTTTTTAAAGAAAGAACAACTGAGTGAGAAGGAGGGGGAGGGAGAGGAGAATCTCAAGAAGGTTCCATGCCTAGCACAGAGCCGGATTCAGGAGTAGATCTCACAACTCTGAGATCATGACCTGAGCCAAACAAGAGTTGGACACTGAGCCACCCAGGCACCCCTCTATACTGTACTTGCCCCTCTATACTGTACTCCTAACTCTTAACAGTTAAACAGTTCTGAATTCCAACCATATCCTTAATACATGGTATAAGGAAAGGGGAGAATTCATTAAAGATACAATCTTTCATCTAACTGTAAATACCAAACTAATTTATAAGCACAGGTTAGAAGAACAAATAAAATCAAGCATTACATATTAGCAGCCACTAAATCACTATTCAGAGAAAGTAGAGATGAATATGAAGAGATAAGGAACAAGTGAACGTCAAGCAAAGAGCACTGCACGCAGAGAAATGGGAAAAGAAAATGAACCTTAAGTGTCTGTAATAAGATCATCTTGTCCTTAAAAAATACTAGGAGGGAAAATATGTTCATAAGGAAGAGAATATAGATTATAGAAGAAAGAACTTAGTGGCCAATAGGAATTCAGACATATGGCTACAAATGAGCCATGAGTCGTATGGACTTCAGAGAGGTGATTGTGAATTGAAGTTGGGTTCCATGATAGATGCAGACTTCATTAAAGCAGAAACAGGGAAGACAAAACAGCAAAACCCTTCCAAGGGAACACAAGTGACCAAGGTCAGCCTGTCACAAGTTACAAAGTCAGCAGAGGAAGTCGAGGCATCAAGGTCATGTTTGAAGAATTAAGCAGCAAAAATAAAAAGGCACATGTGTGATAAGGCCAAACACAGAAAAGCAGAAAGAAGGAATTGAGCTAAAGAGCATCTATTCCTGATCATCTCAACTTGTCTTCACATCAAAATTGCATACAGCAATAAACAGCTTTATAAAACTATTTGTATAAAGGTTTTATGCAGTAATTTTGATCATAATATTGTTGCTCTTTTATATTAACAGTGCTTGGGACATCACAAACAGGAAAAGAGAGTAGCAGGAGAAAAGCAAGTATTTTTTTCAAATTATGTATTCCACTGATTAATACCAGCTTCATAACTATGCAATCTACACATCTAATGTCCTCTAAATCTAGCTACAGATGGAGAAGTACTATCAGTTTGTGGTAAAAGCAGGCCTATGATACCAGACAACCCCGAGTTCCAATCATGACTCCACCGCTTACTAGTCCCTGGAAAACATTATTTTTTATCCTGCTAAGCCTCAGTTTAGTTATCTCTAAAAGAAAAGTGATACTACAGCTTTCTTTAGAGAGTTGCTGTAATGATTAAGTCAGATAATATACAGTGCCTGTCATATAGTAAGTATCCAATAAATGACACCTATTGCAATTTATTCCTTACATTTAAGTAAAGCATTTTTCTTATGCACAACACTTTTTAAATTATTACTTAACCATGACTGAGGTTTCATTTACTGTTAAGTACAGTGCACTATATATACACCTTAATTTTGGGGGAAACGTGCAACTGGAAAAGGGATTATCAGTTTCACAGGGTCAAGCTAATTCATTTTAAGTAACTAATTTAAAAATTTGCAAAGTTTCAAAGACAACTTGCAGTGCAGAATTGGCAAAAGAACACTTAAGGAGTATACTATTCCCATTAGATAAGCTGAGGCAGCCAAAAAGGGGATGCAGGTTAAAAAACAGTTGGTTAACAGAGTAATAACCTTTAATGTTATCCTAAGGGCTTTCCCAACTTAATGAGCTTATAAAACTTTTCTTCATGAAACACCTACTAACCCTCCATACAACTAATGCTCAACAGTAGTCTTTTAGCAAATGCAGTTTTATCATAAATTTTTAAAGTGTATTTTATTTTCAAAATTCACAAAACCAGAAGGTTCCTCTGCAGAGTGGCTGAAAGCACCAGATGACTACAAGAATACAGCCAGTGCTGGGTGCACTTTTGGAGATACACAGGCATTCATCTCGGTGTTATCAACTGACCATATAGAACTGGGAGGGGGAGGAGATATAATAAAATACATGAAATTTACTAGTTTAAAGGGTTGTGAGACTTTGTTAATCCAAAAATTCAATTAAATGAGAAATTCAAGAGTATTTATTGTGCACCTGCTACGTGCCAGCAACTGAGATAGGCACTCAGCTAGACAGAAATAAAGAGTAAAAGATCTAAAAAATTCTGACAAAGCACAGTAACTGGGTTTGCTACTGGTGCCCAATTACATTTTTTTTTAATGTGCCCAATTTAATGCTTTTTAGTTTCTGATTCCCTTCTATTGTCAAAAAAAAGCAAAGCCACTTAAAAAGCCACAACCTCTTGTAGAAGTGAAAAAGGAAATATTTGTGAATTTACTAAATTTTACTCATTTAAAATTAGCTCTGACATTCTCATAAAGCCTCATAGGTCAAAAGAGGGGCATTCTCACTTATTTTTGCTCAAAGGTTTACTGAATCACCTATTATGTGAGAGCCAGGGTAATCATTCTCCTAGTCAACTCCTTACACATAATTAAAATCTTAAAGGCCTGCTCATTACACAGCAAAGTCCACGTAACCAAACAACTCATCAAATATACAGCAAGATCTTGACATCATAGGCTGCCAGCTTTGCTGCACATGATACTCCGAGATGGCCAATCCTAGTATTTCAGCTTGTCAAAGTATCATGGGAAACACCATTCACATGTTGCTTAGAAATTGCTTGATTCAAGGCCATTTTATGGCTGCAGTTACATTTGTCATAGTATTACCCCAAATTTCAGTAAACATACACACAAAGCACTTGTGAGGAAACAAATATGCTGACAGAATAGTGTACTAGGTACTCTAGCTTAGGCACTGTTTGGTATTTATTTGTCCCAACTGCTCTTGTTGTCAAAAATTTAGTAATACTTTCCCCACCACCAGCAGTAAGTAACTCTAACAGTTTTCTTTGTTCATTAAAATTATATTATTAATTAAAACACCCCCTCCCCTTCATTTTGAGAAAGGATATATGACAAAGTTAGACAAGGAAACTGAAGTTTAAACTTTTCTTCTGAGGCTCCTCAAGTAGTCTTAAGTAATATTCTTTTTTTCTGGGAAAATCATGATTACAGAGGAGCTTGATTTCAAAGGCCCTGTTAACAAAATTGAACTATAGTGGAACTTTTCTACAACATTCCTATTAGTGAGATTAAGTACAAGGCTGGTCTTTTTCTACATCTGACCCGAAGATTTTTAATTAGTGTGGTACTATTAAGATCTCATTATGAAGGGGCTGGGCTCTAAGCACAGCATCATAACATGGTTCTAACACAGCAACTGCCTTTAGAACATCCTATGGTTCCAGCCACCTGGGGGGCTCAGCTGGTTAAGCGGCTGACTCTTGATTTCAGCTCAGGTCATGATCTCACAGTTTGTAAGATCGAGCCCTGCCTTGGGCTCTGTGCTGACAGTGCAGAGCCTGCTTGGGATTCTCTCTCTTCCTCTCTCTCTGCCCCTCCTCCCCTGCTCATGCTCTCTCTCAAAATAAAGAAATAAACTTAAAAAAAAAAAAAAGAACAGCCTGTGGTTCATTGGAAAAGTGAGATAATGCCTTAAGAGTCACTTCATCTAAGAAAACCTCTTGGGTTTAGCTAATAATGTTCTTCATAATGAAGAACAAAATTAAACTACACCCATAAACCTAAGCATCTAAATATTCTAAATTCATGGCCTCCTCTCTATAAATTTATAGAGGTTTTAAATTTTTAGCGATTTATCTCCATTTTCGCAGTTCAACATCTTATCCTTTTTAGAGTACATAAAAGATAATTCCTATATCCTAATATAATACCTGCTACATGCTAGGGTGTAAAAATAGGCAATTCAATAATACTTAAGACTACTAGGTAAGCTGACTAAATTTATACGTTTTCATTTGGGGAATTGAAAATATATATATAGATCTAAAACATATGAATTAGTGTGATGGCAGAAAACTTCCAACATGATGATGTAAGAGTCGCACTCTGAGAACTCACATTCCTGAAACAGGAGGCTCAGACTCAGTGTTAACCACAGAAGAGTGTTTCTCACAAACAGCAGTAGCTGCCTGTGGGATTTCAGCATGACAAATGCATAGCTGACTCATGGGATCAATTATAAAGAAGCAATACTTGTGGCATTAAAAAAAATTATTCTGTTTTCATCACCTATTAATGCATGTTAAGAAGTCAGATACATCCCACTGACCAAACATTTTGTTACCAAATCAATACCCAAAGCTCTCCCTCCCTGCCTCAAACCTACATGTGAATTCCTTACCACGGATGTCTGTTCCCAATAACCCCTTTCATGATCTCTCATTAAATTCAACTACAAAAACATTTCTCAAAAACTCTTTGACTACTAGTTAGAGCTGAATTGTCAAGCTCTAATTTCTGATTATAAAAACGGGCTGTCCAATAGTTTGCCTTAAATGAATTATTGGTCCTGTTTAAAAAAAATTTTTTTTTAAATCCCAACAAATTTGGAAGAACAAGCCGGTTGTAGTCTACCCTCCCTCCCTCAAGCAGACTATTACACCCTCCAAAAAATCTGTTTTCCCTGAACAGAAGCAGCAAGAATTCCCATTTTTAAAGCAATTCTCTAGGACGTGCTATCGAAGCACAAGCAACATTTGCGATACTTACTGAATGTTTCTCCTGCTGGCCCATAACTCCATGGTTAGCTGGGATTGCTAGTGGTTTCATAATGAAGAAACATATGCTGAACTGAATTTACACATCATGTACCAATCTCTCATGGATGGCAAGTCACTCTCTACAGCATTAAATTAAAAAAGAAAAAGGGGAGAAAAAAAAAAGAGGGAGGAGGAAACGAAGCTGCAGCTTAAAGTGTCACTACTGGTAAGCTTAAAAAACCCCTCACACTTGTAGACCAGAAAAGGAATCCGAACAACGGTGTTCGTCTCCATTTTTATAACATTGAAACTCTAACCATCTCAGGCTATGATAAGACTGAGGAAACCTTATACAGCTCTCAGTCTTCCAAGAGAACAAGATCATTTCTGAGATTGAAGAACAAGAGGCAAAAGAAGAAAAAAAAAAAAAAAAGCTAAAATGGCTGACTGCACACAGACTCTCCTCAAAAAGGCTTAATACAGAATTATATTAGTCAGGGTGCTAGAAGAACCAGTCTCTAGCATTCAGCCAAGCATTGTTAATACTCTTGTTTCATTTGCGATCACACATACGGACCCCTCCAACCAAGAAAAAAAGAAAAGGAAAAAGAAAGAAAGAAAAAAATCAGGGCAGAGCATGTGAATCGGGACCTCCTCCCTAGCTGCTAATGATGCTGACAGAGTGGTGACCAGTGATCTCTGTCCCACTCCACTAACCAAGTTTGCACAATTAATCTTAGCAGCATGACACTGATGGACATTTAATTTAATGATGTCTGTCCCTCATACTCAACACAAGCATGACTGCTAGCAAGAGAGTCACTAACAGAAACACAGCACATGCACACACACAATCTCGAGAATCATGAGTCTGAATGCAATACACCAATATAATTACATTATTGTGCTTACTTTGGAGGACCATGGCTGCAGGCAGTTGGCATAGCAACGCACAAGGAAAGCCATTTCCTGGGTAGAGAGAAAGCTTCCTTTTCTAAATAAAAAATTCCTCTTAGGAAACAAACGGCATTGCTGCTTCCTGCAGAAAGCAAGACACTGTAGTCTGTCTCTTAACCTGCAAGGCTCACACTCAATGCAGTTCTAGTGATGTAAGTGGATTTCTCTCTCACCCTCCCTCTCTCTACATACACTGAAATATTCAGCTCAAATGGTACACACATTCCTTAAGACTCGCCCCCTCCTCTACTTAACCATTTCACTCATTAAGGTAGCGATGGACAATTCAGATAAAGTAACAAGCTCTTGCCTGTATTATATCAGCAGCTGTAGGTTAAGCAAGTCTCAGAGGGATGGAATCCATTGATTGCTGACTCCAAATAATATCACTGAAGACAGGGTGGGAAAACGGAGCAAGGAGTTACTTGAACAGCTTTGAACTAAAATATGATTTTTCACCAACCTGAAGATAAGAGAATGGATGTGACCTCTTCCCCACCCTCAAATATCACTGTGCTACAGGAAGCATTTATCAAAAATTTACAAAATGCACATTTAACAAGCTTTGTATAAATTTAGAAGATTTTCACAAACACCCATACACATACATGCATGTGCGTGCACACACACACACACGCATGCATATGGCATACTGCAAATAATATCAAAATAAACACACAATTTAAGAAAAAGAATTCAAACTTTTAGAGATAGAGAGTTTAAATTTAATGAGGATATGTTATTCAGCCATAAACTGTTAATTTAACCTGGGTTAGCAAGTTATTTAAATGACAGCATTATAGTTGACAAAGAATAAGGACATTTTAAATCTAAAGCACTGGTCAATTTCTCACAGTCAATCTGTCCATAAACAGTAAACATAATAGAAAATAGAGATGGAAAATCTAGCAACTTCAATAACTGACTTTGGAATTGTCAGTGCTTGCTAACTTGTGTTTCTTGTCTCCTTAACACTGCACCTATACTATTCTCTTCTCTTTTTCCCCTTCAGCATCTAAAGGCAACCATTCCCTCCACGTGCCTATTTTGGATCCTGCTTCCCTCCAATCCCCAGTATACCCCCCTTTCATATGCTTCTTATATTATCCATTATCCTTTCCCCCCACTTATATTCAACCTCTCCCCCATAACTAGCAGGTCTCTGCACTGTCTTTTAAATATGTTCAGATCTCTGACATCTCTAAAACAAAGAACAGAAACCTTTAGATCCTACTTTTCCCGACGGCTGCAGTCTAACATCTTCATATCCAACCACTTCACAAACAAACTCTCTCAAGAGTTACCAATTTTTGGCTTCCATCATTTCTTCATCTGATGCACTTCTTCAACGAAGGACCATCACGGTCCCGTTATATAATTTATACATCTAAATGCTCTCTTTAACATCTTTCTCCATGTCTAGTCCATCACAATACTCCATTAGTTAAATTCTCTACCCTTTCTCAAATTTAGATATCTCTTAATTTCTGCTGCTATAATTCCACTCATTACTTCTGCCTTAAAAATGGCAAAAGTCTCTTTATTAAAGACTGTCTGAATTCGATTTTAGCCTCACCCACTCTATCCATTTAACATACTCCTCCTGAGATCTTTTAAAAACTAAAATCCCGTCATTTCAACCTAATCTATAGAGTCCTTTTTTTCAATTAAAACACATCAATGGCTTCCCATTGCTCTTGGCACACACACTAAATCTCCTATTATAGTCTGCAAGATTTATATGTTTTCAAGAGTTATGCCATGCCCATGCCCTACAGATCACCTGGGCTGCTCTTATTTACTTGAATGAGCCAGAGGGCCTTTCTACAAATTATTGCCTCTGCCTAAAATATTCCTCCACCCTCCCTTCCCTGACTGATCCTTACTCCACTCCTAAAAAATACTGGTATAATGCCCTCAAAGTCATCATGATATTGTGCAGCACCTCCCTATGTTTATTACAGTTCTAATTTTACGTTTAATCATGAAATTATTTAGTTAGTGTCTACTTCCCCTGCTACACTCTCATCTCCATGACGACTGGCACCATATTTGTTTGTGTCACCGTACTAGCAGCCCCTAGCACAGTACACATCATAGGCTCTCTTACCTTTTTTGAATAAACTCTTCAGTGACTAGGAATGGACATTAGCAAGACCATACTCTTCTTGTAACTAGTTCTCATCAAAATCCCAAATGCTTTTCTACCATAAACAAATGATTTATAAAAGTAAATGTCACAGGGATGCCTGAGTGACTCAGTCAGTTAAACATCTGCTTCCTGTTTTCAGTTCAGGTCATGATCTCATGGTTCTTGAGATTGAGCCCCATGTCCAGCTCTGCTCTGATAGTATGGAACCTACTTGGGATTCTCTCTCCCTCACTTTCTGTCCCTCTCCTGATCGATCATTTTCTCTCTCTCTCTCTCTCTCTCTCTCTCTCAAAATGAATAAATAAACATTTAAAAATGAATAAATAAAATAAATGACATTGGTTTTTGAAAAAGGAGCCAGGGCAATAGAATACAGCAAGAATAGTCTCTTTAACAAAAGGTGCTAGAACAATTGGACATCAACACGCAGTAAATATATCTAGACAGAAACATCATACCCTTTACAAAAATTAATTCAAAATTATCACAGACTTAAATCTAAAAGGCAAAATTATAAAACTCCTACAAAATAATGGGCAAAAACCTAGGTAACCTTGGGTATGGTAACACCCTTTTAGATATAACACCAAAATGCAATCCATGAAAGAAAGAATTGTTAAGCTAGAATTCATTAAAATGAACAACCTCTGTTCTATAAAACACAACATTAAGAAAATTAGAAGACAAGCCACAGATTGAGAGTAAATATTTGCAAATGATGCCTCTGATAAAGAACTCTTATTCAAAATATACAAAGAACTCTTAAAACTCAAGAATAAGGCAAAGCTTGATAAATGGGCCAAAGACCTTAATAGACCCCTCAACAAAGAAGATATAGAAACGGAAAATAAGCACATGAAAAGACGCTCCACAGCCTCGGTCATCAGGGAAATGCGAATTAAAACAACAGTAAGATACCACCACAAGCCTCTTAGAATGGTCAAAATTCACAACACTGACAACACCAAATGCTGGTGAGGATATGGAGTAATGGGAAGGCACAGTGGAACAGCCACTTCGGAAGACAGTGGCTAAACAAACCCATTATGTGATCCAGCAATCAACACTCTTTGGTATTTACTTATCCCTACACAAAAACCTACGCACAGATGTTTAAAGCAGCTTTACTCATAATGGCCAAAACTTGGAAGCAACCAAGATCAATTTCAGTAGGTGAATGGATAAATAAATAGTAGTACATCAAGACAATGGAGTATTATTAAGCACTAAGAAGAAATGAGCTATCAAACCATGTAAAAACATGGAGGAAACTTAAATGCGTATTTCTAAGTGAAGGAAGCCCATCTGAAAAGGCTAAATACTGTATGATTTCAACTATATGACATTCCGGAAAAGGTAAAACCATGGACACAATAAAATGGTGGTTGCCAGGGGTAATAAATAGGTAGAACACAGCAGATTTGTAGAACAAAGAAAGTACTGTATTAGATATCATGATGATGGATATATTTCATTATACGTGTGTCCAAACCAAACCATTTGGGTAAATGTGATGTGTCAATGTAGGTTCATCCTGGGTTAAAATATGTACCCTTCTGTGAGTGATGTTAATTATGGCAGAGATCATGCTATGTAAGAGTATGAGATATATGAGAAATCTTTGTACCTTTCTCTCAATTTTGTGGTAAATCTAAAGTTGCTCTAATCTAAAAAAAAGTACATGAAATCAAAAGGTAGAAACAATATAGGTCAAGTGACCATCTATAAATAAATGTATAAACAAAACGCAGCATATACATATAATGGGGTATCACTCAGTCTTTAAAAGAAATAAAATTCTGCTACAAGCTGCAAGAATAAACCTAGAAGACACCATGCTAAGAGAAATAATCCAGTCACAAAAGACTAATATTGTAGGATTCCACTTATATGAAGTACCTAGACAAGTAGTTAAATTCATGAACAGAAAGGAGAACGGTGGTTGCCAGGAGCTGGGCGAAGGAGGTTATAAGCAGTTATTGTTATTAGAGCATGGAGTTTCAGCCTGGGAGAATAAAAAAATTGTGGAGACGGGTAGTGGCAATGACATGATAAATGTTATTAATGCCACCCAACATTAATGTCACACTTAAGAATTATTAAAATGATCAATGTAAATGTTATATATATTTACCACACACACAATTAATGGCAGCCCAAGAATTAATCAAGTTATACTGCTTCTGTCCATCTAGCCCATGTCCACATGTCCATGTGGCAAAAACTCTCCTCCAAATCTAAGTCATATTCCCCCTATGCTGATAGTGTCTGACCTTATATGTGAAGGTTCGCCATTGCTTGTCTCTCTCTGGAAAAATGTGTCACTTCTCTCAAGCAGGAAACTAAATGGGAGAACCTGATAGGTGATGTCAGAAAATCACACATCCTCAGGCACTGCTGCTTTTCTGAGCTGAGACTTGGTGTGATTTCTCTCACAATCTGGCTCCATGCCTACAACCTACATATCCTAAAACTCATGACTAGAATACTGAAATTTTACTATTCCTACTACTTTGTACATTGAAACACAATTATGCCATGTTATAAAATGCCAAACATGGCTTAAGAAATAAAATATAAACTGAAGATTTAAGAGAATCCCATATTACAGATTTTTTTACAAACAAGAATAAATCACACTTACCTTGAAGTAGCCTTGAGTTTTATTTGCTTTATTCTTTAACCATCTAGATTTAGCAAATAGCATTATTAAGTAGATCCAGCTAGAAAACGGACCATGTGACAATTTTCTATCCTGAACCAAAGGCATCTGATGACTTCTAAATTATCAGTAACAATGATTCAAGACAGAGATTATATATACAGTTCAGGAAACTACTTAATGTAAGGCCTGTCCATGCTAATTTAATACCATGGTATTCATTCATATTTTTTCCATTTAAAGTGCTTGCTTTTTACTTACTATGAAACTGAGGAAAATGGCTTGTTCTTCTCAGAAATTATTCATCAAATTTTGGATTAATATGTTTATTTATTTATAGCATCTATACTGTTTATTCATAGATAAAGTATGGATAGCATACTATATATCTTATAGATAAGATACTATACAGATCTTAATGCACTTTACAAATACTCTAATTAAGCTTGATCAAAGCAATACAATAATTTATTCATCTTTCATAGAAAAATAAAGTATATAAAATTATAGATTAGGTAGTTTAGAAAAATACGAAATAGAACTCCAGGTTTCTAATACCATTTACTTCATTATTCACTATATATTGATTTCTTCCCTATCTTCCCTTACCTGAGAGGAAAAACTATAGAGGATGTAATCTGTGGGAGAGGATGGAAGATTTACTCTTTGATATCTAGAAAAAAATGTTTTACAAATTTGATAGTATTTTATTGTTCACCAAAGAAATGACATTTTAAAATGCCATTTCTCTTTGGATACACGATCCAATAAAGCACTAAGCCAAAGTAAAATAAAGTTATAATAGGAGGTATGGTCAGATGTTTTTCTTCTCTTTTCCTAAACCCAAGATGCCCCCCCATTAGTACTATGATTTCAAAGGAAAAGTTGAATATCTGACAGATTCTCTATACCATAACTCAATCCTACATTTCATATCATCTCTTCAATCCCTGGGTATACCTCACACAGGACTTCCTCACACATCCTCCCCAAAGCTTTAACAGACAATTTTATTTATGCTACTTTGACCGAATAAACAGGGTACTTCAGATTATGAGACTGATGCACTACCTACTGCACTAACGAGGCGCCTATAAACAGGGTACTCGAGGTTCATGATTAAAAATATTTTAAGGAGCACCTGGGTGGCTCAATCGGTTAAGTGATCAACTCTTGGTTTTGGCTCAGGTCACAATCTCATGGTTCGTGAGTTCTAGTCCTGTGTCAAGCTCTGCTGACAACATGTAACCTACTTGGGATTCTTTCTTCTCCTCTCTCTTTCTGCCTCTCTGCTGCCCACTGGCTTGCTTGCTCTCTCTCGAACATTTTTAAAAAATTAGTAATAATAAAAAATAAATGATTTAATTATAAATGAGAGATAACACAATGCCGGACACATAATAATTGTTAAATTAATATGAGTTTAATTTAAATGTAGGCTTTACAAATACTGAGAACCTCTTACTTCATTTAGCATTTAGTATCAGAAAAACCTGAGTCGAAAAACTTCACCCAGATATATTTCAAAAATATGTTCCAAAGAAATCTTTAAACATTTTTCTTCTCAAGTTTTTTTTTAAGCTTTTATTTTAATCACCTGGTGTACATCATGACACGTGCACTCCGTAATCGTTCATCACCTATTTCACCCACACACCCTCACCCCGCTTCCCTCCAGAAACCAGCAGTCTGTTCTCTAGAGTTAAAAGTCTGTTTCTTGGCTAGTCTCTCTCTCTCCCTCACCCCCCGTCTCTCATTCTCTCTCCTTCCTTTTGCACATTTGTTTCTTGAATTCCACATATGAGTGAAATCATATGGTATTTGTCTTTCTCTATTTTACTTAGCATTATACTCTCTAATTCCATCCATGTCACTGCAAATGGCAAGATTTCATTCTTTTTTATGGCTAAATAACATTCCATTGTGTATATAAACAACTTTTTATTTATTCATCAATCATGGACCCTTGGGCTGCTTCCATATCTTAAGTAATTGTGAATATGCTGCTATAAACACAGGGATGCATGTGTCCTTCTAAATTGGTGTTTTGTGTTCTTTGGGAAAATACTCAGCAATGCAACTGCTGGATCATAAAGTAGTTTTATTTTTCGCTTTTTGAAAAACCTCCATACTGTTTTACAGAGAGGTTGCACCAGTTTGTATTCCTACTGACAGTGCATGAGGGTTCCCCTTTCTCCACATTTTCATTGGTACCTGTTGTTTTTTGTGTTATTGATTTTAGCCATTCTGACTGGTATGAGGTGGTATCTCATTGGAATCTTGATTTGCATTTCCCTGATGATAAGTGATGATGAACATCTTTTCATTTGCTTTTTTGTCATATGTATGTCTTCTTCAGAAAAATGTTCATGTCTTTTGCTCGTTTTTTTAGTTGGGTTATTCGCTTTTTGGGTGTTGAGTTTTAGAAGTTCTTTATCTATTTTGGATACTAACCCTTTATCAAATATGTCATTTACAAATATCTTCTCCCATTCCATACGTTGCCTTTTCATTTTGTTGATTGTGTCCTTTGCTGTGCAAAAGCTTTTTATCTTGATGAGGTCCCAATAGTTTATTTTTGCTTTTTGTTTCCCTTGCCTCAGAGGACTTATTTAGAAAAAAGTTGCTCTGGCTGATGTCAGAGAAATTATTGCCTGTGCTCTCTTCTCTAAGATTTTAATGGTTTTAGGTCTCACATTTAAGTATTTAATCAATTTTGAATTCATTTTTATGTGTGATGTATGGTGTAAGAAAGTGGTCTTTCTTTTGCATGTTGTTGTCCAGTTTTTCCAACACCATATGTTGAAGACACTGTCTTTTTCCCATTGGATACTCTACTGCTTTGTTGAAGACTAACTGAACATATAAATCAGGGTTTATTTCTGGGTTTTCTATTCTGTTCCATTCATCTCTGTGTTTATTTTTGTGCTAGTACCATACTGCTTTGAGTACTGTAGTTTTGTGATATAACCCGAGGTCTAGCATTGTGATGCCACCAGCTTTGCTTTTCTTTCTCAAATTGCTTTGGCTATTCAGGGTCTTTTGTGGGTCCATACATATTTTAGGATTCTTTGTTCTAGTTTTGTGAAAAATGCTGTTGATACTTTTGAGACGAAATGCATTGAATGTGTAGACTGCTTTGGGTAGTACAGATGTCTTAACAGTATTTGTTCTTCCAATCAATCCATGAGCATGGAATGTCTTTCCATTTCTTTGTGTCACCTTGAATTTCTTTCATCACTGTTTTACAGTTTTTGGAGTACAGTCTTCTACAGAGTATAGACTTTCACCTCTTTGGTTAGGTTTATTTCTAAGTATCCTATTATTTTTGGTGCAACTGTAAATGCGGTTTTCTTAATTTCTCTCTCTGCTGCTTCATTATTGGTGTATAGAAATACAATGGATTTCTGTAGATTGATCTTTGTAAATGCAATTGTATTGAATTCATTTATCAGTACTAGCAGTTTTTTTGGTGGAGCCTTTAAGGTTGTCTATATAGGATTTTTCTTTAACAAAAAAAGTTCCAGACAACAAACTATTTATGTTACCTTTGATTCATAATTGAAAAATTAACATAATAACTTATCCATAATAAATAGGCTCAATAGTTATATGGTACATGTTAGAAAAGAAAGATTAAAAGATGACATGAGGTACGACACATAGAAAGCAAAATAACCTGTAAGTCAGTGAGAAATTCCAACATCAAGAATGGGGTTTTTGTGGAGCCTGGGTGGTTCAGCCAGTTTAGCATCTGATTCTCGATTTTTGTCAGGTCATCATCTCAAGATTGTGAGATCAAGCTCCGTGTTAGGTCCTGCACTGACAGCTGGAGACTGCCTGGAATTCGCTCTCTCACTCTCTCTCTCGCTCTCTCTCAAAATAAATACACATTAAAAAGAAGAAGAAGCAGAAGCAGAAGAAGAATGGGGCTTTTTAAGGGTGCCTGAGTGGCAGAGTCAGTTAAAACTTTTGATTTCGGCTCAGGTCATGGTCTTGGGGTTCATGAGATTGAGCCCCACATCAGGCTCTACACTGACGGCACAGAGCCTGCTTGGGATTCTCTCTCTCTCCTCCTCTCACCCACTCGCATATACTCTTCCTCTCTCTTGAAATAAATAACATTAAAAAAAGAATGGGCTTTTTGAAATGCACTTATTTGAAAAATGATCTTTAATTTTTTTATTTTTTAATTTATTTTAAAGAAAGAGAGAAAGCGTGAGCAGGGGGTAGGGAGACACTGGGGAGGGGAGGGAGAGAGAGAGAGTGAGAGAGAGAGAGAGAGAGAGAGAGAGCGAGCGCAAAAGCGAGAGCGAAAATCCCAAACAGACTCCATGCCCAACATGGGGCTCAATTCCACAACCCTGGGATCATGACCTGAGCTGAACAAGAGTTGGACGCTCAACCAACTGAGCCATCCAGGGACTCCCAAAAAATCATCTGACTTTAATAACTGACTTAAAAAAGCTTATTTAATTTCCTAGGATCGATCTTAAGAAAATACCAGACGTTATCTTGAAATGCTCAGTTGTTGAGGTGAAGACCGTATAACACTGGTACTCAGTATGGGCTCCTTACTACAGTATTTCAAAAAGCAACAGCCAAATTAAATAGCAATTATTACCATGATCACTAATTTGGCATGTAACATATTCCCTTGTGATTAATATATTTACATGAGCACAATGAATTGTTAATTATCCCTCCATTTTTAGTTAATAAAAAAAGTGCTATTGAACACAAAATAGGACATAAGCTAGCTGAAGGCAGGGACCATACATTTTGCTTATGAACATTGTCAATGACAAATGATGCTTTATCTTTGGTACTTAACACACAGAAACTACTCAAAAAAAGAAATGAATGCACAAGTGATTCCACTGAAACTTTTTCAAAACTACTCTGTGAGAAGTATTATTACACCAGCTTAAGATGACAAAACAGACACAGGGTAATTGTGTAACCATAAAAGACATCCAATTTGTTTACTGACAAAAGTAGGTGTTTCAGAAAATTTCACAGGTGAAAAGAGTAGGTTAAAACCAGAAAATTTAAATTCAACAGAGATACATATAAACACCTACATGTGTGCTATGAAAATGTCACTTGCACAAGTACAACATGAGGAATGCCAGGCTGGAGGAACAGTTCATAGGGGTGGAGGCAGGTGGGAAGGGTTATCTCTAAAAGTGACCTGGCTAGAAGTTCCACATGAGCCAATGCAAAGAGCCTTAAAACTCTCATATAATCTTAGGTCAGATTATTACACATACAATGTCCAGAGCAAGGAAGACAGAAAGTTCCACTATAATCTGCACTGTAAGGTATGTAGGACCTTATGTAGGTGGTCACAATCAATTCTAGACATAATTCAGGAGAGATCATAAATAACTATAGTACTGAAAGAGCAGAAAACCTACGAAGGTGTTTAGGAAAGCTGTAAGAAGTTCAGATTGTCTAACACAGAAAAGAGGCTTAATGGAGTAGGATTTCTTTAAGTATCTGAAGCACAGTGATATGAAAATGGAAAATGAATATTCATTTGTGCTGCTTTAGAAGAAATCCAGAACCATGAACTAAAATTACAGAGAAGCAGATTTCAGCTAAACATAAGGAAAAGTTTCTTCATAATTACCCCTTCCTATGATAAATAATAACTGCTCTGACTTACTAAACCCTTGCTTTGTACTAGGCAGTAGGATATAACTTTGACACATTATGTAAGAACTATCTTACAAATATCAGTGCTAACTGAAATTAAGTATCTTACAGCAGAGGCCTAATGTTGGTGATTCTACAGAGAAAAATAAATTGTATTAAAAGTTTTGATTGGGAGAGCCCTAAAATCCTTTCAAGGTCCTAAGGCTATCGTATCTAATATGAACATTACCAAACATTGGCTTGACAGCAAAATGAAGTGATACAGAACAATAGAAAAAGAGAGAGCCATTGAATAGAAATAAATCTATCTTATAAGATTTCCTGGCAGTAACTATTTCTTTATTCTGAAATTTCTATCTTCCTTATTTTGGCAGTCAGAGGGGAAATATTAAAATGCCCTAACTTTTTAACAATTACAGTGCTAATTAGACAACAGATTAGAAGTTTTCTTAACATCCTTAGTTCATAAATTAAAAGTTGCCAAATTTAGAAAGTGAAAGATGATTTTCTTAATGTTAGCAATACTTTGACTAAAAATTGTACATAACTAAACAGCTTTATAATTGTCTTTTAAATCCCTTGAAATTACTTAATGTGTGTTTTTAATGTTCTTAAATATTACCAAAATACTTCCAACATTTTCTAGTGCAGAAGCAAATAATTTAAGACTTTATTTTTTCATCTCTAAAAACTATGAGTACTTTCAGACAACGGTAAGTTATTTTGATCCATTAAAGTCATACTGGGAGCCTGGGTAGCTCAGTCAGTTAAATGTCCAACTCTTGATCTCCACTTAGGTCTTGATGTCAGGACTGTGAGTTCAAGCCCTACATTGGACTCCATGCTGGACGTGGAGCCTACTTTAAAAAAAAAAGTCATACTTAAAAAATTCTTTCAGCAAGATTTGGCTTTTGTTACTTATAATATTAGTGAACCTAACTTTTAAAATACACTAATAAATTACATAGTCATCTGTTATGAAATGGTACTACTTAACAGTAAAAACCCATTTCTGTATTGGAATGAAATCAGGAAGGTTAAAGACAGGGACAAAATACTATGCTTTTATTGATGAGACATGGTTTGAAAAGGAAAAATACTCATTTGCAACAAAAATACTAATGAATCAGCCAAAGCCTATCATCACTGCCAATATAATTAGGAAATATTTTTCACATTGGACATTCTATGCTCTCACCATGTCTTTTAAGGGTATTTCAATTATGTCTAAAGTGGTTAAATTATTTGATATGTATCTCTTTCAGATCAAATTTAAAATTCAAGTAACCTAAAAGCAATATATGCTAAATTCATTTTTTAAAATAAGTTTTTATATCAGGAATGGAAAAGACCAATGTCTAGGTTTGTTTGACTCTGTGTACTCTGAACATTGAACATATAAGTTAATCTCCTTGACCTTCGCATGCTTATCTTCTTTCAGTGGACATATCATCACCGAAAAGTTCAGGACTACAAGGTTTAACTGACAAAATATATGAAAAGTATTACCTAGCCAACTGGTATATATCATAAGGATCCAATAAGGGCAAACTTTATTCCTTCCAGGACATTCTAAAAAGTCAGTTGAACTCAAGGTTTGGGCAGTCCATTAGTTAAAGTTTTATAATATATAATATATAACGTATAATATTGCATAGACGGCTGGGGTTAATATCCTCCTGCAGATAACCTTGTGTAGAACTGTTAACGTAGGTAGATCTATAATGCTACTCTTAGAAACATGCAGCAATGCTAATTCTGTGAGTCTGATCCAAAGACACCAACATACAACCAAATGCTGTTGAGCCCCATATGCTGTGCAGCAGGTATAATACGGCATACAAGATTCAAGATACAATCTGCTTTTAAAGACCCTCTTTTCTCTTCAGAAATTTAGTTTTTAATGTTTATTTATTTAGGGGATAAAGGGCAGAGAGAGAGTGGGAAAGACAGAATCCCAAGTAGGCTCTGCCTTCCACACACAGCCTGACACAGAGCTCAATCTCAAGACCATGAGATCATGACCTGAGCTGAAAACAAGAGTCACTCAACCAAAAGAGCCACCCATGTGCCCCAGGAATTTAACTTTTAAGAAACACACTTTCATTTTCAAAATCTAGTGTCCTCAAATAAATATCAAAATTTTTTTGTAAGTTTTCATAATGGTTGAATAATCTTTATTGCAAAAAAATGACTATATTTATAAATGAAAGCATTAATCAATGGACTTCACTGTCAGGAATATATTTGTAACTGTCCCTCTGTTGTTATTAAATATATTCCAGACAGAAAATGATTCCTAGTAAATCTGCCTGGAAGATAATTAAATATAAAGATTGTCTCAATATAGAAAATATTTTAGATACCACAGAAATTTTTTTAAGTGTTCTCTTGAAAAAGAAGTCAGCCTATAATATATGACCACATGAGCTTTAGATGACAACATTCAATCTTCCTTCTCATAAATAAATGAATAAACAAAGCCTGAACCACACATCTAAGTGTTCCCTCTTCTTAAAAGCTCTTAAAAGGAAAACTCAGACTATTTTACCTATTCGTATTTCAGTTACAATTTGAAATTTTCATTTACTACCATGCTGATATTTTAAAAGAATAATACTAGAATCTTTAATTATATACATCAGACTATTAAAATTGTTGGAAGTGGTCACATGGATCATATCCATGGGTGACTGTATTTCCTGATTGTGCCATAAAGTAGCAGTTCATGTATTAACACATAATCATAAATCTGTAATTAAATACTAAACAGATAAGGTATTTACTCATTCATTCTAGGCTTCTTCCACAAGACTAAATGTTTTAAGACAGGAAACAAGATATGAGGAATGAACCTTAGAAATCATACTGGACAGGTCAACAGAGCGGTAGACCTAAGGAAAATGTATTGTTGATCATACGAAATGCTCACTAAAAGACTTAGAACAAATGTTTAACAAAATCTATTTTTCTTGATGGCTTCTGTTTTATAAGATATAAGTAGGGAGGAGCCAAGATGGCGGAGAGGAAGGGAGCTCTGTAAACTTCGTCTGCCCCATCGATCGAACTGAGAAGGACATTACTCTCATCTGCAAGAACGGAAGGAGAAAATACGGACTCCAGAAGGAAGAGAACCTCAAGGATATCTGAGTGAGTGAGTGTGAACTGGGGAGATTGGAAAACGGGCCAGCCTGAGACAGGCAGGGGAGGTGGCAGCCCCAGCCCAACGCGGGGCAAGCATGTGGAGCCCGAGAGA
>NC_043700.1:64641107-64704174 GCF_006229205.1 Suricata suricatta
CGGTATCAGGGGTGTTCACTTCGACCTCGGTTTTGGGAGTGGGAGCACGCACCTCATTTCCACGGCGCATCTTGCCCCCAACATTGGCCACGCGATCCGGGTGCCAACAGGGAAAAAATAGCCCCCACCTCTGCACGATCCCAGCAGGGAGTTGGCGGTGGTGGAGACCTGGGTGCATGCTCAGGTTGTAGGAGCTCCCAGCTCATTTCCAGCAGCTCCCAGCGCCTCCGGCAACAGCTGCGCATGCATTCCTCCCCCAACTCAAACACGATCCCAGCTGGGGGTTGGATCTGTGACAGTGCACACTTCACCTCCTGCTGTGCATCTCGCCTCAGGCAGGGGCAGCCGAAATCTCTGCCTGAGCCAAGACAAACCGATTCCTCCCCCTAAGAAGTCAGCCACCAAAGCAAATACATCTCATCTGTGGTAGCATAAAAGTACATGGACTGGAACTTTGTATGGCCAATTAATTTTTGGCGAAGTAGGAAAGAGTATGCGGTGGAAAAAAGACTGCCTCTTTAGCAGGTGGTGCTGGGAGAACTGGACAGCAACATGCAGAAGAATGAAACTAGACCACTTTCTAACACCATACACAAAAATTAACTCCAAATGGCTGAAGGACTTGAATGTGAGACAGGAAACCATCAAAACCCTCGAGGAGAAAGTAGGAAAAAACTTCCTAGACCTCCACTGCAGAATTTCCTACTCGACACATTCTCAAAGGCAAGGGAAATTAAAGCAAAACTGAACTCTTGGGACTTCATCAAGATAAAAAGCTTCTGCACTGCAAAGGAAACAATCAAGAAAACTAATAGGCAACCCACAGAATGGGAAAAGATAGTTGCAAATGACATATCAGATAAAGGGCTAGTATCTAAAATAATACAAGCAACTCACCAAACTTCACACCCACAAAACAAATAACCCAGTGAAGAAATGGGCAGAAGATATGAACAGACACTTCTCCAAAGAGGACATCCAGATGGCCTACAGGCACATGAAACGATGCTCAACATCACTCATCATTAGGAAAACACAAATCAAAACCACACCAAGATATCACCTCACACCAGTCAGAGTGGCTAAAATGAACAAATCAAGAGACTATAGATGCTTGGTGAGGGTGTGGAGAGACAGGCACCCTCCTACACTGTTGGTGGGAATGTAAACCGGTGCAGCCACTCCAGAAAACAGTGTGGAGGTTCCTCAGAAAACTATCCATAGAACTCCCTTATGGCCCAGCAATAGCACTGCTAGGGATTTACCCAAGGGATACAGAAGTGCTGATGCATAGGAGCACATGTACCCCAATGTTCATAGCAGCCATGTCAACAATAGCCAAAACATGGGAAAAGCCTAAATGCCTATCACCTGATGATTGGATCAAGAAGATGTGGTATATATACACAATGGAGTACTACATGGCAATGAGAAAGAATGAAATATGGCCATTTGTAGGAAAGTGGATGGACCTCTAGGGTGTCATGCTAAGCGAAATAAGTCAGGCAGAGAAGGACAGAAACCATATGTTTGCACTCATAGGTCTAACAGGAAAAACCTAATGGAGGACCTGGGGGAGGAGAAGAGGAAAAGAGAGTTGGGGGGAGAGAGAGGGACACAAAACTTTAGAGACTATTGAATGCTGAAAATGAACTGAGAGTTGAAGGGGAAGAGGGAGGGGGGAAAAGAGGTGGTGGTGATGGAGGAGGGCACTTGTGGGGAAGAGCACTGGGTGTTGTATGGAAACCAATTTGACAATAAACTATTTAAAAAAAAAAAGAAAAAAAGCATATAAGTAGTTTTTCAAAGACATAAAGCAAAATAAAAATCTGTTGAACCAAAATGTAAAAATACATGCCCCTCAATCCACTGTATTTATAAAATTAAAAACAAAAACCAAAACTAATTAAGATATTAATATCATACTCAAACTACTACAAAATATGGTATTTACAAAAAAGGTAAAAATACAATGAGGAAGAAAATGAAACAGCTATTTATTTTCAAAATTTTTTAATTTTTTAAATGTTTTATTATTTCTTTTTGAGAGAGACAGCACATGGGTGTGAGGGGCAGAGAGAGGGGCAGACACAGAATCCAAAGCCTGCTCCAGGCTCTGAGCTGTCAGCATAGACCTGACACAGGATTCAAACCCACGGACTTCAAGATTATGACATGAGCTAACGTTAGATGCTCAAACTAATGAGCCACCCAGGCACCTGGAGACAATTATTTAAAAGGAGACATTTCTCTACATAAGAAATGAAACCTGAGTCTACAGTTACTACTAAACCCACAGAATATTCATGTGGCCATTTCAGATTTCATCAAGGGAAACCCACCCACCATTTTAAATTTGTGGAGCAGAGAGGGACATTTTCCATCCCTTTCCAAAGGCAGCCTTATCCTTTCAGGTAATTTGCTTTAGTAGTTGATTGTTGAATTACACTGAACCTCTGAGCACAATCAGTAGTAAACCACACTTCGTGATGACAAAGGAAACTAGCCACTAATGTCTTAACATAAGCAAAACAAGTGGATAGAAAAGACTGAAGGTGGCGTCTTTATTTGGACACCAAACACAACAAAATGAGCCAGTTAAAAAAACAGAGAGAGAAGAAAGAAAGTAGGGATTCAAAGCAGACTAAAATAAAAAGAAAAGAATTCAACTCTAGGAAAGCAGTAGGAGTTGGAGTTTTGAGAAGAAACACGTTTTACATATACTGCCAGGTTATTTACTTATTTTGTACTATCAAACCGAAATACTTTACAATAAATTGGATTAGATTATCCTGAACATTAACCGTTAATTACCCACAGGATATTATTAAAAACTACTCATGGTGATTTTTTTTTTGAGGGTATGGGGGAGGAGAATCTAAAACTAGTCTTACTGGTATTGGCATAAAACCAAAATCCCATTTTTAAATGTTATCTAACAGACATTTCACAGTTATAATTACTAAACTTTCATTACCATATAAAACTGGACATAAAAATTTTAAATATTTAATAATTCCACATAATGGCTCATAATTATCTTAATAGGAAAAAAGAGTTAGCTTTTTTCTTGGGGGGAGAGGGTAGATAAAATTCCTAAAGGGAAAAAGGCTACAAATGAAAAATGCTAAATAAAGTAAAAATGCCTATTTTAAAAAATCACTATAGTAACTACAAAATGGATCATTAGTAACCATCTAATACAATTAATACATTTGAAACACAATTATCTAATGTAAAGCATTTTAAAATTCATCTGATTCTACCCAAAGTTAGCTTGAGATCTTACAATTTTCTCCCAGTATCTATGAGAGAATTAAGCAGCAAGGAGGAAAAGGAAGTAGTGAAAAAACTCATAGGAAACAAGGTTGGGTCAGCTTCATAGGTGTGGAACCTATACAGTCACAAAGGATTCTGTTCAGAAGAGCCCCTGCACTTCGGAAAACTATTTTTATTTTAAAGAATAAGCAATGGACAACCTACAGTTATTTAGAATTGGATATCTGGCAGATATTTTCTTGAAAATGAACAAACTGAGCTTGTCTCTTCAAGGAAAACAGCTGATAGCACTTTGTTTGCCAATGATAAAATTTTAGCTTTCAAGTAAAAATTAAACTTTTGGAAAACTTACATCCAACACCATAAGCTTCCCCATAAGTCAGACTTTTAAATGAGTGATACTAACTAATGTGATTTTTTTTGATATTGTGTAACATGCCAAAATTTGGATGACAGCTTAATTTAGTGACCAATGCATGTTACAAAATAATACATAAGTAATAAGATCCATGGGGAAGTAAGACCAGTGGGTTTAAATAAAAGAGAGTAAGTTCACCAATACAGTTCTATATTCTTGATTGCAACTAAATTTTTAAGAAACTACCCTGTGTCAAATTTTGGTGATATATATCAATAAGATTATTGGCAAGCTGTTAAAATACTCCTGCCTTTTCCAACTACCTGTGTGAGACCATGTTTTCTTCTATACTTCATATACTTGAACCAGAGAGTATATCACACAGATTGAATAGAGAAGTAGAGATGAGACTCCAGCTGTCTCCTATCAGGCCAAGTATTAAACAGAGTTGGAACAGCATAAAACAACACTACACTTCTTACAAGTGTTTTGTTTTGTAAAATATAGTTATTTTTCACTTAAAAAAAAACCTTATGTAATGTATAATACATTTATTATTTTAAAATTAATTAATAAATACTTCTACATTGCTCAATTTCAACTTCTAATATGGCAAAAAATGACATGAATAACCCATATAAACAAAAGCTTGCTGAGGCTCTCAAAAAGTTTTAAGAGTATAAAAGAGTTCTGAGATTAAAAAAAAAAAAAACTTTGACAACTACAGCTCTAAGAGATGAATGAGAAAATAATGAGCGCTTTTGCTCTTTTTAAGATTTTACAGTTATCAACCATCCACAGATTCTTTTAAGACAAAACCCAGTGTTTACATGAAATACCACTTCAGCTGAATCTTCTAAGACCTCACTCCACTTGCAGAATGGTTAGCCGCTCATAATCTTCCAGACTAATTAAAGTTTGGAAAATGTTCATACCAAGGAGACATAAAAAGACTAAAAAGCATCAAGCTCATCAATAATGCTCACTACCAAGGGTATCAATTTATCGAGATTATAAATGATGCTGAAGTATTCTCTACATCCCAGTTAGTTGGGGCTATGCTTATTTTACAAATTAACAAATGGCAAAATGACCTTTTTTTCTAAAAATTTTCCTGAATATTCCAAAGTTCTGGATGATATAGCTTTGTAAAAGTTCAGTTTAAAAACTGTATAAAGAAATGGATAAAAAGTAGAAGTATGATAATAATTAGTGAAAGGAAAATGTCACAACTTATTTTGAGTTAAAAAAATTTTTTTCATATTTGTTTATTTTTGAGAGAGAGCAAGAGAGTGTGCAAGCAGGGGAGGGGTAGACACAGATTCCAAAGCAGGCTCTAGGCTCTGAGCCATCAGCACAGAGCCCGACGTGGGGCTCGAACTCATGAACTGCAAGATCATGACCTGAGCTGATGCTGGCTGCTCAACTGACTGAGCCACACCCAGACACCCTTTATCTTGAGATTTCAACTTTATTTTCAAACATTTGCAAATACCGTCTGGATCGCACCAAAACCACAAATATCATTATTATCCTCAATTAAGTAAAACTCAAGACAATTTGAATATTTTCTTTTTCATCCTCAAAATCATCTCTTCTGAATTAGTCGGCCAATCAGTCATCCCAAGAAGCAATTCATATTTCAGCCTGGCTCACTTGACCACACATTGTTTTCCCACTAGGCTAGCAATTCCAAATTCCATATTACATACAACCATCACCTATGTTTCACTTGAAAGAAAAAAAGGAAGACAAGAAAATATAAAGGACTGCTTAATCCCATACTAAGTCCATAAGAAATTTCTCTAATATTCTTTCTCTAATTTCTCTCAATAAAGCTTCTTCTCTGAACAGATTTTATAATTTTTTTTCCAAAGTATCATAGTTATTTTTCCAAAATATCTTCATATCCTTAAACCACAAAGGATACTAGGTACAATGTGAACTGGGCATGTTCAAGTCAGTCAAAAGTTTACTAGTGATATTCTTAACACTACTGAACCATACATTTTAAAAATGGTTATGATAATAAATCTAATGTTATGTGTTTACTTAAAAAGAAAAAATAAAAACCACTGAATTATGTACTTTAAATAGGTAAAATGTATGGTATGTGAATTATAACTCAATAAAGATTTATTTTTTAAAAGTGTAAGTTTGCTACTAATCAGTTTTTTGTTTTTTTGTTTTTTTGTTTTTAGCAAAGGGAAAAATGGCTTACTATTGAGATCTGGATAATAACTAATTTTTTTGAGAGAATGGGAGAGATTTTACATGTAAAACACAGTAGGCATTTTAAATCATTTAAATATAATTAGTTTAAATATTTCCTTTCACACGCGATTTAAACCCTACGTCTATACACTGAATACAAACCTCATCCAGAGGTCAACAATATCTTCTGGCTAATAGAAAAGCATTTCAAGTTAATAATGTTTTAACACTGGATTCAAATTTAAAAGAGAACATTTCTTGTCACCTGATATTTTCAAACAGTGAAACAGACAACTTACTGATAACTTAATTGTAAAAAGATCAATTCAGCACCAATAGGAAATAGGTCTGAATATCATAATAGATTTTTCCAACAAGACATTTTTCAAATAAGCATGTAGCACTGCAAAATCTCATTTAAAAAAATCACATAAGAAATGAAACAGTCTAAGATGAACAGGATCTTGCAGTTGAGACTAAAAGCTAAATTTTAGCCAAGTATATTTAAAACATATACAAGCACAGAAAGCCGCCAGTGTTCACAATTAGAGACAGGACAAAGTAGCAATGATCTTTCTGACAAATAAATTGCTTGAAATATTGCATGATTTGCTACACAACACCCTTATTACTTTCAATTTCCAAGTGCAACCAAAAGATGGGTCCAATTATGACATCAATACAAGCTTTCTTTCAAAATGGAATGAAAGAACAGTAAATCCCAGTGGACACGGGAGTTCTGCAGCAGAGATGATGTAATATATAAAAATAGACATCCTCTAACAGAAGCTGAAACTTGGGTAAACAGCACACTGCACACTATTCTCAACTGCCTTGCATGAATTTGCAATGCATGCTGTTAATAGCACAGGAGGAATCATTTCTTGTTTTAAACTATTTCCTGATTTACATTTCAATTTCTATACACACTCTATAGTATAATTTCCCAATCTGTATAAATTAAATGAACATAAATACCTGATTGTAACTGCAAGAAAGGGAAACAGCCCCCCCAAAGCAAGGAAACTGAGACCGCTGCAGCAGTTTTAACACATTGCATTTTGCTAGAAATTGCAGCACATATGGCACAGAATTGTTACGTCCACCTATTGTTCAAAGACCTTTCCACAGGGAGCTTTGTGCAGGATTTTGAAATGCAACATGATCTAGGTGAAGAAGAATCAGTAAGCTTGCTGATAATGGGTTTGAAAAGCAAAGAGTATTTTTGACACTTTAAAACTGTGATGCAAATATAAAACATCAGACATGCATACAATAACTAGGATCTAGCAATCTGTAAGGGTTTGTGTCAATACACACACACACACACACACACACACACACACACACACACACAAGTACTAACACCTTACTCCTCTCTTTTCCAGTTTTCACATTTCTATTGGGCTTTCCTGGGTAAAATATTTTCCTTTGAGGCAAGACATTAGGGCTGTTCAAAAACCATGCCTGATTCCTCAAGGTGCCCTTTCTATGTACCTCCACAGTACTGAGAATTCCCTATATTTTAGTTGCCCATTTATTTACTATATGACCTGTGAAACAGAAGAACAATAAAAGGAAAATATGTCTGTCTTATAGCCCTGGAGACTGGCACAAATCTGAAACAAGGTGGGCACTCAATAAATATTCATTAAATGAATAAAAATATGTAAGTGAAAATACTGAGCTTTCCTCTCTGTGATACAAGAAAGAGAATACACACATTTTCAGAAACTCCATCCTATTTATTTCACAGAAAGGCACTGATGGTATTTTTCAAGACAAAGGCTTTAGCAAACAAATGCCTACTGAGCTTAAATTGAAGAACAAAATGTTGAGGTAATTAAGAAATTTACCCTAGATCTGAATATTTTGTATAAGCATATAAGCAGATTTTTAAAGTATCATATGAATAAATTATAGTCAGGTGTAATATGATGTGAACTGATTGTTAAAAGTAAAATCCTAAGATCTTAATATTCTAGGAAATTTAGTAAATATACAAGTCACTGATCTATTAATAAAGACATATTCTCTTACTATTAAAAGTAGGAAATGTTGGGTTAATCTAAATAAGTGAAAAAGCAAAGCCATAACATGAGTGAAAATACTATTTCTAATGGAAGAATAGCCCATGTCAAAAACACTATTGTCACATAAGTGTGCATAATCACACAAAAACTAACCAATATCTAATCATTTTTTGAAACTAACCAAACCTACCATAAGTCCTTAGTTGAAAATGAAACCAACTTAAATCTATCTCTTTAAAAACAAACCTACTTCAGAGATATATAAAATATAACCTAGGAATGATTATATAACCATTATAAGAAATATATTGCTATAAAAGAATAACCGTATAAAAAATGGGACTCATTTCCATAAGCCTCATGCATGAATCAAACTTATTACACTAGTGCCATGTTATAGATGTTGTATTAACACCGACTCTAGCAAAAAAAAGTATTCCCATTATGTTGTAATGTTACATTGTATTCAACTTACATTATATTATCTTAATAATTTTATGCAGTATTTTTATTACCTTTATACATCTGCACCAAGAATCTTAAACTAATCCTAATCTACCAAAAAATTTAATAAGCAGTGCTCAGAAGTATATATTCATATTGTAGAAAAGGGGGCGCCTGAGTGGCTCAGTTGGTTAAGTGTCCAACTTCTGCTCAGGTCATGATCTCACATTTGTGGGTTCGAGCCCTGCATCAGGCTCTGTGCTGACAGCTCAGAGCCTGGAGCCTGTCTTCGGATTCTGTAGCTCCCTCTCTCTCTGACCCTCCCCTGCTCACACTGTCTCTCTTTGTCTCTCAAAAATAACTAAAAATCATTAAAAAATTTAAAAAATAAAAATATATATTCATATTGTAGAAAAGGACTACTAATAAAATGTGTGGGAGATAGCTTTTTATATGATCAACGGGTTTCATTATTTCAAAAATTTTGCATTGATTGAAACATTATGAATGTGTTTTATGTTATCATCCTAATTCAAATTTGTATAAAACAGACCCATTCTTTTTGGGGTAACTAGGAATGGAAGTGGAAAGTCAATCAGAACTTCAAAGCACAGAGAGCACCTTAATTCTTTCAGACTTCCTAGGCTGAAATGCCTGTTGTTACACATAACTGCCATGGTGTAGACAAGTTTTCTTCAGTCTTCAGTCTACTCTCTCTGTATAATTTTTGATCTTTCTAAACTGAAAAGAGGGCATAGCTCTCTTTTTGTTAAAATAAAAAAGAAATAGAAGATGACAGAACAGTTATGTACCAGTCTCCCCACCACACCAGTCAGGTACGTGAAGTCCTCCCCATAAGTATCTTCTAGAATAAATCACAAACTCTTAGAATCAGTTACCTATAAAATGTAGACAGACAGGGCCTGTAATTATGGGTAAAATAAACAAAGGGTTTTTTTTCCTCTACTGTATTCTGAACCAAAAGACAAAATAAACTTGTCCAAAGTCTCTAAAGAGGCTGACCTCAAACTTTCTAGCCTCTGCCAAGAACCTTATCTAATACCTGCCTCTCTATTTTATCCACTCTAAGACTGAAAATTCAAGCCACATCCTATGTTTTGGCAGTCTTAAATACAGCCTCAACTTCAACTCATCAACTATAAAAAATTCTAATGAAAGCCATCTCCAATATTCCCTTCTCACTGAATTTAAAAATGCTTATTCTCAGGGAGCCTGGGTGGCTCAGTCAGTTAAGCGTCCAACTTTGGCTCAGGTCATGATCTCACAGTTCATGGGTTTGAGCCCTGTGTCAGGCTCTGTGCTGACAGCTAGCTCAGAGCCTGGAGTCTGTCTCTGTATTCTGTGTTTCCCTTTCTGTCTGACCCTCCCCAGCTCATGGTGGGTGGGTGGGTGGGTGTGTGTGTGTGTGTCAAAAATAAATAAAACATTAAAAAATAATAAAATAAAATTTAAAAAAAATGCTTATTCTCTGCAAACCTCACACACTTGCCTTGAAAAAAATGTCTTGAAAACACTCTCTATGGACTACCTGTGTACTCATGTTTCTGTAGAAAAGTATTACCATCTGGTTTAAACCACTACAACACATCTAAGTTTAAGGAGTATATATCAGGTATAGATCATAACTCAGCATACATTTTAAATTCGATTCCTAGTTCTAAATGGGAATTAGACTGTTAATTTTTCATATTAAAAAAGAGAAAGATTAATTATATACTGATGTATCTTTTAAAATACTAAAGTTCTATATTTTAAAGTACACCTTTGCCAGACAAAAGCTCAAAGCACTGGCACAATTTAAAAATTTATATAATTACATCAAAATTTTATTAAATTTAAAAGCTATGAAAATGTTTAAGATTTATCACATCATTTAAAATTTAGCAGTGCTTCTAAAGTACATACAATATAGCAGTCATGACACCTGTGGCATACTAATATGTATTTTCTTGTCCAGAACATAAATTTACTGCCTCATTTTAATTTGAAATCCTATACAAATACTTCATGCTTTCAGGCAAGGTCACTACAATAGCCAAAGATATGATATTGACAGTAGACTTCTTCTAATGTGAATTAAATTATTCATGATCTTTTTTCCGGTGCAGTAAGAAAACACAATTGTAAGTTTTACTAGTTCCCTAACCAAATAACGTCCAAAGATAAATCAGTTTTTCTTCCTTGACTCCAAGTTCTCTGATAACCCCCAATATGACCCACAATTTCGAAAGAGTAACACTAACAATCATATATTAGTCATGGGCTGGCATGAAAGAAATGAGCAAAGATATTATTTATTATAGGCTCTTGATTAAAATATAAAATGAAATAAAGCATGAAATCTGGTTAAAAATAAAGTGCAAATAAGAAAACACAAGCCATTTTAAATTCTCATTTCCTTTTTGACTAAGCCTTTATTCTATCTGACTAAAATTTTACTAGTGGCCTCCCAAAATGCTCTTACATTGGGATTCCTGAAATTTAAGGCTTTCACCTACACCATTTAAAATATAAATATAATAACTGCTAATGGGGTTCCCATATCTGTCTTTTTCTCTTCATTTCTTTACTTGCAAATCACGTTTGTTATGAACAGTGCTTCCACTCAATCTTAAAAATAATTAGGTAGCGCTTAAGTGGACCTAAGATGGACAAGGTGGACAATTCATCCCTACATCTGCCAAATAAAGCAGCCGGTAAATCACCTAAACCACTGACAGTTTCATTTTAAGAGATCTTACTAAATCAGGGCAAAATACAAAAGAACAAGACCAAACCACACACATCAATATTATAAACTAATTAGTTACAATGCAAACTCACAAATAAACTTGGGTTAGTACTAGGAGACCACACACAAATTACAATACCTGAGATTTAGTGCATTCCTTTGAGCCAAAATGAAATGAGTGCCATAAAGGAGGAAAGGAAAAGATGAACATTATCAGACATGCTATAGTACATCTGCCAAAACGAAGATAATGTTAAAATATAGGTTAAGTATGACCATACAGAATTGACTATAGGTATAATGTTCTCTATGATTTTTAGCCATGCAACTTGAAATGCATTTGAAATCACTTAAAATCAATTGTGAAGTATGATCGTGCATCTTCTAAGTAAACTTTTCACCCTCAGTCCCACAATACTAGGATTCTCTCAAAGAGAAATATTTCTGTTAAGAATAATTAATATGACTATGACTAATGAAGAATAATAACTTTCATTTCATTCTTTTATCCTGTGGCACCATATATACAAAACAAAATTCTGTTGTTTTCATATGCTAACACCATGGATTGAGGTGAAATAGGATATATTATATAAATATAATTAAAACACAACTTACACACCAAAAAGTATCCAATGTTTTCCATTATAACCATGTTGTTGCCAATCTGAACTCATTTAGTAAAATTAATACCAACATGTCACATATTAGTAAGTTAGCACGTGATCCATTAGTACTCAAGTTAAACTTTCATCCTAGTGCTAAAATATCCCCTCATAAAAGTATCTGTTGACCAGGTACAGCATTTTTTTTTTAAATCATTAAGTTTTAAAAAAGTAATCTTGTAATAATAAAAAACCCTACACATTTTTATAAAACAGATCAAAAAAGGGAAGGCATGCAGGGAAAGTGAGTGAAGTATTCCATAAAGGGGGAACGCAATGGAAATAAAAGAGAGAAACAATTATAAAATGATTTCCCCAACTCAGGTGTGAAAAGCAGGACTATAAAATTAAACCAATCAGTAGCAACACAAAATTTTAAGTAATTCACGCTCCCACTATCTTAGTATGGAATCTGATTTGGAAAAATAATTCCAGAACAGAATATTAACAATATTAGTACCAGACTAAAATATTATAATATATGGAACTATTAATATGTACAACTATTTTTAATCCAAATTTCCTTCTTCCATGATGCTGTATCAACACTAAAAATACTACCTTCTTTTACAGACAATGGTAACAAAAAAACCTTTCATAGGCTTTTTTTTTTCTAACATCAAATCTCTCCAAAGGACAAACAAAGCTCTCTTTATGATACACAAAAAGCTACCCTTTCCAAATGAGCTCAATGAAATGATTCAACTATAAAATTCATGTTAAAATAGTGCATGGGTAGTGAGAGGAGTAGGCGGGTAGCTGGTGGTCAAAACTGCTTAAATATCCACACACAAAGAGCTCTCAGAAAGAAAACATAGAAGTGCAGGTATAAAGTATATCATGTTGCTAAAAGTTACTAAAAATTGAGTATATAATTTTAAGTCTGTATATACTTTCCTATGTATTTTGTATTTATACTTATTTGCAAAAAGAGAAAGTGCAAGTAAACAAATGAGAAATGCAAAATAGCTGTTGATTACCTATTTTTATGCTTTCCATATTTTTATTTAAAAATTAATTTCACCTATAATGATTACTCATTTAATGGTATTATACCTACAGACAAACCATCTTTGACTTTATAATGACATATGTAAGAACTCATGTTACTTTCTTATTGAAAATAGAAATCCTGAAATATCTTCTCAACTATTTCAGATTGGCCTTCAGGGGAAAGATGCATAGTGTAGCTAAGCAGAAAGAAAAGAATATGAAACATAAAGTTTTAAAACTGACTACACTGGGGTCTTGCACAATCACTGATTTTCTGTGCCTTGGTTTCCTCAAACATAAAAATAGTTTCTCAAATATTTATGAAATAAATGACGATCAAATGGGCTGCAGCATTTAAAAGGCTCTTTGAAACTATCAGAAGTACGTCAGACCACCTTTACACTGGGATTTTTAAAAACATCCCTTCAAATTATGCTTTCACTTCATCATACTAAAAACAAAAAACTCTCAGGAAATTTTCTCACAGTGGTAATGCAAAGCTTTGAAAGTAACATACAATTTTTTATATATTTCTACCTTTTAAATAAAAAAATAAGTCTGATATCAGATATTGGGGTTGGGGGATGTAAAATTTTAGAGTAAGGCAAGAACTTAAAATATTCCAGTTACAATTGTATAGTTGATCACAAAGCTAACCTCAGAGGATGTTTTAAGCAGTAAGAAGGCTAAATAAAAAATGTCTTTTGATATCTTATTTCAATGTTCTTTAAAACTCTTCATACTATATGTGTTTCCAGCAAAACCTACACTTTAGATAAATAAGCATATACCAGAAAGGAATTATTCATCTAAAGTAGAAAATGCAAATGTCTTCACAAAATTCCCAAGAAAAAAACTAAAGATAAATAAAACTAGTATACTTCAATAACTTACCGTATGATAGCCTCGAGGCAAAGGTGGTTTGCCCACAGGATAAGGATCCACAGTGTCAATAATTGTTTGTCTTTCACCTTTCTGGTTGATTTTTCTAAATCTTCTTCGAGATTGTCGATGAGAAGCTTGACGCTGAAAATATTCTTCATTTTCATCCATATAGTCCACCTGAAAAAAAAAAAACCAAAAATGTAATTCCTCAAATACAACATTCCATATTAAGAGTAGACACAGAATTAAACTTACAGATAACTTCATATTCATTCATTTTCCAAAGACATTTGCAGACAAACTATCTTTACAGACTAAGCGTTTTTGAACTTTCTGGAACTAATTGGTTTTGAGTAACTTTTCTTTCATGAAGAAGCATTTTCAGTTCCACTTAGGGCAAAATGAGTAACTCTTGAATTTCCTGCAGTTTAAAGGGAAGGATATTTTCAGTAATCTTTGTAGTGATTTATTAGTGAAAGAACTCACAGGATACATTACTTCACATTATGAAAGCAACAGTCCCATTGTCTTAACTCTGATGTATATGAGTAAATCTGTAAAAACCCCCAAATCCCAAATGACTCAAACTGGCTGCTAGCAGAATGGCTTTGGTAGTTTACTAGGGTTTCTCTTTCTACTTTCAGTCTATGACTGCAGTTTTTTTTATAAATTGTGTTATTTAAAAAAAAAATAATTCCTCATTTTCAACATTTTAGAAACTGATGAATGGACCAACCAGAATAAAAGTTACCTCAGGTCAATCCTCATCATACTTATATAAGGAAAATGTGATTGCTCACAATCAAGGCATATGAAGATTTTAAGACTATTCTCCTAATAGCAAAACCAGGAGTTTGTAGAATATCAGCAAGTGTAAAATCCTCAAAGGCTTTTAAAGATCAAAAGTCCCTCAGACAAACACAAAATAGCACTTACAGAGGCCAAAATCTCCAGGAAATACCTAAAATGCTTCCCAAGACCTGTCGCTGGAAAGTCCTACGTAACTACCCACATTTTCTAATCCTAAATCCTCACTCACCACGTTACCTTCTTACTTGAGAGTAAATTTTGTGAAATTTACCAAAGATTTTCAGTACCTTTGAAAAGGAAGTTTTCATTCTGATGAACTCCTTCCCTACATCATAGGGGAAAATCCCAAACCTTCTCTGAAAATACTTATGTCCTTCTACCAAATATTTTATTAAAAGTGAATAAAAAGCTCTCATCATCTTCTATATTAGGCCAGAAAACTGGAGGACTAGTATGCTGGTTAAACACTCTGTTGAGATCTTTCTCTCTCTTTTTAACTGAATTTTAGGATTTAAAAAATCTATTGACCAGGATGCCTGAGTGGCTCAGTTGGTTAAGCGTCCAGCTCTTGATTTTGGTTCAGGTCATGCTCTCACAGTCATGAGATCAAGCCCCACATCAGTCTCCACACTGGGGGTGGAAACTGCTTAAGATTCTTTGTCTCTCTCCTTCTGCCCTTCTCTCCCGTGCTTGTGCATTCTCTCTCAAAACATAAAGTTTAAAATATATAGTATATAATGACCATAAGACATATACAAAAAACAGGACTTGGTTTCTTTATCCTAACTGTTGCCTGAATACATATTAATAAGACTCATCTGAAGTATCTCACTTATTCCAATTAATATTTAGAGAGTTAAAATCCTAATTCAAAGATCCTCCCAAAATTCAATTAAAATGACATTAACACAGATTGATTTAACAAAGTTCAAGCACAAAACATTTAAGCACTTGCCCCTTTTGAGTCTTCTTTTTTGTTTCATTGAATCTTATAAATAATTACAATATTATGAACTCAGATTCATAATAATAAAAATTATGGGAAAAATATATCTAAAGTTATAAAATATATAATACATGATTATAAGTACTATGTAAAATTGCTTTTATTTTTATAATTTATTTTTAGGGAAGAAAAGTCTTCACAGAAGTATTCTTACCACAATCATTTCAGAAGGCTCTAAAACAATGCATTCACAGCCACGCCTAAAGCTTCCTGCAGAACGCTTGCCAAAACTAGGAAAAAGAAAAAAAAATTTATGAAATATAAACTGTGAATTTAGGCCAACTCTCTAAATAAAATTTTAAAAAACTAAATAAATAAAAATAAAGACAACTGCTGGAGAAAGAGAAGAAACTCTTTAATCATTATTTACACAGAATGATGCGGAACCACTCAAATTCTTAAATTTCAGACATACTTTTGTGAAAAATTCCAATATCATGTTTCTAGATTAGTAATGTAAGTAACAAAACTAGTATGAATATATTTTATGTTAGCCTGTTTTACCTTTTTTTTAGGTTTTTTTTTTTTTAACAGTTTATTTATTTTGAGAAAGAGAGTGCAGGTGAGCAAGGGAGGGGCAGGGAGAGGAGAGAGAGAATCCCAAGTAGTCTCCCCACCATAAGGGGCAGTGCAGAGCCCAACATGGGGCTTGAACACATGAATTGTGGGATCCTGACCTGAGTTCAAACCAAGAGTCAGACAATTAACAACTCAGCCACCCAGATGCCCATATGTTAGGCTGTTTCAAGTTACTTCCAGCTAGGTGAAGACTTAGAATATTCTAATATTCTAATGAGAACTGAATCAATGGCAAGCTATAAAAATATTCAAAGTATAAAATGCATATAAAATTTCTTCTATAAATTAATTCACTTAGTTAAGCATTTCTTTCACCAAAAAAGTGTATTTGATTTTTCTACATTTTCAAATCAACTTATTCCAAATAAGTTTAAGGACAAGGTATTCAATTTAAGACTTTTTCCTTGGGGCACCTGGGTGGCTCAGTCAGTTGAGCATTCGACTTCAGCTCAGGTCATGATCTCATGGTCCATGAGTTCAAGCCTGTGATGGGCTCTGTGTTGACAGCTCAGAGCTCGGAGCCCAGAGCCTGGAACCTGCTTCAGATTCTGTGTCCCCCTCTTGCCCTCTGCCCCTCCCTTACTCCCACTCTGTCTCTCCCCCTCTCAATAAATAAATAAATACCAAAATAAAATTTAAAAAAAAACCTTTTTCCTTAATTCAAGTGGATGTGCATATTACAAGCCCATTTCTCCTAAAAACTTTTCACTAGCAAACTCAGATATAGCATCCTTGCCCTATCTGTGACAACTCCCACCTTAACACTACAGCAGATTTATTCTGCCAGGGCTATGTGCACACTAGAACCATGAGGAGAAAATCCTGGTGAAGGTAGGTAGTCCTGACTTGTTCTACTAATATACCACCTAGCCCTCCGCATTCACTACTGCAAATTCTCCCATCCCTCCAATTGACATTTTTAGTAAATATTTTTAATAACTTATCTTTGAGAAAAAAAATTTTCCAAAGAACTTTTTTATCAAGCAATTTTTTTTCCAGGTTAATTAGATATTTTGAACGACTCCTATGGAAATTCTTGCTCCTTCCACAACCTTCTTTATATTGTGGTGGTACACAAAACACTGCATACTAGATGCCAAACCATGGTTTAAAATAAAAGTCATGTTTTGGCTATTGTTGACATTGCTGCATATGTTAAAAAAATAGTGCTATATTCTAAAAAAAATAAAGTTACAAAAAAAAATAAAAATAAAATAAAATAAAAGTCATGTGAGATAAAAAAAAAAAAACTTTTACTCATTGGTAGAGACAGACTAGGCTGCACCTAAGTCCTTTCTTGTTTCAAAAATTTTTTTTAAGGTTTTTTAATGTTTATTTATTTTTGAGAGAGAGAGAGACACACACACAGCATGAGTAGGAGAGGGTCAGAGAGAGAGAGGAGACACAGAATCCGAAGCAGGCTCCAGGCTCTGAGCTGTCAGCACAAAGCCTGATGCGGGGCTCAAACGCACGAACGAACGTGAGATCATGACTGGAGCCGAAGTCGGATGCTTTAACCGACTGAGCCACCCAGGCACCCCTCCAAAATTCTGTTTCCTCAAATATCAAAAACTGAACTGTATTCAGCATATATCTTAAAAAACTGTTTAAATATTCATATGTACATTCATATACACATACAAAAACACATATTAGAGTGCTTTTTTAAAGTGGAAAAATTAGCAAGAAAATATAATAAACCCATCTAGAATGTACTTCATGTGCAGTTAAAATGACCTAAATCTTTAAATATTCTTACCTTAGGTTACAATTAAATGCCACTAAAATGACATAAATCTTCAGTACACACAAAAATTTGTTTCTGGTTTCTAAACTACCTGATTACAGTTTAATTTTTCACAGTGAAATTTATAATTTAATGAAACACTGCAAATTAAGAAATAATCTCAATGTGTTAGTAAAATATGTAGCAGGTTTTATGCCACCTTCACCCATTTAGTCCTGTTACATGACTAGATAAAAATATATATTGTATGATTAAGGTGTATTACTAACTAAAATAATATTAAAATCTAAAGAAACTCACAACTACATAGCTCTTTTTTTAGGTTTTTATTTAAATTCCAGCTAGTGAACATACAGTGTAATACTAGTTTCAGGTGTACAATACACAGCATACATCAGCTGGCACTCATCACAAGTGCCCTTTTTAATCCCCATCACCTATTTTCCCCATCCCCCAACCCTCCTCCCCTCTGGTAACCAGCAGTTTGTTCTCTATTGTAACTCTAATTTTTATCCTATTCTATTAAATTATAGCACTGGACAACATAATAATAATGTTTTAGAAACCTAATGATTGAATGGCTTTCCTGTTTTAAAATTTCAAATAGTAAGAAAAAAATCAAAATGTTTAGAATGCATACAATGTGCATATAATACTTAATAAAAATAAAAATCTGTTAGAAGTGAGTTGCTTACAAATTTTAGTAACAAACGGGGTAATGTCTACCCAAACTACATGGCAGTCACTATTTTATGCCTAATTCTTGTACCAATAACTCTCCCTACTTCAGAATTAAAAGTGTAAATCCTTGAACAAATTAGCCATTAGCTCAAAAGAATTTTGGGGTAGGACAATATTCACATATCGATATGCACAAACACTATCAGTTTGGAAATGAAAAGTTTGCATTCCCTAAAATATGCTATTAAAAAATATCTCCATGAGAGTCTTTTGGGAAATGAGATACACCAGAATCTGACAAAACTCCCTTTGCAGCCACAAAAGACTCAAGTTCTACTGACTATCACAAATACATGAATCACAGGAAAAATAACTCTCACCCTCAGGTAATTCCTTGAATTAAGCGCAAAAGGCAAATCCGCACAGAACACACTCTAGCAAAGGAGATATATTATTCATTTTTCTAACAATCTATTATTTCAACCATGGCCAAAAATCCAGAATACAATGGCCTCAAAAGAGCCAAAGAGTAAGTCATGAATGCACATACTAGGCTTAATGACTAGGCCTCTTGTCTCTAACACAAAGATGACTTACCCTTTGCTTACAGACTAGAAGCTATAAAGTAGGAATGAACAGTCTTAAAAAATGCTAGCTAGAAACTCATTAAGTCCACAAAATGCGTTTGCTTTTCCTCTGTGATTCTTTGAAACAATAAATATGTAAACCAAAGTAAGTAAATATCATTATTTACTAAGTTTTTTTAAAATCTTGGACCAAATTCTACACACTGTTTTAAAAACACAGTTCTGGGGGCTCCTGGGTGGCTCAGTCTGTTGAGCAGCTGACTTCAGCTAAGGTCATGATCTCATGGTTCCTGAGATCAAGCCCCGAATCAGGCTCTGTACTAATAGCTCAGAGCCTGGAGCCTGCTTCAATTCTGTGTCTCCGTCTCTCTCTGCCTTTCCCCTACTCAGTCTTTCTCTCTCTCTCTCAAAAATAAACATTAAAAACATAAAAAGAAAAAAAGAAAAACTCAGTTCTGAAACCTAAGTATAGAGCTAAAAAAGGAAACCAGATAGCAACATATAACAGAAATGACCCACCCTAAATGATATTGAGATCAATTCTTTAAAATATTTCAGATGATTTAGTGGAAAGAAATGGAGAGAAATCTGCAGGCTTGCAAATGACATAGATGCTTAGACAGTAAAACACAAAACAAAGCCAGTAAGAATAAAGTAAAGACATTTCAGTTTTAGTTTTATGTGAGTGCAAGAAAGCAGTAATAAGAGGATCCACAATGAAATGAAATATTCTATGTGAAAAATGATCAAATGCACATATCATTTAATATGACATTAAACAATAAGGGATTCTCATGTTTTAGTTAAAAGCCATAAATGAAAACTAGAAGTCTTTAAAGCATTAGCATAGTAAGCTGCTAACATAATAAATAACAAACAGTATACAAAAACACACTTCAAAATGACAAATACACTAGGAAGTAATTTTAAAAATGAAAATTACGATGCCTACTCTTATACCAAACCACATAAAACCTATGATACAGCATTCTCCTAAGAAAGTTCCTAAAGGGGAAAACACAGACTAAAAAGTTTTCAACAAAAAAACTACAGAATTCCAAAGGGCTTTTTCTAAGATCAGAAGCACAAATTTAAAACAATACTTCTTCAGTCTTATTAATAGCAGCTGAAAGTTGGTATCATTTAAGTTTCTAAAATCATGATTTAAAACAATTTACAAATGATACAAATTAAATAAGAACATGGGCAACTTAAAAAATATACCAATAATCCTTAAGGGTTTCAAGAAAAGTCAGAAATTTCAAAGTCAGAAAATGGGGAGGGAGGGTAAGAGAGGGAGGGAAGAAAGAAAAGTCATAAATCAGTAAGGATTATTTCAAAGCTATGTGACTGCATTCTGCTCCAAATGCTCCTTGGTGCCACTGAAGAAATGGGGAATTAGTCCTATCAAATGTAGTCTTTTTTTTTTTTTTTGTATTAAGTCTTACAAGAGATTGCAAAGCAATCTATAGATTCAATGCAATCCCTATCAAAATCCCAAAAAGTCAATCTTCAAATTCATATAAAATTACAAGGGGCCTACCTGCCAAAACAGACTTGAAAAAGAACAAAGTTGGAGGACTCACACTTTTGATCTCAAACCTCACATCAAAGCTATAGTCATCATGTGGTACTGGCTTATGGAAAGACATACAAAGCAATGAAATAAAATCGAGAGTCCAGAAATAAGCCCATAAATCGGCGGCTGATTCTGACCAGGGAGCCAAGCTCAGTCAATGGGGCAAGTACAGCCTTCAACAAGGCGTGCTGGAGCAGCTGTGCTCCCACATAAGCAGGGTTTAGACCCACTCCGCTCACCACATACAAAAATTAACTGAAAAGGGATCACTGACCTAGGTTTCAGAAGTCTATGCCACGAAACTCTTGGGAAAAATCAGTGTATATCTTTATGACATTGGATCTGACAATGGATTCTTTTTCCCCCCTCCCACGTTTTTATTTAAACTCCTTTTAGTCAACATACAGTGTAGCACTAGTTTCAGGTATAGGATTTAGTGATTCATCACTTACATACATGCGGTGCTCAACACAACCTTCCTTAATACCCATCACCTCTTTGGCAACCAACAGTTTGTTCTCTATAGTTAAGAATCTATTTTATGGTTTGACAATGGATTCTTAGACATGACACTAAAAGCACAGCAGCAAAAGAAAATTAAAAACTTCTGTGCATCAAAGGACGTTACCAAGAAGCTGAAAAGACAATCTACAGATTGGGAGGAAATATTTGCAACAATACATTTGAGAAGTGTTTAATTATTCAGAATACATAAAGAACTCCTACAATTCAACAACAAAACAACAAACTACCTAATTAAAAAATGAACAAAGTACTCCAAGAGACGTTTCTCCAAGAAGGTATACAAATGTCCAGTTAACACATGAAAAGCTGATCTACATCCTGAGTCATTAAAGAAAAGTAAATCAAAACCACAATGATATACCAATTCACACCTGATGCTAGATGTGAATGAGATACTAAGATGGTTATAATTTAAAAAAAAAAAAAAAAGGCAAGCATTCCAGAGAATTTGGAACCCTTGTATTTTGCTGGTAGGAGTGTAAAGTGGTGCAGTCTCTGTGGAAAACAGTCTGGTGCCTCCTCAAAAAGCTGAACAGAGAATTACCATATGACCCAGCAATTCCACTCCTAAATACTTAAACGTACTGAAAACAAGGACTCAAACAGATATTTGCACATCAAAGTTCACTAAAGCATTATTCACAATAGCCAAAACATGGAAACCACACAAATATTCATCAGCACATTAATATATAAACAAAATGTGATAAATGCATACAATGGAATATTATTCAGCCATTGAACGAAATGAAGTTCTGATACAAGGCCTGAAGAAGCCTTGAAAGTATTGTGCTAAGTGCAATAAACCAGTCACAAAACGACAAGTACTGTAAGGTTCTACTTATATGAAATATACAGAACAGGAAAATTCACAAGGACAGAAAGCAGACTACAGATTACTGAGGGTTATAGGAATGCTTAATGGTTTCTGTTTGGGGCTATGGAACATAAAATTTGGGAAACAGATAGTGGTGACAGTTACACAAGTATGAATGTAATTAATGCCACTGAGTCACACACCTTAAATAATTAAAGTAGCTGGGGTGCCTCGTTGGCTCAGTCAGAGGAGCACGCAACTCTTAATCTCTGGGTTGTGACTGTAAGCCCCATGTTGGATGTAGAGATTATAAACAAACAATTTAAAAGTAGCTAAAATGGCATATTTTATGTAAGGATCAAAAGATTGAATTTCTTGGCAAAAATCTGGGACTTGAATAAGAAAACGTAGAGATACCACTTTGACCAAATAATAACAAATCTTAGAGGCAAAGAAAGAGTTAACTTTGATGACCAAATTATACCACTGACAAGCTTGGAAATGACCTCTTTTCTACACTAATTAGCAATGAAGTGAAAGAAGTTGTGGGTGGGAGTGGAACTAGGAAGAAATGGGGAGAAGGTAAACAAATATTACTGAAGTATTTCTGAAGAGTCAGTTACACCTACATTTTCTTTCACCCAGCGTTAATCCCATTTTTATTTTATCGCTGGCCATAAATTTGAGGGTACTGACACCCCAGTCCCATCTCCACAATCCCATCTCCTATTCCTCTTCCAAAGACTCACTGGACCCATACAACAGAATCAGTATAGACTTTGTAATCAATACAGAGCTTATAAAAAACTTGCTAAATATAAGCCCCTGTTCTTACATAGTTTGTATATAAGAATGTATGTATCATCTATAAAAGATGAGTACACAGGGAAGTTGTGAATACAGACAGAATAGTGAGTACCATAAGTTTAATAATAAGATCATCATGTTTGCTTCCTACAATTGCTATCAAAACCAAAATAGATTTGCAGAATTTCAGACATAAGGAAAAAAAAAAAACTTACAAAATCCTATAGTACAGGGTGTGTTGGCATTTTTTTTCTTCAACCATTAATCCAAGATACTACACCCAAAGGTCCTCAAACTTTTATAATTTAATAAAGCCCCCAACTGTTAATAGATGTGACCAATGCATTCCTACTGTCCCCATAAGGACTGTCCCTCTAGTTCCAGTTTTATTTCACAACTGAAGAAACTAAGCCAACCTATCTAAGGGAAGGTTAAATGAGATGCCTGAAACCACAATCAGATTCCATAACACAGGATTCTGTCATGCTACACTGACCTTGCCCTTTCTCCTGCTTGCTGCTATAGCCCTCCCTCCACATTCAGTAACATAAACTCTAGTCATTGGTAAACTTGCCATTTATGAGGAGGAATCCCTAGACCTCCTAAGGAATATTGCTATACTGTATCACATTTACCCAGAAAGCACACACCCAATGACAAGCAGAGAGCAGAACTTGGTTAAAGGTAGATTCTCAGAAACTGGCTAGGCTCACTCATTGCTTAGTTGAGTGAAAAGGACAAATCAGCTTTTGTAATTCAGAAGGCAATTCAAATTCAGCAAAATTACACATGACCATCATGAGCTTGAGGGTTACGCTGGAATAGACAAAGATCTGAATGTCAAATCTATAAAAACCACGCTTCTCCAGGCAGCTGCTGCCAGAACTTAACTCGTTGAACATCTGCTTCTTTGAAATGGCACTCATAATACCACATACCACGACAAACAATGATATTTTTGAAGTTTAAACTTAATTTTTAAAGTGACATCACCTTATTTTTAAACTTTGAATTAAATTATTTTTAAAAATTAATTCCTCTCTTTTGATAATTCCAGTCTTTCTATGTAAACACGTAAATCCGAATATGTATGTATAGTAACTTTCAAAAGCAAGAAAGATATAGGTAATAGTTATCAATGAAACTGGGCCTGAATATTTAAAGATGTGTTAGCCCTTTCTAGACTAGATACCAACCAGCCTTTCTCAAGAGGCTATAAAGTCAGGGAGAAAGATATAGGGAGATACAAAGAAGTATGCTATATGTGTTTTAAGAACGCTGATAGTCTTCTGGTTCTACATTGTATGAAAACTTAATTACTACAGCCTATTTTAAATCCTTTTAAAAGTGTTCTGTATAAACATACTTTCAACTATTAACCTCAATGTAATTTCAGAATGTCCTTATAATCTTACATTAAACAACCACAGAAGACAACTAAAAGTGATGCAGGTTTACTTTTGGTCAATACATTGGTTCTCTGTGCTATTAAACAAAAAAGTTTAACTCATACAAATGATTACTAAAAAGATCACTTACAAGATAACAGGCAGGTTATTCCTAAATGCTCATATTCCCTAAGTATGACTAATTCAAAAACAGTTTAACAATCCAGATTTTCATGCCCATTAAGATTTTGTACAGAACAAATTTAAAAGCAAGAATTACAAATTGTTGTAAAATTGAAGTAAGCTAACTTCAGTATTTTTTACAGGTGCAAAATGCAATGACTTTATAGTACTAAAAATATGCAGACAAAAATTACTAAAAACAATTAGTCTTCTATATAGTGTAAAATAGACACAATTTTAATAGCTTGATAAACTTTCTTTCGAGTTCAAGACCCTCCACAAGAAAGCACAAATGTTTGAAGATATAAAGTCTTACCTAGTTTTCGTGAATACCTCTGGTAGTGACACACCAGACAGGGTATTGCAGGGTCTTTCTCTGGGAGGGCTGTCCTGTCCCAACTCTTTGTGACCACATTTTCCCCACCCAAGTTTAGGCAAGAGTACTTTCCACCAGTGTAAGTTTCCACGAAAGGCAGTTGCTGAACACAGAAGCTTCTTCTATCAGTGTCCCTAAACTTGCCCTTTGTATGGGCCTCCACATTCTTGTTGTACGTCAGAACTGCCCAGTGGAATGCAATTCCTCAGTATTGGAATGTAAACTTATTCATGTCAGGCTATACCCAGCGAGGGAATACACGGCAATCAAACTGAGATTATACTGGTGGGCATTCCCAATTTGTAAAAAGATTTAAAATGTAATACTTTAAAAATACCAATTTTTCATACCTTATTTCTGGATAATGAGAAGTAAATAAAATGACTGAACCAATGCTCCTAAATCAAAATCAATCTATTTATTTAGGGCTTACAAAATATATATATATATACACATATATATTTATTTGTAGGACACTGCCTTTAAATAGAAGAATAGCAACTTTAGAGGAAAAAAATTCTAACAAGTAACTGCTGATGCCATCTATCCCATTCTCAATCAGTAGAATATTCAGGAGTAAATTTTCATGTAAGTATAAAAGGAACATGGTCTGAAAGATTACCATTTAAATGCATTTCATTTTTTAAAATATTATCCTCATTCATTAGTTTAACCAAAAGGGGAAAAAAAGGTTACAGCTATTTAAAACAAAAGCATACACTTGCCAAGTATACTACATATGTTACATGTGTGTGTAAATTACCAACTGTTTCTAAAGGATGGCCTGTAACAAGCTCCTATTTCAGAAATAACTATTTGGGAAAACTCAATATACACTTAAGAGTCTCTTTCAAGGCTCATTTAGAAATAAATATTCTAACAATCATCACCCTGAACAAATTAACAGAGGTGGATTGCTCCACACAAATCTCAACATTTAACCTTTGCTTAAAACAGAGCACAAGAAAAAAATTACAAGCGAAGGCCTTGTAAGCTGTGTATTCTCCTCTCTGTTCATTCCTCAGTATCCTGTTGTCTATTTAAGTATGGGAGAAGTACTAAACATTTGATATTTATACTATTAACATTTTCATTCCTTTAAAAATAAAAAATCTAACCTGCACTGTCTTCAAAATCTTTGCAGCACCAATAACAGCAAGAGCGCTGCCACCTTCTATCTGAGCTCTTTTCTCTGCGGCAGTGAGCACTCCCCATTTCCCAGTGCGTTTTCTCTCAGTGAGTCCAACGCGGCCGTAGCTCGTGCAGAAAGCCAACATTCCTTCCGAGGGCTAATTTCCTGCTTCGATGACCCACCCACCCCTCCTGGCTGCAGTTATGTGTTACGCATGTTGTATGGGCACTGTTTCCGCATACCAGCCTCATGACCTCAGTGGCTGCCTGACAGATGCTCTTTTATCAATTTCTATTAATTCATTATCACTCTCTTGTAAGTCAAGGGCAAGTAGGGAAATCTGCAATGTCTGTTTTCCTATGAATCTCCAAGGTCAAATGTTTAGATGTGCTCAGCAATGCAATTTTGTTACTAGAATTTATCTAAGCTGTACTATACACATTGCTCTCCACTAAAGGGATGATAAATTGTATACCTGGCTTGAGGGATTATCATGGAGGGGAAACGGCATACATTTAAATCAAAACAACGTGGGAAAAGCTGAAAGAGGCTGCTTTGGGTCTTACTTATCCCTTCAAGAGAAAAAAGGTGGATCTTACCTCAGCTGTACTGGGGTGAAGAGAGCAAGCAGTTTTTTCTCTCTTGCCACAATCTAAACCAGCAAAGGACAGTGGTGTGATGATGACTACACTTTGGTAGTGTCTATGTCCTCGTGACCCAACTGCCACAGAACAGCTCAGCTAAATTGATCTGCTGCTATCAGTCTACACAGTGGCACAAACAGGTCTCTGCTGATCACAGTGCTTTGTACACAGATGGCAGCTGATCAGTTTGTATAGAAGTTATGGTCCATAACAGCCTTCCCCTTCAGCATGGAGACGTGCCTCATCCAAATTGCCTTTGTGAAAAGTTCAACATTTCACTGTGCAATGCTCATCATGTATGAGTTGAAGAGAGAAGGAAACCTAGCCCTAACATCTTATCTAAAATGACCTAATTCTCATAAAATTCATTAAAGAGGTAAAATAAACAATTACATTAAGGAATCACCAAATAGATCTACGTAACTTGTTAATGAGAGAAAAATGGTAAATGAATTCCAATGAATAATTCAAATTGGCCCCTTACCGGGAAGAAACTGAAATGATCTCAAAAATCAAATAAGATCTCAAATAATGGCAACCAGGAATCTGATATTCTTTAAAGGTTACATGAATGGCACCATTACCTAGCCACTATCCTCTCCCAAATCTGCTATATACCATAAATGAAGTTGAAATAGGAGGCAAGTCCTTGTAAGACAGGACCTAAAAACAATAGCTCAGGGGTCACTCAAATAATACCACATTCATAAAATTCCTGGAAATTAAAAAAACACTTTGACAAGAAAGGAAATAAGCCTACAAATATATGTAATTTCTTAAAAGATATCAAGTAATAAAATGTCAACTAATTTAATGCATCTGAATAAAATGTGGACATGTCTCATGAGCCATATTTAGTTTGTTTAATCTTGTTTCAAGTGGACAACTCTGACAATATTGTTTAACCTGTTTCAGATCCTCCCTTATAGACTGAAGTAGTAAAAACCTACTACTTATCATCAAAAATAAAATACTTAGAAATAAATTTAATAAAGAGATGTATGACCTTTACACTAAAAATTACAAAAAGAGTACTTAACCATGCAAAGGGAAATAATAGAAGATTTAAATAAATTATGAAATATACCATGTTGGATGGCTCAATCTTACTGAAAGTAAATCTTCCCAAATGGATCTTTAGATTCTGTGCAAATCCAATCAAATCCAAACAAACTTTGGACACTGACAAGCTGATTTTAAAATTTATATGAAGACGCAAAGACAGTGAAAACAATTTTAATAAAGAACAAAATTGGGGATTTATGCTATGTGATTTCAAAAACTACTATAAAGCTACACAATTGAAGACAATGTGGTATTTACTGCTACAAGAACTGAAGTAGATCAACAGAACAGAAGAGAGATTCCAGATACAGACCTTTTTAGTGGGCAAAATTCAGTTTTGGAAAAAAAAAAAAAAAACCTCTTCTAAATGGGTGAACTAACATTTCACGAAAAGAGATACATGAACAGCCAATACACACATAAAAACATTCTCAACAACACTGGTCTTCAGAGAAATGCATAAAAGCCACAGTGAGATCACCACCACATATCTGCTAGGAAGGCTAAAACCAACAAGACTGACAATACCAAGGGTTGGGGAAGATATAAAGCAACCAGGATTCTCATAACCTGTTGGGAATGCAAAATGTTACAGCTATTATACACACAGTATGACAGTTATTTATACAATTAAACATGCATGCACCATATAACCCAGCAAATTCACCCCTACAGTATTCAGAAAGTAATAAAAACATATGTCCAGACAAAAAGATATTCATGAATGCCGATAGAAGCCCCAAACTTGAAGGAACCCAAACCATCATTTTCAAATTATGTTTTGCAAAAGAGTAAAACTACCTCATTTACAAAGCTCATCAGAACATGATGAAATCCGACAACCACTTAATATGAGAATTGGTTACATGTTGCCTGGCTTGGTTAAAACAGGCCATGAGATAATTCTGCATGAAAATGGGCAGCAAAGCAAAATTTTGGTTGTCAAAGTCTGCCCCTATAGTCTTCTGACCTTATAAGGATCTCATTTTTGTTTCTGTATTCTCCCTCTCTATCTACCTTTCCCCCTGCACTACCCCATCTCCAAAGCGTTTGGGGTGACTCAATGCCCAGGTTCTCTTCACACCTCCTGTAGCTCCCCCTGTCTGTCAAAGTTTGTATCACAATAGGCCTAATACCAAATATTTTCAACTCTGATATCCACCCACTTCATTCCCTCCAGATTTGGTTACAGCTGGTAAAGGCATCACACTACCAGACATGTAAGTTCCAAGCACTGGAATCATCTTTTACTTCATCTTTTCCATAGTCTGCAATTTTGGTCCCTAAATTTTGCCAATTAGTCCTTCTAAGTTACACTGACACGTGACCCATCTTCTTCTATTTCCCTGAAAATACTAGTCAGGCCCTTAGCTTTGAAACACCAAGGCTAGGATTCCAGTCTTGGTTCCAACTTTGCCAAATCTTCCACAATCTTTTCATTGTACTGATCTTAAAACTTCAGTGGAGAGGCACCTGGGTGGCTCAGTTGGTTAAGCGTCTGACTTCGGCTCAGGTCATGATCTCATAGTTTGTGGGTTTGAGCCCCGCATCGGGCTCTGTGCTGAGAGCTAGCTCAGAGCCTGGAGCCTGCTTCGGATTCTGTATCTCCCTCTCTCCCTGACTCTCCCCTGCTCACACTGTCTCTGTCTCTCAAAAATAAATAAAAAACATTAAAAAAAAAAAAACGTCAGTGGCTACACATCAGTCTCATAGTCATTAGCCCAGCCTCTCAGTTCACATCTGATTGACCACTTGCTTGTAAATTTTGAAAACAAGAGTGCACGATCAAATCCACATTGTAGTGAATGAAAATCTCTAGGCCTGGGCTTCAGTATTTTACCCATCCTAAACCAGCCTGATCTACTAACTCGTCCACTTCAGAAACCTCTGTCAATTACCTTTCATAATCTTGCCCTGTGTTATCTTCTAACCATCTTTATTGCCATGAGGACTCTAACCCAGTGTCGTTTCTACTTCTTGTCCCACAAGCACATTCTTAGAAAAATTAAAATTCATACCTCTCAAGAGGGAGTAGTGATCAGCCAGTTCTTCTCTACTATTTTTGGAGAACTATAACTACTTTATACTCTGACATAGATAATCAATGAAAAATTCCTCTGCTTGTCACAGGGATGTTTCCATATACAAAATTAACTATAGATAAATATTTTTTAAAGTTCACTTAATAGATGTCAATCATACTTCAATAAAAAAATTCACTTAAATGGGATAATGATTTTAAAACCTAGAAGACCCTCTTCACAGTTAACTCTTTATTCTGTATTTCCAAAATTACGTCAGTTAAAAATCAAGATCAGGGGTAAACTGAAATGGTGTCAAGATTCTGAATAACAAGGAATTATTATTTTAAACTATATAAACCATCATAGTAGCAGACCTCTGCAATATATACATAGATAGATACATAAAGAACATATATAGGTAGAGACATAGATACACCGTGTATATATGATTTAGAATGATGAAAATATAATACTCTTAATTTTTCTACTTGTAAAACTAAAGTATAAATACTTAATGGTTTTCTAAATTCATCTTAATAAAGCCAAAAATAACAAAAAATAAAACATAGAAAAGTTTGACAGATTTTGACCACTGCCTCAATATTTTAAATCATCTGAAAATGTTTAAATTAAGAAATAAACAAAAAGGAAAGAAATAAACATTAATAAAGCTGAAAAACTAAGCAGCATATACCTATACCTATACAACATAAGACATCAATTAACAAAGTAAAAATAGGCCTGAAATACATGACTCAAAAAAAAAATTCAGATAACCAAATAACTAAGAGAATACACAATGTTTATAGAGATCTGTAATGTATGAAAATGAAATACCAAAAATCATATATTTGATTGCAAAAAACACATAACCTCTATAAAACCATAGACATGTGACGAAGCAAGAAATACCTAAGGAAATAATTGCTTTTTAATATTTTGAACTTACAGTTCAATATTCTCATCACTAATGAATATGCAAGGTAGTTACTAAGCATACATTACATTCATTTAAATTCTAATATAAAGATAATACACAAAATGAAATAGCTTAAAGTGGATTTCTTAATTCTTGAAGTACTTTTAAGCAATTTCAGTACATCAAAAAATCAACTAGGGGTAATAACAGAATAAATAAATAATAGAATAAAGTCATTTTCCTTAACTCAAATATATGATTTTGTATTCTTTTATGTATATATACACATATATAATTTAACTTATAGTTAAATAAAGAGACCCTGAACTATGATTAACCGAAATTTTATTTTAATAAAGATATTCCAATTTCACCATGTATGATTTGTTTCATACCACAATCTTTAATAACATTCTTACTCTTACTTTCTATTACAGGGGAAATGGTAATCCACACATCCCTCCAAACCAAGCCTCCCCCAAAGTAACTGTGGACCAAACATGGGTTTAGAGTCCATTACACTTAGCAGCAGATAAGCAAATCTAGTTTTTTACAGAGAAAAATATAGTATTCATTGACACACACATCAGGCTTGAAAACCTTTATGAAATAAATACTGTATTTACTTTTGCAAGAGAAATCCAAACGTCACTAAAAAGGAATTCTAAGGTGAACCCATACTCATTCACACCAAGGATCACAAATGACAAATTCTCTGAATGAAGATTCAAGAGTCCTCGTTAAGTCTACTTACTTTGTTAAGACACTACCAGTGCCAGTTTTCCAAGGACTATGAAAGCCTATACTTATATGTGCACCGTTATCTGTGAAGTTGTAGTTATGGCAACCAAATTCCCAACTTGATCCAGCAATTGAGCTCCCTCTCTAGAGAGCTGTTTTGTTCTATGCATCAGGTATCCCATCAGAATATGATTTAAACGGGGTAAGGTTGATCTGAAAGATGCTCAAAATCATGTTAGCTTTCCAGGATGAGGACATTTCATGCTGAAGCAGAGAGTACAACTAACACCTGAAGGGGGAACATTTTAATATATTCCACTGGATCTTCTACACATCTTACTCTATTCTGTCAATTTAGACATCCACCTTATTTCAAATTTAGGATATATTTAGATCAACTGCAACTAAACTCTCCTTTCAATATTATCAACTGTAGTCAAACCAAGCTCACATTTGTTTCATAATTTTATTTGCCTTATTTGGAACTCTTTCCCAACACTGCCTTAAAATCTTTAATATACATTTTTACCTTATCTGTGTGTGTCACGGGAATAGCTGGACTCAAGTCAACTTCAGATACGACAAGTAGAAATTAGAAGAGATGATGTAAGACCTGAAGCAGGGCGGGTAAGCTGGTGAAGAGTATGATCCTAGGCCTGAGGGGAAGAATGATCTAGCAAAGAAAGATAATGAACAAACTAAGAGGGGAAACTGAAGAGCAAATGCAATAGTCTCGATTGTCTAGTCCAACATCCATTCTCTTCCTTCCTCTTAGAAGGATATTTAGGGATGCCTGGGTGGCTCAGTCTTGATTTCGGCTCAGGTCATGGTCTCACAGTTCATGAGTTCGAGTCCCATGTGGGGCGCTGTGCTTATTTTTTTTTTAAGTAAGAAATTTTCATATTATTATTTTTAGCGGACTCATTGGATCATAGAATAAAAGACTATTTTTCTTAGGCTCCTGGGAAACCTGAAGTGGTCATGTAATTACCTCCAGATAATGTAATATTAAAAGAAACATTGTTCCAAGAAATCTGATTGAGAGAGAAGTTAACTTTTTTGTTCTCTTGCCTTTCCTCCAGCTTCTAGCTCCTGCTGCACACAACATCCACCTTGAGGTCCGACCTGATGCTGAAAGTGGAAGCTATGTAGACACACAAGTGGAAAGGATGAAAGCCTGAAACCTTTCACACTGTGGAGCCACCAGACCATCAGGGACCATCTACCTTTAGGGTTCTTTTATGTGACCAAAAAAAATAGGCCCTGCTGTGTTTATGCAATTGTTTCATGAAACCAAATATACAGTAAGGAAAACGATGTCCAACAAGATACCATTTGCCTTTCTGCCCCTTCTTCTGCACCCCTGCACAAACTGACCAGTACCAAGTTCTCCTGAGCATCCCCAGACTCCTTCCTTCCATTACGTAACAGCCTCATTCTTTTCCTAACTAGACTTTCAATAAATCATACAATATTGAAAAGTTATTTCTAAAAGGAAATGTGTTGGGGTGCTGGGTGGCTCAGTCAGTTAAGCATCCGACTTCAGCTCACATCATGATCTCACAGTTCAAGCCCCACATCAGGCTCTGTGGGGACAGCTCAGAGACTGGAACCTGCTTCCGATTCTGTGTCTCCCTCTCTCTCTGCCCCTACCTTGCTCATGCTTGTCTCCCTCTCAAAAATAGATAAAGATTTATAAAAATTAAGGTAACATTTTAGCATCATATCATTAAGTTTTTTTAAAGTGATTTTTTTTCAAGGGCAAGTTAAAAGTATAATCCTGGGGGTACCTGGGTGGCTCAATCAGTTGAGCATCCAACTTCAGCTCAGGTCATGATCTTGCAGTTTATGAGTTCGAGCCATGCATCAGGCTCTGTGCTACCAGCTCAGAGCCTGGAGCTCGCTTAAGATTCTGTGTCTCCCTCCCCACTCATATACTGTCTCTGTCTCTCAAAAATAAACAAACATTTTAAAAATTTCCCATAATGATGAAATTTCTCTTTCACCAGTTCTTATCTTCCCATTTCCCCCCAGCCAACTCCACCACTTCACTGAGACTGGCCCTCACGTCACCCATGACCTCCTAGCTGCTAAATCCAAAGGTCATGTCTCTATTTCCACCTTATTCAGTCCCCTTGCATCACTGGACAGACTGACCCCACATTTTCTTCTCAAAACAGTTTTTAATCTCTTGGTTTTGGTGACACACTGGATCTCTGTGTTTCAACACCATATCCTAGGCAGGCACACAGAGGCAACTCAATAATATTGGTAGAATGAAGAAGACAGGAGGATACGCATATATAACTGCAGATGAGCAATTTAGGACAGAGGTCAATAGGACTCATTAACACTAATTAAGCATCAAGTTGAGGACTCCCTTAGAAGGGCATAACTAATAGCCCAGGGTACTGTTTGGTGCTAGCAATCAGTTCTAGTCATTATGCTCATCACTTCTGAGAACACTTTGATAAATAATTCTCCTAAGATATGAAGTTGTTAGCACACCATCCCTTGTAGTGATTAATTTTAGCAGAAATTTTTAAAGAAAAATATCATTTACTCTTGATAACAATCTGTTTGACTTAATAATTTTTTAAATATTTTAATAATCTATGAAGCAGAATGCTTTTTCAATCTCAATAAAAGTATGTCAGTTTTTAGAGCACTGCTGCTGGATTAGGTAGAGGCAAAAGAACCGTGGAATACTGAAGGGAAGCAGTCGACTCCAGGAAGACTGAATCACACACACACGCACATTTATGTACATGTGTGTATGTTTTAATCTAATTATATACGCAAGTATACACATATTTTTTTATATGTACAGATCAAACTGAACATTTTTAAGGTAAAACAAGAGGACTTTCCCATGATTCTATACCTAGCCACCTATCTTCATTAACTGGGCAACCAAAGGTCCCAATCACTTGCTTCTGCAAAATAATGTGGTAACAGGTATAGGAGACAATGCCTGAGACAAGTGGTTCTTAGGGGCCCTTCCTAATTTTTCAAGCATCCACTAACTTTACATTATTCCAAATATGAATTAAACAAAATCTGATGGTTTCTCTTGGGAGAAAGGAAAGAAAGGAGGAAGGGAAAGAATCAATTTTTTCTTTTAAACAAATAAACAACGTTTAGTAATGCTGGCAATAAAACTTCTAACAAATTTATGTATCATGTCATTTAATCCTATTATAAGTTACCAATATCTCCCCATGATGGAAAGGAAGGTATATTGGAGCAACATATTATCTTAAAAACCCAGTGAGAGCCACTTTAAGATGATTTAACACTTCTTTCTTTTTTTTTCTTTTTTATTTTTCCCATTCCTTCTCCAGTCACGATGTGTCTTCCATGGTTAACCTATGCTCCCACTGTTGTGACTTGGCCAGTAACTGACGGTTACCTGTAATGTATGGGTCCCAGAGCTCTGACGCTCACCCTACCTTCATGCCATATGGATACACTTATCGTCCAATAACGTCACCCTTCCATAACATGATTTGTCGGGGAGTTATTTTTTTTCTTTTTTCTTTTTTTTTTTTTTTTTTTTTGAGAGAGAGAGAAAGAGAACATGCCAGGGAGGGATAGAGGGGAAAGGAGCAAGATAATCTTTTCTTTTTTTTAATTTTTTAATGTTTGTTTATTTTTGAGAGAGACACAGAGTGTGAGCAGAGAGAGAGGGAGACACAGAATATGAAATGGGCTCCAGGCTCTGAGCTGTCAGCCCAGAGCTTGACACGGGCTCGAACCCACCAACCACAAAATCATGACCTGAACCAAAGTCAGACACCCAACCAACAGAGCCATCCAGGTGCCCCTGGGAGAAGGTAATCATAAGCAGGTTCCATGCAGGGCCTGATCTCATGACCCTGAGATCATGACCAGAGCTGAAAACAAGAGCTGGAGGCTTAACCAACTAAACCACCGAGGGGTCCTATCAGTGAGTTATTTTTTTAAAGCCATATTCCATCTCCAGTAAGGCATCATATGACTTATAAAACATTTATACTCTTTAAGGAGACGATTTTCTAATCCTATACAACTCTTTACTAGAAATAAGGAATAGATAGTTGTGTTTTCAGTCCCTACCACATAAATACAGAATCACTCTTCCATTGTTTCACCTTCTTCCATTACTGAAAAAAAACTAGCAAGTTTCAGAGCAATCAATTAACTTATCATGTAGCACTGGCAAGCAGAAAGTAGGCCTGTGATTTTTAAACTCAAGTAGCTCATTGTTTGTCATGTGAATCATAATGAGAATAGTATTTCAGCCTCTCAGAACTGATTAGTTAAATGTCTTGTTTCCCCACTGATCCTCATTATAGCTGCCAGCTCTAATTTAAAATGTGATTATTAAGAGTACCATAGCATAACTTTAATTTTTAAATTGTGGATATATTTGGTATCAATGAAAGAGAAGCACTACTTGTAAATGGACACAGCCAACATGAGACAAATAAATGGTGTGTGCATTTCTCCTAACCTCTTGCAAAGTTATTTGATACCTAACTTACCAACAACCCTAGCCTTTCCGACTAACCCATACAGCTTTGTACAGTAGACCTCTCATTAATGCCACCATCACCAGCGGTTTTGCAACTAGTTCACTCCCTAAAGTGCATGTCTGTTCTAGATAAATGGTCCTATTCTTGTGACTCCACTCAAGCTATCGCTAATGTATGAACTGCCCCTCCTTCCGTCTTATTTCTGTGCCATCACTCATGCTCTTTAGTACGTCCAGACTTCCTTTCCAACCACTGTCCAACAATCGAAATCACAAACCTAACTCGAAATTCACTTCGTTAAGAGCTAGTCTTCATTACCACACACATTAAAACACCACTAATCTTGGAGGGTCTTTTGCATTTTGTGTGGTCTTTGCTATATCCATTTATACTGTATTATTTAATGATACCTAGGCAGTTTTTTCATGCTTCATATATAAGTGCCACATCTCCCCAATCGGACTTTAAGTTATTTAACAGCAGGGAGTTGACCATTTTGCTTCCTCTGCATACTCCAGAACTTACTACAGAGACCATGCAGTAGGATTTGGTGTAAGTTTTAACTACTATTTGAAATGACATGGAAGTATGTCTCAAAATTTATACTCTACCAAACCTATTTTTAGAACGAGACAGAATGACCCATAAACGTGAAAAGGGCGTATGAACGAATCCTAAATCTTTATGGCATTTCAATGTTTAACAGTTTCCACGGCCAGTGCTCTACAAGCATGACATTTACAGTATTGGGAGCTAGACCCTAACACCCGTGCACTGGAAGCCTCCCACCCTCTGTAGAGATAGGTCTTTGTCCCCAGTTCCTCTGGCTCCCATCTTTTGACTACAATCCATTTCTTGGCATCTTCGAAATTTCTAGGATATGACTAGCCGGGGCTTATCTTTTCCTTCAAACTCACAGGCCCTACAACACTGATAGGCTCAGATCATGACCTCACATCACAGTTCATGGGTTTGAGCCCCGCATCGATCGGGCTCTGTGCTGACAGCTCAGAGCCTGGCCTGCTTTGGATTCTGTGTCTCCCTCTCTCTCTGCCCATCCCCTGCTCATGATCTGTCTCTCAAAAAAAAAAAAAAAGTAAAAAAAAAAAAACTAAAACAAAATATTACATATGTTTAAATGTGGTGTGCATCATCATTTCTACTAAAAGGTCTTTCCTTGGATGCTTCTATCATAAATTTGATTCTGTTGAGAAAAATCAGGTTCAACGTTTTAATAAAGGGATTCCCCCTGCCCCAGGATTACGATCCACATAAACTCAAAGAATCTGTATAACAATAATGTTTAAATATCTAGCATTCTGGTTTTTTGCAAATAAATGTAAAATTACTGACAAATTAGTAGAAAAAGATTACAACTCCATGAGTAAACATACAATGTAGGTAAACTGTCTTCCTCTCTAACAAACAATCCAAACAGCAAATGAAAGTTTAGAAGCACAGTCTCAGCCTATCTTTAATATCTAAAATTCTCAGCGTTTCAAAGGAGCCAGCAGCCAAAAAAAAAACCCACATTAATCCAAGTTATTAAATTGTGAATTTATTACAAAATAGGTTTCAGCATTCATACGATGGGACAATTTTAAAAGTGGGAAACTTTTAAGTAACAATTTCTACTAAAGTTCCACAAATGAACTGATTTAGAACACATTAGGACAATGAACATTGTGAATATCTTCCTGCCCATTACACAGAATAAACAAAAGTAATTAAGAAAACCACTTCTAAACCTGCAACTTTAGACAAAACGGTTTTCATCTATTGTTTTCCAGCTCTATTGTTGTTGCAAATGATGCCTTTGAAAAAATTAGGAGGCAAAAAGTCCTTCTTCAAAATATTTCACCTCTCTGCTTATCAGGGGCTATTACTGTGGTTAAAACAGCACATCACTGGGTTGTTCAGTACACAACCTGCACAACTCAGTAACTACCACTGCTCTGCATACAGGACTGGGAAAACACATCCAATTCATACTGTTTCTATCTTCACCCGTGAAAAATGTCCCCTCTGACATTTTTCTAAATGAGAATGACAATAACCTTTGTTTCATTCCTAAATTACCTTTGCTCACCACCTTTCTGATCAAAGAAACTGAATTTATTTTTAAATAAGACTAAGAAAAGTATTACTATAAATTGTACATTACTTCAAGACTACAAATCTTACTCCAAATAAGAGTTTGGCCCTATCTTAGGGCAACACTGAATGTCACAACATCATAAATGACATTACAGCCACTTGCACAAATACTAGTGTTTCAAAACTTGATATATTTCTAATAGATTTACAATAAAACTCATAAAAACATCCATATCACTTAAATTGCTTGGAACAGAAAAGAGTGAGTAAGCTGTCACTGATAGTCTCAAAGGAATTAATAGACTCCATAAATGTTGTAACTCTTATCAGGGAAAATGATTCATGTTTCAACAACATAAAGGTATGCAACCCAAAGAACATTTATCTATCTAAAAGAAAACAAAAGCTCTTTTAAAACTATAAATTGCTGACCTCAATGTCAACTGAGGAATTCAATAAAGCAAATGAAATCTAGAAGCCAAATGGCAGATTTTTCACAATGTATATCATCCTTCTCACTTGATGGTAATCAGGTGTCAAAGCAATTTCATGAGAATTAGTTAAAAATATAAAAATGTTCTTCAAAGTATTTTGACTCAAAACTATCTGTTCAGGATGAATTCGCTGTCAAAATGAGTTGAAACTTTCAAGAAAATTATTAGGTTACTTATTATATACACCAATAAACAATTTCCAGACTACCATAATAAAAATGTGATTAATGGGGAGAATCATCTGTGAACTAGTTGTTTTATAAAATCAGATTGTTACTAGCACCTCAACCATACTATTCTTTAATCAAACCTCAGTATTTTCTGGAGAAAGAAATATCTATGAATCTCTAATGTCAACCTTCAGTACCAGTGAAGACTCCTTCCTATTAAAATAGTATGAACACTATTCCTAAGGCAACATCGCCAAAGGAAACAAACAACTTTGACAGAGCCAATGTCACAGGTGCAACGTGAAGAAATAGCCTATATATAGTCCTAGCTTGTCATTCAGACTGAAACCCCATTCCTTCCTTCATCCCATTAAAGTACTGGCTTGCAAGCATTTGACATCTGGCCAGAGAAAGAGTAACTTATGTCATCTTTTAAAATAATTAGACATAGAGTCCAATGTGTTCATAAAACAGGTCTGAACTACGAGTCCCTTTCTTTTAGAACAGCAGTTTTCTGAACATTGGGTTCCCTTCCCAGAAGTTAGAACAAGCTGTTACTAGACTAGTTAATGATGGCTGGTACTCAGAAAAGACCATCACCAGCTCCTTCACTGTTCTAGGACCTCAGTCTACAGATCTGGTTTACATAACAGACGCTGCATCAGTGGAATAATGAAATCACTAACCTCTGTCCTCTCTGAAGATGCATAAATTTCAAATCAGTCAGTAAAGCAATATTATAATGAAAAGTTCCAATTATTAACTAATCTGTGGAAAGTTCAAGTAACTGAACAATTAAACAGGCATTAAGATGCATAAAGGGCAAGACTTTTAAAGAATTTTTAATATTACAAGCAACTCATGTACACGTTTTCTTTAATTGAAATAAACTATTACATGCTTTATTATGTTCTTCAGTATGTGGAACACATACATGTAAGACTGATCGGAAAACACTAGAGTATTACAGAATTATTACCTTGCATGAGAGATTATAAGTGATTTTTCCATCTCTTTACCTTTGCTAATTTACACAGTAATTATTATTACTTTTTATATTAAAATTATATATAATTTGAAAATATACCAATGCTTAAATATTGTTTGGCTATTCCTTCATCCAAGTTCAGAAACAGAGTTAGAACCTCCAAAAAGAGACCAAAAAGTAGGTCCTACATTTGGAGGAGAAGAGTGTTAATCAATTCTCCATTCCTCTGGGAAACAGAATTCCTAAAACTACAGGAGATGGTTCATCGGGTCACTCCAGGCTTAGTAGGCAGAATTCCAGGGGGTACAACCACCCACACTATACTGCCAGTTTCCTCAGTCATGAAAGGCAGATAATAATTATTCTTACCTCAAAGGGTAGTTGCAATATTAAATGATTATACACACACACACACACACACACACACACACACACACACACACCATTTAAAATGGGGACCTGGGAAATAGAAGGCACTATCAGAGCCTTGGCTATTTTTCCATCATCACTTTATCACTGCTATTGCCACCACCAATGCTATTACCATTACTATAACTACTATTGCCACTATAAGAACCACAAATAAGCAGGCAATAGAGCCTCTCTCCCTCATGGGGCCATTTTCCAAAGAGAATAATGCCTGCCAATCTGATCTGGGAGAAGAAGAAGGGCAAAGAGGCATGGGAATTGCACCAGAGATTGTTTTTCATTAGATGCAGTGTGCCTCTGGCACTCTTTCACTACCCAGTTCACTACCTCCAAAGGCCATCCCAGTGCCTTCTATTACCAGGCGTGTATAAATTATCTTTCCCTGTCTCACTGACTCTGACATTTATTTATGAAAGTTTGTTCATATTTTTAAAATAGATTCTTAACTTGTCCCTGACCCATTCAGAATAATTCAAGAATACACTTTAGGGGCACCTGGATGGCTCAGTCGGTTAAGCATCTGGCTTCAGCTCATGTCATGATCTCACGGTTTGTGGGTTCGAGCCCCGTGTCGGGCTCTGTGCTGACAGCTAGCTCAGAGCCTGGATCCTGTCTTCAGATTCTGTGTCTCCCTCCCTCTCTCTCTCTCTCTCTCTCTCTCTCTCTCTCTCTCTCTCTCTCTCTCTGACTCTCCCCTGCTCACACTGTCTCTGTCTCTCAAAAATAAATAAAAAAACATCAAAAAATTTTAAAAAGCAGACTTTAATATTTTCATGAGAGAGTTAAGTTATAGAAAGGGAATGGGAAGCAGTGCTTTAATAAATTTTGTCAATTTAAATATTTATTTAATAAATTTAAATAAAGATTTAATCAGTTAAAAATTTTAAAATTTTAGTCAAAATAAAAATATTTAATTGTGAAATATAAACAATTGAGGTAAAAAATAACTAGTAAAACTTAGTAGCTGACACCCTTAGTCAGAGAACTTGAACATATGTGTGTAACAGACGAGCCCTAACCCTCCTTGGCCACAGCTGATTGGAACTAGGTGCATATCTGCCCCAAGCCCAATCAGGCTGCAGCCTGCAGAATCCAACAACAAGACACAGGCATGATAGTCAAATGACAGAAACATGAGGGACAGAAGCTCACAAGTCAATAGTCAGCACATATAAACCAAAATCATAGGGAGAGAAACACTAATAGTCGTAGAGAGCGGGAAGCTAGTCCACAGACAAATGCAGAAAGAGACACCATATGGTCCTGGGAAGCAGAAAAGTCAGCAACAGTCCCTGGCTTTCTACTTCTAGTTCCAGGAGGGCTCAATGAACTTCACTTCTCTTTAGATGTTTATGAGATTGCTGTTAATAGAGAGAGACTTTATTCCCGACAAACAAATGTGTCCTAAACTAGCCTGATGTGTTCCTATAACAAATAGACATGTCATCAACATGTCTTCTTCCCCTTGGTTAAAGAGATTATAACAGTGTTTAAACATAAAGTAGTCCTTTCTTAAAGATCAATGTCCCAAGGTAGTTTCTTGCTTTGTTTGTGTCAGCAGAATAGGAAACAACAACAGAAGAATTCTGCAAAGGAACTCAATTTAACAAAAAGATTTTAAGCTTCATGGAAAATCCATTACAGAATGTCTATACAATACCTGCTTCTTGGAAGAAACATGGATTCCTTAATGAACACGGAACCAGAGAGAAGTATATACCAGCAGGTCCCAATATCATCAGGACTGAAAAGAAAAGGTAACAAAACCAGATGATTATCTGTGACAACAACAAAATTAAAACATATATAGCACAAAGTATAGTACCCCTGTTTCTTTTAGAACCATGGAGAACAATGAAATAGCATAAAACACATACATAAAAATACCAATATTTGACTACTGGGATCATTTTTTAAATTACTTTTTATCCCTAGGGTGCCTGGGTGGCTCAGCTGGCTGAGTGTTCGACTCTTGACTTCAGCTCAGGTCATGATCTCATAGTTCATGAGTTCAAGCCCTACAGGGGGTCTGTACTCACAGTTCAGAGCCTGCTTGGGATTCTCTCTTCCTCCTCTCTCTCTCTCTCTCTCTGTCCCCTCCCCATTCTTTCTCTCTCCTTCTCTGTCTCTTTCTCTCTCCTTCTCTCTCTTCTTCTCCTTCTCTCTCAAAACATACTTGAAAAAAAAACCTTCCAAAAATTATTTTGGTCCCTCAAATAAGCTAAAGATACTTATCAGTATATTTAAGTGTTTTAAATGTTCCTTAGGCCTATTGCACCAACCATCCTAAGTTTTTTATCTTTTAATGTTTTTGAACTGAAAATGCTTTCCCTGCTTCATAAAACAAAATATAAAGAAGTAAACAGTGAACCTCAGTTCTCCCAACCTTTTCCCGGCTACGATGCTCCCACATTTTTCTGCCACACTTGTTAGATATTCTTTCAGAGTGTCTTTATGTGTATGCACAGATACACAGACATACATTCTTGTTCTCTCCACAGGCTTTTTTTCTTTTTATGGAAAGATAGCATCCTCTACAGTGTTCTTTCCTTTGTCATAACTCTCAGAGATCTCTTCATGGGAAGCCAACTTTCTTACAGATGTGCCATATTTGCCTTAACCAACCCTAGTGACAGTCATTTCTGTTGTTTTTAATCATTTACAATCATTTAAAAGTAAATAAATCAAAACTGCTATAAGGAACTTGGTGCATGCAGTATTGACTATAATCAGTCACCAGAAGTGCAACTGTTGGGTCAAAGGGTACGCACACTGTCATTCTGGTAAAAGTCAAATTGTCTTCCGCAGGCGCTTGGCAACTTATTTGCCTACTTACTTCCACATGCCTTACTACTACAGTTTGTTGTTCATCAAATGCTTCACAATTTTAGGATAAGGGTTTGTTCTAGGTGCTTAGGATACTTCAGGGAACCTCAACAACAACAATGAAAAGGCCCTTTCACTCATGGAGTTTATATTCTGTTGGGACAATACAGATAATAAACAACAAAAATAATAAACTGGTTAATTATAAATCAGTGCTCCCAGGAGAGAAATTTGTATAGGTTAAGGAAAAAGGGGGTGGGGTGATATCGTTTGCAATGGGTGAGCAAGGTAAGTGTCACTGAGAAGAGCATCTGAGTAGAGGAAGGAGCAGACAGCCAACTGAGTCACTAAGGGCCCAGCCTTCCAGGCAAAGGACAGGGAGGACCCAGAGTTAGCCTAGCAAAAACGACAGGGTGGTGTGGTGGAGGAGGGGTAAGCCGGGGTGGGGGCCACGAGGAATTCTACCATTGAGGCTTTTTCTCAATCTCCTAGGTGTTTGCCAATCTGCTTGATGAAAATGGTACCTTAGATTTTTTTTTCCATTTCTTTTTCTTAGTATTATGACAAGAGCATCTTTTTCTTATTTCCATGTGCCCTATCTTTTTCTGTGTAATCCGTTTACTACTCTTAACTAAGTTTCTATTAAGTTGTGGAACTTTTTCTAATCTAGAAGCACTTTATAAAAATTGTGTTTTGGGGCACCTGGCTGGCTCAGTCCGTTGAATGACTGTCAAGATTCTTTTTTTTTTTTTAATTTTTTTTTAATGTTTTACTTATTTTTGATACAGAGAGAGACAGAGCATGAGAGGGGGAGGGGCAGAGAGAGAAGGAGACACAGAACTGGAAGCAGGCTCCAGGCTCTGAGCTGGCTGTCAGCACAGAGCCTGACGCGGGGCTCGAACCCACGAACGTGAGATCTGACCTGAGGTGAAGTCGGAGGCTTAACCAACTGAGCCACCCAGGCGCCCCAGACTGTCGGACTCTTGATTTCGGCTTATGTCATGATTCCTGGGTGGTAGATAGAGCCACACTCAGTGCTGAGCCCGCTTAGGATTCATTCTCTCTGTCTCCTTCCCTCCCCTGCTCGCATGCATGTGTTCTCTCTCAAAAAAAAAAAAAAAAAAGTCAGTATTTTAAAGTCTTATATTACGTTTTTAGAGAGAGCACACGTGCACACAAGCAGGGGAAGAGGGGCAGAGGGAGAGACAGAATCCCAGGCAGGCTCCATGTTCAATGCAGAGCCTGATGTGGGGGCTTGATCCCAGGACTCTAGGATCATGACCTGAGCCAAAATCAAGAGTCAGATGCCCAACCAGCTGAGGCCAAACCCAGCCACCCCAAAATTAACCTTTTTGAAACACGTGCCACCTTTTCCCTCTATTGTTTGATCCTTTGTGCTTTTTGCCATGTGTAAGTTATTTTATTTTATATAGTCAGCTTTCCCAAATTTATTAGTTACCATACAAGCTCAGCTACTATTAAAACAAAACAAAAAACTAAATACTATAGTAATGGTTTAACCTGGACAGAGTTCATTTCTCTCTCACACATATTATAAACAGCCTGAGCACCAAGGACCCAAGACTGACAGGGCAGTTCCACGGTACTGAGAACTTAGGCTCTTTCTACTGAGTGGCTTAGTCACCCCCACCCATCGTGTCCATGTCATATTCTAAGGTGGCAACTCCAAACCTCCCACGTCTTCACACTCTATCTCGGGGCGGGGTGGAGAGGAGGCACATGGAGCACACCCCAGTGCTGCTGAGAGCACAACATGGAGGGCGCGCAGCCCTGGTCCTGTACCACAGTGAGCCACCTGTGTGCCGCGGGGGCGTCCTCAACACTCTCCCCCAAGTCTTTCCTTTTCAGGGGATGGGGAGATATAAATAAATTCCAAAAGTTTTTAAAGGACAAAACATCCTATTTACAATTCTGAATAGTTATTCAAGACACCAATTACTATCAAGTAATCACTTTCATTTTGTTATTTGCTTACAAACAAATCAGCAGCTAACCACCATTTCCCCCAAGTCCTGTCTTAACCAATTTCACAACTCCTTGGTCCTCGATGGCAATGCCTTGTGAAAATGTATAGGAACATCTTATTGAATAGAGTTTAGCTCTAATGAAACCATAAAAGTTAAATGAGTTCTCAAATAAGAATACAAAATACAGTACTTCAGAAATAATTCATAGCCTTTTCTCTCCAGATTTTAATCACTGGCTTTTGCAATCTACAATCATTTACCTAGTTTGGGGGTGGGGGGAGTGGGGGGAAATACTTGTCTTTCTTAACATAAAGTGATAGCATTATTATTAAAGTCAAACTTAGGTCACGTAAAAAGTGTGTTCTTCCAAATGCAGGCATCGCTAAATTGTTTTTAATAACAAGTAATAAAACATTGAAATAAAAAGGGGAAAAAATTTTGTAAACTTAATCTCTTCCTACAATGTTCCCTTTATCACATAACAGTTGGACAAGAGAAGTGAAATCTAGAAAAATAGGAAATTAAGGTAGATCACTGCTTATCAACCATGTGGCCTTGGACAACTTACTAAAGTGACTGCAAGGATTAAATGAACAATGCTCATGAAAGGCAAACAATGATTATTCTAGAGCTGAGGCACCGGGGTGGCTCAGCTGGCTGGGCATCCAACTTTGGCTCAGGTCATGATCTCACAGTTCATGGGGTTAAGCCCCACGTTGGGTTCTGTGCTGACAGCTCAGAGCCTGGGGCCCGCTTCAGATTCTCTGTCTTCCTGTCTCTTTGCCTCTCCCACACTTGTACACATGCGCGTGCTCTCTCTCTCAAAAATAAATATTTAAAAATTTAATCAAAAAATAATTATTCTAGAGCTTTTTATCATGTATCACGGTATAGATTAACTTTGACATAGAGAATAGAACATTTGTTGGCTTTCTAGTTATTATATATCTGTCCATTTTGAAGACAAATTACTATGGATGAAGTAAGTGCAAGATTTGTAAACTCAGCTTTCCATGAAGCTAGCTAATAAGAGATGGACTGTAACAATAATTATCTGGGACTAATGCTGGGGTTTTATTTTGCCCAATGGTTCTCAAGCTTTGTCATGCATATGAATCACTTGGGATAAGAATGCGTGCTCCCAGGCACTACCTATTCCACACAACCCATAATCTGTGTTCATGAGGGGGGAGATCCAACACAGTGCCTTTTAAACAAATATCCCAGGTGACCTTTATGCATGAGGCTTGTCAACTTTGAAGAATCTTTAGAAAAACTACAAGAAAAAAAAAGTACAACTCTATCAATATCTATGCAAGTTAAGTTGCAGGTATTGTATTCACCAGTGTTGTTTTAAAATTTTTTTTAAATAATTGTTTTATGGTTTAAAAATATGAGCTAAGGGGACAGGACACCTGGTGGCTCAGTAGGTTAAGCATCCAACTCTTGGATCCAAGCTCAGGTCATGATCCCAAGGTTGTTGGGTTGGAGCCCTGTGCTGGGCTCCATGCTGAGCATGGAATCTGCTTAAGGGTTTTCTGTCTCTCTCCCTCTGTCCCTCTCCCCTGCTTGTGCTTGCTCACACTGCTCTCTAAAATTAATTAATTAATTTTGGAGCGCCTGTTTGGCTCATTCAGTTAAGCATCTGACTCTTGATTTTGGCTCAGGTCACGACCTCATGGTCATGAGACTGAGCCCCACAGCAGGTTCTGTGCTGGGCATGGAGTCTGCTTAAGATTCTCTTTTTCCCACACCTTCTGCCTCTCCCTTGCATGCACATTCTCATTCTTGTGCTCACACACGCTCTCTCTATGTGTGTGTGGGTCCATACACACACACACACATATATATGTATATATGTGTATGTATATGTATACGCGCGCGCGCACACACACACACACACACACACACACACATACACATACATATATGCATGCCAAGGGTTGAAATTACAAGCTAATGGCAAAAGCTGAATCTTGGAACAAACCTAACTGGGCATTTCTAAATAACCTGAAGTCTTAACATCACCAGTAATGGGTAGAAAAGAGAATCTTAAAGATTAAAAAAATATATAAAGCAAAGTAGTACTTTGCAAGTCTCTCTGATCAGACAAAATGGACACTTAAGAAAAGACCTGTAATTTTTTAGATTGAACTAAGAACTATAATAGACAACCGATTTGATACTAATACAGCCCATCCTACAGTCAACAAAATGAAAGCCACAAAGCTTAGGTATATGACAAGGTACTCTGAAAGCTGCCTATTTTTTATTTCATCAACAAGGAAAAAATGAGTATACCCAAACAAAACAAAATTTAAACAGACCATTACAAAATAGCCAAATCACTCCCGGTATAATTAGATAGAAGGACTCTGAAGTCATCAAAAAGGAATGATGTCTTTTAAGCCAAGACTAAGCCCAAATGGCATGTGTAGACTTGAAATAACGGGGAAGAGGCAAGTGTGTAATCTTTCTTTCCCACCGCATTTCCTTCTCTTCCTCAACACAAACCCACTACTGCTGACAGGCTGCTTTGCTGTCTGTTCCTTCCCCCTCTGCCAATCTGCCCAAGATGTTTGCCTTTGTCATCTACAATCACACTGTACCTTAAAGGAATGGCTCAAATCCTATTTCTTTAATAAAATCGTCTCACTATTTTCCAAATTCGAAAATATTTATCCCACCTAATTTCGTTCTATTTTGTATTTTTCTCTATTGAATTCTTAGTCCTGAAGTATCTAGGTATCTTCCTCCAACTGCACTGAATCTCCTTTTACACAGAACTCTGTGCTGCACCAGGTAGAAACTGGGCACCATTTTAGTTACCATTTGCTCAGGTAAACCAGATCATGTTTCTGCTTATAACCCATGGTTCCCTAACAACATAAAGTCCAAACCCCTTGGCAAAGCACATGAGGGAAGCAGTATGTGGCTATACAAAGGAAAACATTTGGGAGCATACATTCTTTCCTACTAGCCATGTGATCCTAACGAACTTAAGTTCTGAGATTCTAGTTCCTCCACTGTAAAATGGGCCATCAATACCTTTTTCACAATGTTACTTGGATTTAACAAAACAGTATATATGCAGTGCCTTGCATAATAGGTACATAAAAAATGCTGGTTTTCTTCATCTCTTTTCCTGTCTTATGACCATTTCTAAAAGGGCTAATATGCAACTTGACTCTCTGCTCCCCAAATATACCCTACTGCAAACTTCACCCTGTTCAGCCATGCTACACATTTTCCCCACCAATGCCTCAGGGCCTTTGAACAAACCTGCTGTTCCAGCTTCTAAACAATACCTTTAATCTAGTAAATTCCTACTCATCCTTTGAATTCCAGGCTAACTACCACTTCCTCTGAGAAGTGTTTTAGTAGCTTCCAAATAAAGTGAGTCACTTTCCTCCTGAGTTCCCAGAGCATTTTGTACATGCTCACATTAAGCAGTTGCCATAGTCATAATATTTATTTTAGGAGTCTTCCCCCATTAGCTTTTAAACTCCTCTAACTCATCAGCACCCCCAGTATATATACACTACGCAATGCTTAACTGGCACTCGGCTATTTTCTTAATTAATTAATAATTTAAGAGACACCAACTTAGATATAGTATTTAAAGTGAAAGTCAAAGATGCGAATATCAATTTACTAGTAATTAGAAAAATAAAACTGGGCTAAAAGAACTTCCTTAGCAATATCCTGTCAGTCCACAAGGTGGCGATGTCTCCACGTGAAAGAGCTGTGTGTGGTGTTCCCATTCCATATTTATAGAGCAGGAAGCTAATACAAGTGATCAAGTTGAAGTCCACAAGGGAGTTGAAAGAATCATTCATCACCATCAAAAGAAAACTGTTTAACTCAGCAAATATGGCTATTAGAGAACAAAAAAGCAACATGAAAAGGCTACTTTATTCAGTTGTTAATACAATATGAAAACTTAATGGAGATTTGTGGAGCCCAATCAACCAAAAGGGCTGCTTATGGCAATAAAGGAAAGTGAGGAGAGAGAAAGACTTGTAACAAAACAAAAGTGGCGGGACTGGGGGAAGCGGCTGTGGACAAAAGGTACTTAGCTAGCATAATACTCAGCTCAAAATAGACGTCTAAGGTGGTGAGGGGTGGCGGCGACAAATAGTAACCGAAAAAATGGTAAGAACAGTGCTCTTGCCAAATCCAAAAAATTTTGGACCAGAAATTAATGCTTTCCGACATAAGCCTGACAAAATATGGCATGAGGAGGGCATTGGCGCTTCAAGAAGGAATCCCTCCCACTTTAGCAGATCAACTGCAACACAGCATTGGCACAAGTCAGAAGTGACCCAGGAAGCGAAGAAGCGCCTCTGCGGGGCTATCTCCGGGCACTAGAACACAGAGAAGCGGGAACACGGCACAGTCATGGTGAGTGAGAATGGGCAAGACCAGCACCAGTGAAACGTGTGCCAACAGTGGTTTGGAAGACCAGGCGGGGAAGAGGTGTGCAGAGCAGTCACAGAGAAGTTCCGTACCACTGAAACCCCACACATCAAACACCGGTGCTGTGGAGATTTTAGAGAGGATGTTAGAACATATTCAAACAACAAAGCCACTGGCGTCTGAGAGGAATGAAGACAGACAGTATTCTATTCACTTTTACGTGGGCTACTGGCTCCACATCTGGGGTAAAAGACCAGGAAAGGAAACAAAATGAGGACTAACAGAAACTCCAATAACTAAATGGAGACAGCTGCCAGGGACCCAAACTAGGAAAACACCTGTTTCGTTTTCTGTATCCACTATCTGGGCAGCAGCATCCAACCAGAAGATGAAAGCAGAAAGCAGAAACTCTTCCTACTCTCCTCCTCCCCAGCCCATCATCACCAGCATCACGTTCTCCTGGGGCCTCCCCCAGGCCTCGCACTGGAAGCCCTCTGCTCAGGGCGGGTCCTTGTTTCCACTCACCTATACTGTCTTTATACCCTTCTGATGGGCTTAGATTTGCACCCTCAAATACACAATCATGCCAAAAACCAACATGAAAATCACTTTGCTTATTTACAGCAAACTGTCCTCCATCCTTTTGCAAGAGTCCGCAGTTTGTTCACATCAGAGGTTTTGAATATGCACTTGACAAGTCCCTTGGGACGACACATTGTCCGACCTTCTCCTAACCATAATAGCTACTGCTATTGAGCTAAATAGGATTTCCTACGAACAAAGTGTTCCGTGGCTTAAAAAAGAAGTTCTAACAATGGCGACCTTCCAATATGCAGATGGCTTTTCAGATACACAATAATTTTCATCTTTTTCACAAATACACTACATCACTTTTGTTACTGGGTTTATCAAAAAGTTTAATCATTAGTTGTTTTTTTTGTTTGCTTGGGTTTTTTTTTTCCTTCTTCTCTGATGGGGCTGTAAGCTCAAAGACCAAATATGTATTATTTGTATTATTTGTATAAAATATAAAACATATTTTAGAAATAGCTCTACCAAGATTTAAAGGTTATAGCATTTATATTTTTAACCTATAGAGAAGCAATGCTTTATTATAAAATTATATACTTAATAATATTTAATTATATATAAATTACCATACCTATCAAATTAAGACATTTAAAAAGTAGAGGGGAACTTTTGGTTCTATTTCATAAAAGTTCTAAATTGTAAGGACATTACTTCCCTTTTATAAATAAAAACTCTGGGGAGGGGGGAGCACCATTTTAACATTAAGTTTCTCAGAAAATCTTTATTCTCCATTCTTTAGCAACTCAATGACAGGGGCTTGGAACCATGAAAAAGTAAAGTATCATCAGTAAGAACTCTGAAAACCGATGAAAATATTAAGGCTATTTCGGCTTCATTTGGGGAGGAAATTAGTATTCTGAAATATTGGGAATATAGTAGGCATTTATTTTCTGAAAATCGTATTTCACATAACCAGCAGAATGGACCATATAAAACTACTGAAGAACCAGTGAAGCCCAAAATGATGCAGCCTCATTCATGGAGTCATTCTTAAACTTATAAAATTCATTCAAAAAATGAAATGAAGCAGTGATTTCTTGGGAGCCATTAAGTTATTCAAAACACTTTTTTTAATGAAAGAAAAATGTCAATGCAAATTATATATTTATTATAATACATCAATCAGTCATTCAGCTACACTGAGGGTGGAAGCATGTATTTGAGGACTCAAGAAACAATTTATCAAATTTAAAAGAGCAGCCAAATCTGAAAAAAACTGACTCTGGAAAACTACCACTAACTCGTACTTAACAGAATGATATGAAAATAATTAAGCCTTATTACTGAATATATATTTCTTTAAGTAGCCCTAGTTGAGAGTTCAGAGGTTTTTTAATTCACTAAGTAGTTTCACAAAAAAATTGATACAAAGAATCTAACACCTAACATGCTGTCAGCTCTTTTATTACAAAATTAGAGCACAATGAAGGTCTTTATCGGCTGATCTTCCTTTGCAAAAGGCGTATCTTCCTCTAAAGTAAATTCAAACAATAACAGAGAGCAGACTAATGAAAATTTCTGTACAAGGCATGGCAAATGTAAACCTGAAACACAAACACAGTGTCTGCCCTGACAGAGTTTACCAGCTAAATAAATTTTTGAAATGTTATTTACTCTTCCATCCACCACAAAAATTAAACATTTTAATTTAAAGACCGATAATAAATATGAAAATATCATTGCTAAGAAACCTTTCAGTGTTACCAAGTGTATGTGAAACATCTTCTCCAGCACATCTACCTGTGGGTATATGTGTATATGCAAGCGTGTGTGTGTTTGAATTTTCACACTTACCTACCGCACATGTGTACCTCATAACATGCCAAACTTGGTGGCCAAACATCCTTGTTCTACAGTCCTGTGCAAAGGCTATTTCTTTTTTTTTTTTTTAATGTTTTATTTATTTTTGGGACAGAGAGAGATAGATCATGAGTGGGGAGGGGCAGAGAGAGAAGGAGACACAGAACCGGAAGCAGGCTCCAGGCACTGAGCTAGCTGTCAGCACAGAACCTGACGCGGGGCTCGAACCCACGAATGTGAGATCTGACCTGAGCCGAAGTCAGAGACTTTAACCGACTGGGCCACCCAGCCGCCCCAAGGCTAATTCTTTAAATATATCATTTCTTCATGGAAATGAGAATCTTTTCTCTATACACACATATAAGAATAGCAAAATTAGGGATACATGGACAAGGGGGTACTTAAAAATTGTGACTATGTATCTTGCTCGGAAAGAAAGGAGATTATAATTCTTCCCTCCCTTCCTTCCTTTTTCTTTCTTAAGGAACTAAAGCAACATAGGTAATAGATGAGTAATGTAAAAAAAATAAAAGCTTGGCCACATCTGGAAAGAAAAACCAGTACAATAATTGGATATGGGCCAAAGAGTCAAAGGAGAAGTTTTTTTTAAAACAATGTATTTTTGTTTACCAGTTTTTAAAATGTTTATTTTGAGAGAGAGAGAGAGAGAGAGAGACCCAAGCAGGCTCTGCACTGTCAGCACAGTGCCCAACACAGAGCTCAGTCCCACGAACCAGGGGATCATGACCTGAGCTTGAAATCAAGAGTCAGACATTTAACCAATTGAGCTACCCAGGCGCCCCCACAGGAGAACTGTCTTAAAGATGGACGGCACTGGCACACTTAAGAGTCTGCAGGGAAGGGGCGGGAGGAGAGGCCAGCCGCACAGGAAGGAACAGGAGTGACCGCGCTGTGCAGAACAACACCTCTGTCCCCCTGGAGGGACGGGTGAGACAGGAGGCACAGGCAGCCACAGACGAACTGGGTGTTTGAGGACAGGGTGTGAAGCTTGAAGCAAAGTCCCTAGAGAAGGAGCGGAAGGCGTGAAGGGGACAGCAGTGGGCTGGTGGCCTTGCAGAGAAGTGACAATTCAGGAGACTGCTGTGAAAACAGGAAACCAAGTCAGCAAATGAAAAGGGTGCTACAAGCAATGAGGACTGTAGCTGAGGCTTGAAGTTCCAAATTGCACATTTACAGATGGAAATAAAAATGCTTTAAGACTCAACAGGCCTCAATGCAGCTTTTTTGTTCGTTTGTTTGTTTTATGGAGGAATAATCTCCTCTCCTGCAATAAGGATAAATCCCGTAACAAAATGCTACACAAACTCTCAGAAACCAAAGCATTCAGGCCGATATCTATGTCGGAAATGAGCACACAGATACCGTTACACATGTTTATCATGCGGGTGTGGGCTGTGTGTATCCACTGTTAAAAAACTAGTGGCTGACTTTCTGATCCAAAGGTTTTTAGCACTTCAAATATAACTGAAAATTAAACTGAAATCGTGAGGATGGCTGGCCCCTAAAGAAAACTTAAAGCTGAAAGGACATATTGCCCAGCTCGTTTCTTAAATTAAATTCTTCAGGCAAAAATATCTCTGAACTAAAGTTCCTCCGGTTAGGAACTTACGTTGTCCAACTTCATGCTCCCGAGTGAGCAACATACCGAGCCCACAGGAGGTAACACATGAAAGGAAGGCAGAAATCACCTGAGAGTCTCATCTACTGTATTAAGCCCAACTACTTTTATCTATCTTTCTGGTATAAATATTGAATTATAAGTGTTCAATTCTAAATTTTTAAAAATTCAATTTTTATCGGAACCACAATTCTCCCAATCTTGATACATCTTAAAATGGAATTTCTATCTCCTGTTGATAATATGCTACAACAGGAACACCATGGCAGTTAGACATCACTACCATAATTCCTTCCAACAAATGTTTAAAGAAGCAAAAAAAATAAAAAAAACAACTGGAAGATCAAAATAAAAGTTATTAAAACACTGACGATGACAACGATAGTAGCAGCTAGCATCTTGTGCACTTACTTCATATGCGACACTCTACATATTTTACACATAGGACTGATAGCATCCTCACACCAATGCGAAAGGGTGGGTACTAATATTATTGTTTCCACTTTATAGATGGGAAGAATGAGGTACAGAGTTAGAATAAAAGACTATTACATTTACCTAGTGAACATACTAAAGCCATAGACTTAGCAGTTACCAGTATACAAACATAATAAGGAAAAAAAAATACTCATCTCTTGATCATAAAACCAAACCCTGGAAGTCTCTGGAATTCTGACTAGACTATTCTTGAAGTGCAAGGGAGAACAAGAACAGTCATGTCCCTCATGAGCTGATAACAGCAGGTCCCAAAAAGAGGGGCGGTATTATTAAACTATCACAGATTCATGTACACCACAAACACAAGTGTTCTTTCACTTTCAAACCTGCATTTACACAGATTGGTAAGAGCAGGAACACGTCTATTCAAGGATTACAGACGAAAATGCTCCAATTACCCTTCATCACAAGATTGGCCAATTACTAGGAATCTGATTAAGTGATCTGCAGTCTCTGTGAATTTCTGGTCTTATGAAATCATGATCTCCTGAATATCCAGACTTTTCATTGCTCGCTAACACTGTCACCTAATTTTAACTAGTCAACAATGAGCAATTGCTACAATCAACTTTATATACAAATTCTAGCCTAAATGCAATCAATGTAGGATTATCCAACACATGGCCTGGCATTATCAGCAAGCATAGCTCACATCCACTGTCTAAACTGACTTAGAAAAAAACTCAGGTATGTTTAAAGACACTGTAACCTTCAGTTTAAATGGATTGTAAGTACGATCCGTTAGGGACAGAAGGTAATGTGGGTAGAACTGAAGGTGGCTTCATCATCTGGGGAAGCCAGGGACGGGCAGAGCTGATGTGCTTACAGGAACTTTAGTGCGAGGAAGGGCATGGTTTTGTGGCGCCACCTCTGGTGATGGTGTGGAAACGTCCAGAAAAATCTGGTGAGGGGTGCAACAGCTAACCTGTCAGAATCGCAATGTCCAGGCTCAAATCCAGATGGCACTTTCGGCAGTGAGACCTGTACAAGCTCCTTGGGCTCTGAAAGCCTCAGCCCCCTCCCTGGGTAAAACTGGGGCGGCGACGGAAGCGGCCCCACAAGTCGGGGAATAAGTATATGGATGCATATAAAGCACTTACTGGAGTATATGGGCCACAGGAAGTACTTGCTTAATGTTTGCTATGAGCTCATCATCAATGCTACCAAAACCGTGTTTTGGAGGAGGACAAAATAATAGAAAGTTTGGCGTTGACTGCCACTAGAACTTCTTCAACAGATACTGATGCTATTCACCAGAGGTTTCCAACCCCAACATCTGCACACCCATTCCACTGAAAGCTTCTAATTGCTCCTAAAAGAAACAAATATTCTACGATATTTATATCTTGATTTCTTCAAGAATAAAGGCTTTTTCCTCTTGTTAAGTTTGCTCATTAGCAAATATATCCTGCTTACTTATTATTCTTCTACATTTGATGTACACTCTTTTACGCTCTAGGCTAGATATTTATAATCATCTGTTAAACAGCCCCTTGATGTCATAGTTTCATAAGTTACAACCTAAGAAGCATCTTAGGTCAGATCCACCTGCATTTTCTAGACTCCATCCCTGACTGCCCCATTCTTTCCCTTGGCCTCAGTTCAAGTATGACCCCCTGATATTACTTCAACTGTCTTCTCACTAATTTCCCTGCCCAGCCGCTCAATCTAATCCACCTTTGTATTTTCAGGTATCATCTTTGAGGGGGTTTGTGAGTTCAAACCCCGAGTTGGGCTCTATGCTGACAGCTCAGAACCTGAAGCCTGCTTTGAACTCTGTGTCCCCCTCTCTCTTTCTCTGCCCCTCCCCCACTCACACTGTCTCTCTCTCAAAAATAAAAACATTTAAAAAAAAAGAGAGACTTAAGAAAAGGATCAACCAATAAACAAACTGTAAAAGAGGTTTTTTTGAGACAAAGAGATTTTGAGTACTTTCATGATATTAAAGAATTATTTAAGGTTTGGTGATAATATTGTTGGTTAAAAATATTTTTAAGTCTTTATCTTTTTAAGATAAAAACACAGGGGCGCCTGGGTGGCTCAGTCAGTTAAGCGTCTGGCTTGGGCTCAGGTCATGATCTCACGGTTCATGGGTTCAAGCCCCGCGTCAGGCTCTGTGCTGACAGCTAGCTCAGAACCTGGAGTCTGCTTCCGATTCTGTGTCTCCCTCTCTCTCTGACTCTCCCCTGTCACATTGTCTCTCTGTCTCTCAAAAATAAATAAAAAACATTAAAACAATTTTTTAATAAAAAATTTAAAGATAAAGATACATACCAAAATAAAATATATGGATGAATTGAAATGTCTGGATTTACTTAAAATAACCCCACAGGAGGTGAAGGGAGGGAGTTAGAGACACTACATAACTGGCCAGCTGTTAACAATACCAGGTAAGGCATACACAGGGTCCATCATACTACTGTCTACAATATTGTGAGCATTTATAATTCTCCATTAAAATGTGATTGAGGAGGGGAAAATTCCAACAGCCTAAAGAATCACGACCGATATTTTTAACAACACGTTCACAAGCAAATATGACTGCAGCCTAACTCGACTCTTGATCTGTCATCTTGATGCATACAAGTTAGCTGCCCAAAGCTTGCCACAATATTCAAAACACCAGACCAGGCCCCTTCCCTCTCTGTATCCTCACACTTACTCTGCTCCTTCCGCCAAGAAAAGGCTCTCTAGACCCCCAGATACACTTTGGAGAGCTAGTTCAGAGGGCCACATCTCTGTGACTCTCCCCATGTACCTCAAGGCTTCCCCGGGACTTCTCCAGCCCCTGCCTATATTCTCAATTATTCTGGTTGGTTACTTTTTGTTGCTGTTGTTGTTTTCCTTTTAGTCTATTTCTACCTCCTTCAAGACATTAAAATTATGCCCTCCTTAAGGGGAAAGGCTGGATTTTATTTATTTCAATTAATATTCCCTATCATATGCATAGAAAGCAGTAATTAATGTTTTATTAAGTGCTTTGAAAAACAGAAAGTCAACAGAACTATAAGTCATGGTAAACATAAAATATGTCCAGTAAGCCAGTTTATATATCCTTAATACAATAATATTTATCTACTATATGGTTGTTACATTCTAAAAACAATGGTCATTTTTTCAAGGAATATGTTACACATCTTGAAAGAAATACCAGTATTATTTACAGAACAAGTTATGCCCAAAGGGATATGGGCAGCCTATTTTCCTATTTCTGAAAGAATTATAAACTAAAATATGACATTTATTATACAATTACATCTCATTTGGTGTGGCTGTAAGAATATGTATTTCGTTCTGTTCAAAAGACTACACCTGTTTCTTATTTCACAAGGATAAAAATGTCAAAATACTCCATAATATGAAATAACATCTTTGAACCACAAGCAAGAGATACAGAAGTATAGATGTGAACTCAAAGGACCATAAGCTTTTCCCTCATGACAGGTAACAGTTGCAATGTTTTACATTTCTGAACTACAAAAAATGAATTCATGCAAAATTAAGGTAACACTGACTAGCCGCTACTAATACTTCTACAACACTTCAAGGACATTATTTAGTTGCTGCAGTATACACTATGCAAAGAGAAAGGAAACACCTACTAGTATAAAACTTCATTCGCTTCATGTCTTTCATATCTCACAGTTTCGCACATTAACCTGTAAAAAACAAAAAAAAGAGACATGAGTTCAACATATCTCATGAAAAAACACACTAATAGTTTAAAAACATAAAAGAAACATGTGGTCTAAAAAGTTAAGATTACTTTATATGAATTGTCACAATCATTTACTAGCCACAAGACAAGTTGGTACCAAGGTTAACAAAATGAAATTTAAAAAATCTGGTAAGAGAGACTAGAAAAAAAAGTTTGTTATATGTCAATTTTGCCATATTTATCTTATAGGGAACAAAATTGTATGTGTTTTACACTTTGTGAATGGCAATAAACAAATTAATGTTCTCTGAGGTAAGAAGAAAATGAGAAACTAAATATTAGAAAGGAGAGCCTCTTAATTTGAAAAATGATAATGTCATTCATGTTGATGTTACTTAACAGTATATAATTTCAGACAAAAGTATGCTTTTATTAACTCAGTATTTTTATGACTAATGACGAAAGGTAGGGTTTATAACTTAAAAGATTTATTTTTGGTTGATTCATCCTTGAGGAAAAAGTCATGGAAATTATGGAAAACATGAATAAATGTTTAAATATCCAAAATTACCTTAAGAACAGCATCTTCTAGAAGCATCCTATTATATTAAACCCAAGTAAAATTTTCAAAAAGTACAGAAATGAAAAAGAAAATGACTCTTCCTTCTTATGAAGGAATTAGCAAATAAAAAATTGGCCATAAAACTGATTAGAGCACTTCCATTTTCATCAACGGGGTCAGTGGTCTGCAGTTTGTGAAACACTAGTATTAGCCTACATCCATCTTTCCTGTTTGCTAAATCCAATAAACACCACATACTCTTGATTTTTTACGTGAAAAAAAACTCTCTTGGGTATTTTTTGTCCTTGTTCTTGCTACCGCCACCCTAACTTTAGAGGTCCTCTCAATCCCTTACTTGAAACATTCCAACTGAAGGTCACTTAACTCTAGGAGGCATCAATCCTTGAATACACACCATTAATATGTAGTTTTCTTTAATAGACTGAATCACACCGATTCTTTATAACAAAAAATAAGAATCACAAGTGATGGGTCTTAAAATACCTGGTCTTCAATTACATAATAGCTCTGCCTTATTTCCTGTTAAAACTAAAGAAGGGTCCTTGCCCCAACCCATTCCCTGGATCTCATTCCTTCTCCTCCAGTATACCCTGCATTCCTTCAGGCTTACCTCCATCCCCAACATAACCACCCATTTCTACCTCTCCCAGAAACCACTTCCTTTAATATATAGATTTAAATGCCTGGGTGGCTCCAGTCAGTTAAGCATCCAACTTTGGCTCAGGTCATGATCTCACAGCTTGTGAGTTTGAGCCCCACGTCCGGCTCTGTGCTGACAGCTCAGAGCCTGGAGCCTGCTTTGGATTCTGTGTGTGTCTCTCTCTGCCCCTGCCCGGGTCATGCTCTCTCTCTCAAAATTAAACATTAAAAAATCATACACACACACACACAGAGACACACACACACCAGCCTCACCTATTGTGTGGGCCAGGAGGACACCTCTCTTGATCCTACATCCTCCCCTCCAGCCATTACCCACATTTTGCTTTTCCCACAACAGAAATTCTCTTAGACCATCTATATATTCTATCTCCCATTTTCTCACCTTCTTACCACTCCTCCATCATTTGCTCTCTGAAAATGCATAGGCTCTAAAAGTTATTAGCATCCTCTGTGTTATCTTAATTCCCTTTCTCAGGAACATTTGATGATTCCTTTTTTCCTTACACCATCGTCTTCTCAGAGGCTTCCTGTCTCCAGTCTCCTGGTTTTCCTCTTAATTTCTTAGTCATTTTTTCTATCTCCTTTGGATTCTCCTCCCATTCCATTCTTGTACCTGACTTTTGGGTGTTATCAGCTCTTGTCAGCCCTCTTCTCTTCTGCACCTTGTACTTTCATCCATTCTGTGATCTTAACTGCAAACTGATGACTTCCCAAACAATGTCCCACACCATAACCTTTCACCGTGATATCCACTCATCTAAATGCCCACTCAACACAGCCACTAGCTGTGTAATAGCCATTTCATGTTTAAAATGCCCCAAACAGGTCTTAAATTTCTTCTCCAAAATTGGCTTTTCCACCAGCAGTACCCTATTTGTTCAGGCCAAAAGCCTTGGAATCAAAAGCCTTTGACTCCTCCCTTTTCTTCATATCCCATTTTCCTGCCAGCACATGTTTCCAGAATATGTCCTCTCAAACTGACCAAGTCTACAAATGAAGACTTCTGCTTCTACTTTTGCACACCTCTTATCTACTCTCCACATGGCTTCCAGAGAAATCTTTCTAATTCAGATCATCTCACACTTCTGTTCTTAATCTCCACTACCCGTGGAAGAAATCCAAACTCCTTATCCTTTTTTTTAATGTTTTTTATTTATTTTTGAGAGACAGAGAGAGACAGCGTGAGCAGGGAAGGGTCAGAGAGAGTGGGAGATACAGAATCTGAAACAGGCTCCAGGCTCTGAGCTAGCTGTCAGCACAGACCCTGATGCGGGGCTCAAACCCACAAATCGCGAGATCATGACCTGAACCAAAGCTGGACACTGAACCGACTGAGCCACCCAGGCGCCCCTTAAACTCCTTATCCTTGGTGTCTTCATGCACCAAGACTGTTCCCATGGCAAGGCATCTGGAGCACCAATACAGTGCAGAGATTTCTGCACCACTGTACCGACTCAAATGTTACTTCCTTTGACTACAAAATCAAAGCAGCCCAGCATCCATTCTTACCATATGTATGGAGAGTGATGGAAGACCTGTTTGGACAAGCACACCCTGAATGCCCCTGTTAATCACTATCCTGAGAATGTAGAGATCTCATCCTCCCTCTATATTTCCATCAACCAGAATATGCAGAAGAACATGCTGTTCAGGGTTCAAGGTCACGGGCTCAGGGAGTGGCTGACCAGGAACATCTCCTTTGTAACAAAGTGTGCCTAGATGACAGGCCTTGAGTTCCTTGGAATACTGGCGATGCAGAAAGGGGAAGGGCTACAGAGACTTGCTAGGCTAGTTGCTACAGTATAAAAGCTTCTGCCTGTGTATCCCTGCAACAGATGCTTTGTGTCCAGGCTGTCACCTCTGAACTCCCTATGGTAAGTTCCCCCAATAAACTTATGTCTCACGGGCTATTTCTATCTAGGTCACTTCTGCTTCACAGAACAATCACCCACCATTGATCAAACAACTGGTGAGCCAGCCAGGAAGTCAGGAGAAACAAAAACAAAAATCAAAAAACCAAAAAAACCCCATAAGAAACAAGATGTGGGAAAAGAGAATAAGGAAATTTATAGGGGAAAACCCATTGGCCATCCACACCTAGGTGAAGCCCAATGGCTTTATCTTGAATGGATGGATAAGCTTGCCACTTGAGTATAGGGAAGCCCCTGAAACTACCCAAGAGTCCAGAGGAAAGTTTGAGCCAGATTAATCTAAGAAAAGGATGGCTGGGCCGGTGGCTGTTGTCACAGGTGGGTGACCCCTCCTAATGCCTGCCCGTGTAGCTGTCTTAAGAAAGTACACCACCTACAGAAGAAACTGCATTTAGAGAGGAATGCTAGATTAACACAAATGGAACCACAGAGACTTTGAAAATCTGCTTGAGGGAACAAGATGTTAAATTAATAACTCTGGCACGCAGCGTGAAGCACACAGCTGAAGGGTGGCAAACTGCCCCAGCAAACAAGTCTTGGCAGTTCTCTCTAAGTCAGCCTGGAATCCCAAGTTGTGGGACCCAACCAGAGTTCTACTGAGGAACAGATTAATTGGAACAAGCCCATAAAAAAGTCCCATTCTCTTGGCTCAGCCCATTGTTACCAACCAAGATAGGAGCAGAGCAGCCATGCCCATTGAGTGTGGAACCCCAGAACCTGCCAGCTCCTGAACACTGGTAGAGATCGAACTAGCAGAATTGGGGGATAAAGTCAGCTATAAAGGAAGGGAACCCAGGGTGGCATGACTGCTCCGTATGAGGGACATGGGCACTGAAGGCCGTCTGCTTTCAGCTGAAAATGTCCAAGATGGTGTTCACTATGACACACCCTGTTTTACGGCAGCATCCCCACCAGCACTGTCAATGAAGGTCATGTCACCCCTTTACTCAGTGGTATGGGGCTAAATTAGCTTGGCCTAATAAGGGAGTGGGGGGTGTGCCGACCTCCCCTTTACAGAATATGGAAGAGCTCGGCATATCCCTCAAGAGCTGGGGTTGAAACATGCTGTCTATGCTGAACATCACAGAGATCTTGATAATGAACTGTTTACCATGGATATTAAAGAAAATGCGTTACAGTCTGCCCCCAGTCACTGGTAGACGGCACTTGTGTCCATCCTGACCCCCAAATGGGACAGCCTGTATTATGGACTGGGCAAGCTGCCACAGGTCTAGGGGAAACAGAAAAGGTCAGAAAAGAGGTATCCAAAAGGCAGGAATGAAGGAAAAGGACTCACAGGAGAAGGAAGGGGCCTATGCATGTTACCTGTTGACAGATGTAGTGAGACCTCAGCACAGCGGGGACCCCCTTTAAGAAAGTAGACAAGTAATTCAATGCAGTCCTTGTTGGGCTCTGGCAGAAATTTAAGCCTGAACAGCAAAGGAGGTGTGGGTATAGCCAAGGGCACCCTCAGAGGAAGGATGGCAGGCCCCTTCCCTATGAACTACGGAAGAGGCAAAGGACATGGACTGCCAGCTTTAGTTGCTGCCACCAGGGTGTCTGGGGACCGGAGGCCACATGTGAAACTCACCATATAATGGTCTACGAGAAACAGACTATTTTAGCTCTGGTTGAAACTGGTGCCAAATTTACTCTCCTTTATGGAAACCACCACTTTCGAGCACATGGGGAGGAGCCAAGATGGCGGAGAGGAAGGGAGCTCCGTAAACTCTGTCCACCCCATTTATCGAACCGAGAAGGATATTACTCTCATCTGCGAGAGCGGAAGGAGAAAATACGGACTCCAGAAAGAATAGAACCTCAAGGATACCTGAGTGAGTGAGGGCGAACGGGGGAGATCTGAAAACAGGTCAGGCCGGGACGGGCAGGGGAGACAAGATCCCCAGCCCAACGTGGGGGAAGCGCGCGGAGCCCGAGAGACAAAGGGAAGAGACAGGGGAGCGCACTTTCCGGCGAGAAGCTGCCGGAGCGCGGCTGCACCAGGGGAGCGCACTTCCCAGCAAGAAGCGGCCAGGGCTGTGGCTGCGCCAGGGGCGAGCAATTAGAACTTGGTTTTGGGAACAGGACCATGGACTGCATTTCCACGGCGCACCTTGCCCCCTGCACAGACTGCACGAATCCCGGGTGCCCACAGGAAAAAACAGGGCCCACACCTACGCGACCCCCGACAAGGAGTTGGTGGCGGGTGGAAGCCTGGGCGCGCGCTTAGACTGCAGGAGCTCCCAGCTCATTTCCAGCAGCGCACAGCGCCTTGAGCAACAGCTATCGGAAACCAAGAGAGACTCAGTGTTTTTTTTGTTTTGTTTTGTTTTGTTTTGTTTTGTTTTGTTTTGTTTTGTTTCCTTTCCCCCTTCGCAATCGCGATCCTGGCTGGGGGTGGGGACTCCGCAATTGAGTCTGTGAAGGTGCGCACTTCACCTCCTGCTGCTCATTTCGCCTCAGGCAGGGGCGGAGCCTCTGAGAACAGCCTCCAAGACTTACCACATCAAACCATGCCCATCCACCAGAGGGAGCTGCTGCTG
>NC_043700.1:64704274-64735078 GCF_006229205.1 Suricata suricatta
GGGGGGGGGGGGGGGTGTCATCCACATGAAGCAGGTTGTACTAACTTGCAGACAGGATAACTCCCACCCAAACCCTATCCAGTGCATACAGCCCCAATACCTGAATATATCCTAGGACTGGAGGTCCTCTCAGGACTAACATTACCAACTACTGCAGGAGAATTCAAATTGAGGGTGTGCTTGGTCAAACAAATAAGACAAGATGCAAAATGAACACTTGTAATACTACCTGTCTCACAGAGGGTAATGGCAATTAAACAATATCTCCTCCCAGGAAGCCACGAAGAAATCACGGGCACAATTAAGGAATTGGCCAAGGGGGGAATTGTATATGTATAATACTCTGAGCTGTCAGCACAGAACCTAATGTGGGGCGTGAACCCAAGAACCGTGACATCATGACCTGAGCCAAAGCAGATGCTTAACCGAATGAGCCACCCAGGCACCCCAGCCAACAGCACTTTGGAACAACAGCTGTGTGCTACTTGCCCTGCTTTATAGCAAGTAGAAGACATAAACTAAAGGGATCTGAGTAACTCTTCGCATTCAGTATCCCACAGCGGGATACATTCCAAAAGCCCAAGTCAGGCAGTGCCTAAACCAAAACTGGCCAAATGCCATCCCTACTTGCAACAGTGTAGGACCCTGACCAACGCCCCTCTTAGTGAGAAGCTGGACTCCATTCTCAGCCCCATAACTTACATCACCTCTGAAGAGCAGCCATTACGTGACAACAGAACAGAGCCACCAGAGTAGTCATCCTTTGTGCAGGAAGGAGACAGAGCACGCCTGGTACACCGATGGCTCAGCGAGGGGCCCGCCTGTGGCTGGATTGCCACCGCCATCCAGTCTTCAAATGGAAGTGTCTGTATAGACGCCAGCACCAGGCATAGCAGTCACTGGGCCAAGCCTCGAGCAGCGTGAGTGGTGATGCTCCCTGAGCCTGACCCCATGTCATACGCACAGAGAGCTGGACAGTCTACAAGGAACTGACCATAAGGCTTCTCCAATGGGATGCACAAGACTGGGTGGTGGCAGGGCACCCACTCTGGGGCAACAGCATGTGGAACGACATTCTCCAGAGCACACGAAACATGAACATCCCTGTTCACAATGTAAATGCACACACAGCATACATCCCACCTGGTAATCAACAGGCCTCCTTGAAGATATGTCAACACAAGATGTAACCACCTGGCCACATGAGAAGACAGGACATTGAGGATAACGGACCTTGCGGGCCATTGCTAAGAACTGGGGCTAACCTTGGCATTACAAAGACATTGTAACCATCTACTAGCAATGCTCAACCTGCAACCAGCAACAACTATGACCTCTGCCTAGACACACTGGACAGACAGCAAGGGAACAGCACCCTCTTTAGAGATGGCAGAGATGGCATCGGTCCCCTCTCCTTCCCTGATGGCTGCTGTTATTCTTTGGTATGTACTGGCGCCTATTCAGGACTAATGCAAGCCCACCCCAGTAAGCGTGCTAACCAGAAAGCTACTGTCTTTAGTCCAGAACAGCGAGGTGCTGCCTGTAGGGTGCTCACTGAATCAAACAGTAACCAAGGCTCCCACTTTACAGGACATGAAGTGCAAAGTGGACCAACGCTCAAGACATCTGTTGGTATGTGCATCTACCATGCAGTCCCACTGCAGCTGGACTTACGGGATGTGTGAGTGGACTGTCAAAACAACTGCCACAAGAAACCATTCACTGGCCCTCTGGACAAGCCACCTGTCAACAGCTGCAGGACATTAAATAAACAGGTACATTCCAGTTGGTCCAGCGCCTGCACTGTACTCACTCAAGGACCTGATGTCACCTTAAGAATACAAGTAGACAGCAGGCAGTAACAATGTTCACTGCCACAAGGAGAGCCACAAGATAACCTTTTATTGTCATTGCCATATGATCCATCTACAGGGGAACAGATAATTAAACGGCCCTAGAAATGGTAAACAAGTCCATAGTCCTTTTGGACTGATGAAAAATAGGAATAGGACCCAACCATCACCCCATTCCTTCACCCCATTCCAACGAAGGTACACAACCCCAGGCCTCTCATCAAAAAAAGGACATCATCATACACCTTATGGAGCACTGTTATACCCCATCTATCCTTTTCAAGTTTGCCCCATCATGTAACAGAGGGAGGCCAACAACCAGGTACTATAAACCTGGAGCCAAACCAATCAGGGTTGGTACGGTCCCAGAACACCACCACCTCCTTCATTCTGCTAGACAATCATGACTTGCCTCTTCTGGTGCCTACTAAACAGCTTAACTTTTCACCCTTAAATTCTGCACGGGGGGAAAGGGGAGCTATGTGCCTAGGCGACTCAGGTCATGATCTCACGTTCATGGGTCCAAGCCCCGCATTGGGCTCTGTGCTGACTGCCCAGAGCCTGGAGCCTGCTTCAGATTCTGTGTCTCCCTCTCTCTGCGCTTCCCCCACTCATGCTCTGTTTCTGTCTCAATAATAAATAAAAACATAAAAAAATAATTCTGCATAGGGGACCTATTTGCCAATTGGGTCCTGACCATAGCTTCTATAGAGAATAAGACCAACTATTGACTATATAGTAGACTCTCCCTGTTTTTGACTGCAGGCTTCTCCTGGCAAAATGTTTTCTACAGTTGCTTACCCATTTGTGTTCTCCTACTATCTCCTATTAGCTGTGGCCTGCACTGTTGCTGTGGAACCTGGTTGCAATGCACCTCAGCATATGTGGCCCCAGGGACATTTTGAAATAAGAGCATATAAAGAATGTACTGGCCATCCAGGGTATGCCTGGGTGGAGTGTATGGTACATGCTAGAAGACTTGTTTGTACAAGCACACCCCGAATGTCCCTGTTAGTCACTAGCTTGAGAATGTAGAGATCCAGTCCTCCCTCTATATTCCTTTTAAGCAGAACATGTAGAAGAATGTGTTGTTCAACATTCAAGGTCAGGGGCTCCAGGGGTGGCCAACAAAGAGCATCTCCTTTGTAACAAAGAGTGTCTGGAAGGGAGGGCTTTGAGCTCCTTGGAATGCTGGCCATGCAAGCGGGGGAAGGGCTACCAATAGTTGCTAGGTTAAGTTGCTACACTGTGACAACTTGCTGCTGTGGATCCCAGCAGCCGGTGCTCTGTCCAGTCCCCATTCCCGATGCCCTGTATAGAAGTTCCCTCAGTAAACGTATGTCTCCATCACCGTCTCTGGGTCTTTTCTTCAGCCTCCCCAGACTACCACCCGTCCTGGTTTAGAGTCTGCTGGGGTACAGCTACGCACCAGGCTGAACACACTAACATGTGAATAAAACAACACTGATTCATTTGCCCATATCTGGTCTGTCCCGCCAGGAATTTAAGCTCCATGATGGCAAGAGTATCAGTGCTGTATCTCCATGGCTTACAGCAATGTCCAGTACATCGTAGGCACACAATCAATAATGGTTGACTGAATAAATTTAACCCTCAGAAAATCAGAAAATCTTCTATAAGACAATGTTGTAAATAAGTGAAAAAAATACCAAAATTGGTTTTGTCTTTAAACATTGCTGGAGAATGTTTTATAAAAAGCACATTGTTATTCCCTGAATTCTTCAAGAATACACTAAGCATAATTTAGTTGTTCCTTAACGATCTAAAACTGTTTATTTGGGGCACCTGGGTGGCTCAGTCTGTTAAGCATCTGCTTTTCATTGCCTTAGGTCATGATCTCACGGTTCTTGGGACAGAGTCCATGTCAGGCTCCGTGCTGACAGCATGGAGCCTGTTTGATTCTCTCTATCTGCCCGTCCCCCTACTCAGGCATATGCGCTCTCTCTCAAAATAAATAAACATTTAAAAATAAATAAATAACACTGCTATATAACAATAATTACCCTCATCCCTAATGCTAAAGAATATAAATTTATTTGTTTGTTGGTTGGTTTGTTTTAGCAGGCTCCTATTTCTAACACTGAGTCGGCCCAGATAATTGGCCTCCACTCCTAACTATAGCACCCTCTGCCCCTTTGGCAAATATGGTGCTTCTAATATGTGTGGGTTAAGGGAGTAAATATTAGAAAAATAAAATTGTATTGAAAAAATATACAGTTCTTAAGATCTGTAAGCCTATACATTGCATAGAATATGTGATCTTATAGCAACACAATTAACTGCACGGTAATCAACACTCGGAATCACTTATGGCCTACGTATGGCCACAATAATGCACAAAGCTGAACCTTCAGACAAATGAAAGCCTCTCCCATCCCTCACAGTAGAATAATGTTCTATTATTCAATACTGCATAAACAAACTTTCAAAATCTTGATTAAGAGCTGTTTTTCCCCTTAGAATTGCAAAACTCTGTATTATGTGGAAGTCTTAACTGTTCTCTATTAATCCCAGGGATAAAACTTTTATTTATAAAATTCAAAGAAAATTAAATATCTAAATAAGATCTATTTTTCCTAGATGACAGCTATTATAAAACAGTTTATCCAAGTCAATGGGTTTATCTGTCCCTCTTTTTTTGTTATTACTCACACTGATATCCTGATCTTGTTCTAAAAAAGGACTCAAGTTAAATTCAGTTGATGTTTTCCATAAATATCAGAAAGAAATGACTTTTCAACATAAGCAGAATAAGACAAACATCTTAAAGTTCCTTCCCTAGAAGTTCATGCCAACAAACAAAACTGTACAGTCTCTAAAACAGACCTTCTCAGGTGTCAAAAGGCTAAACTATAACATTGAATTAATCCGTTCTTTCTAACCAAAATTTCCCTTTGAAACAGTGGGAAACTGATGGTTCTAAAGCTGGGTGATGGGTTTTTGGGACATCCTTATGCTATTGACTTTTGTAATTTTGAAAATTTCCAGAAGTATTAAAATTTCCCTTGTTCTATTACACAGAGTTCCTGTACCTAATTATTCTATAACCACATACTACAGACATACATTATATAATCAATATATGTAAATGTTATTTAAATATTATTCATGTGTATACACAGGGGAATGTGCCATTTATATTTGCTTATTAACTGCATTCAATCAAATAGCATTACAATTTTTTCTTAGGATAGTTGTCATCAAAAAAAAAAAACACAAAATGAAAGTCAAACACTTGAGAAATTATTCTTAGTTTAATTTGAGCTACCTTCTAAATTCCCAATGGTTTTGCCCTTTCGAATAAAACTTGAATTTTTAAACACTTAACCTGCAATCTACTTTAATTTAAATGATTTTCATTAAAAATTAAATTTTAGAAGTATTCAATCCTCATGACACTTTTTTCAATTAACAACTAAATATGAAATCGACATGCTTGCAAATTAATTAGTGTTTAAAGAGTGAAAGGAAAATACATAGAAAAACTATTCCCTTAATAATTAAAAACTGCTGGTATCAAAACTAGCTATAGTTGGAGCAAACAAAACCTTTTCCTATTTCCTAGCTAGTGTTTATATACAATCCATCTTCCCAAAGTCCCTTATTTTCTGTTTCAGTTAAGGTAAAATCACTGGATTATATGTTTTTGATCTTTTGAATGGAGCCCAGGTAACCATAAATGAGGTTATGTAGCACTGTACAATAGTACCAATAAAATTTTTATATATGTTTCCAAAAAAGGGGCAGTCAACTTAATGCAATAAATATATTACATTCAAAGATCTAAACATACTAACATAATGAACCTAATCATTCTTTGAATGGTTAAAAATGTTCCGGTTTCTTATGTGTCTAAATGCTAACATGTAGATCATTTGCCAGGACAGCAAGTAACATTCCTTTGTTACCAAGTGGTGTTTATTCCTTTAGATGAGGGGGGCGGGGGGGGGGGGTACAGAGGAAGGAAGGGTATCACTATAGTAGAAATGTAAAAAAGTTATTACATGGCGATAAACTTTAAATCCAAGTATAAACACTAGATAAAACAAAGTTTTCATAAGTTATCTTTAATCCTACTTCCTAACTATAATAAATGATCATATAAAATTCCCACATCCCCATTTTTGAGTAATTGTAAAATGACTTACCTAAGTTGGTGTTCTCTCAAGTTTGATAAGGCTTCCATACCATGTAAATAGGAGTATACTATTTCCAGATCCTGTATGAGAAGAAGGACAGAAATTATTAGACTTGTCAGGAAAAAGAGGCTTCTAAAATAAATCACTAAATTTACAGACCAAGTTAAAAAGGTTTTTTTTAATACAAGTATTCTTATACATTAAAAATAACATTATCAAGAGAAGAGTTGAATCACACAAATGTCATCGATTCATCAACCACCTTTGTGATATATACAAGGGTATGAAAATATAAAATAAATTGGCTTAAACTTATGAAAATAAATTCCTTAAAGTTATTCTTCATCACTGATCTTCTGCCTTAAATTTACATCAAAATATCAAATGTAAACTCCTAATTTTAAAGCATAGATATTTGCCAATACTTTGATTAATCATGCTTAGTCAACATAAAATTAATGCATGCTATTTCACGACGACACTTTAAAATGACCATAAATTTGGGGCGCCTAGATGGCTCAGTCGGTTAAGGGTCTGACGTCTGCTCAGGTCATGATCTCACAGTTTGTGGATTCAAGCCCTATATTGGGCTCTGTGCTGACAGCTCAGAGCCTGGAGCCTATGTCAGATTCTGTGCCTCCCTCTCTCTCTCTGCCCTTCCCCAGCTCTAGCTCTCAAGTGTGCTCTCTCTCATAAATAAACATTTAAAAAAATTTAAGTAAACATGAATTCAATTTATTTTCAATTCTTATCACAATGACATTTCTTTTATATATATAAAAATACTTAAGTTTAAATATTTTCTTTAAAAAGTGGGGGACACCTTGGGGTGCCTAAGTGGCTCAGTTGGTTAAGCATCTGACTTCAGCACAGGTCATGATCTCACGGTTCGTGGGTTCCAGCCCCACACTGGGCTCTGTGCTGACAGCTAGCTCAGAGCCTGGAGGCTATCTTCAGATTCTGTGTCTCCCTCTCTCTCTGCCCCTCCCCTGCTCGCATGCTCTCTCTCTCTCAAAAATAAACATTAAAAAAAAAATTTTTTTAAGAGGGGGACATCTTTTTTCTCAATCATACTGTAATACTTAGGAAAAACATTCAAAGCTATTCATGAAAGTTCAGAACAGGTAAAAATTCAAAATCCCATTTATATTCATTTGAATGATATGGTAGCAAGTTATGAATATTTCAAGACTCTAACATCTCTAATATCTAGAATTACAGAGTTCATGGTACAAAGAATATAATGAAGAATTTACTCCTCTCTTAAACCTTAGTTAAAATTTAAAGCAAAAGTATTTTAAGAAACTTGTAAAATTATCCTTTTTGTCTTAAAATAAGAGCTCTATTGAGATAGAACTCACACACTTTTTTTTCCTCCCCAGGAGGCCAGAGCAGCACTGGGCCATGGCACACAGCGGAGCAGGAGGCTGTTTGTACGACCCTCCCGACACCCTCTGAGCTCTGGGCTCTGACACCCACCGCACGCACCCACCTCACTCCAGACTGAAAAGCAGTAGGAAGTGGCTATAGGTGGGCAGGTTCAGAACCCAAGAGAGCGGGGCTGGGGGGCAGGGAGGCAGGGTCTGCTGCCCTGCTCTGACAGGGTAGCTGTGTAAGCTAGAACTCCAAATTCATCATTTTTTAAAGTTTTACTTATTTAAGTAATCTCTACACCCAATGTGGGTCTCAAAGTCACAACAAGATCAATCGTCACATGTTCTTCTGAATGAGCCAGCCAGGTGACCTTCAAAATTGTATGTATCATTTTAAAGTTGAGTAATTTGGTGGTTTGTGTATAATCATCATCACTAATTTCAGAACACTTCAACACCCCAAAAAGCAACTCCATATATTCACCATTCCCTCTACGCCTAACTCCTGGCAACCACTCATCTACTTCATTTCTATGGATTTGCCTATTATGAACATTTCACATAAAAGGAGTGTACACCTTTGTGTGTGGCTTCTTTCACTTAGCACAATATTTACCAGGTCCATCTATGTTGTAAACATGTGTCACTGCTCTCCCCTTGTAATGCCAAATAATATTCCATTGTGGAGATGTACCATATTATTTATGCATTCATCAGTGGGTGAATATTTGGATTTTTTCTGCTTCACGGATGCAATTCACAATGCTGTTATGAGCTTTCATTTGTAAGTTTTTGTTTAAACACCTGTTTTCAGTCCACATGGGTATACACTTATGAATGGAACTGCTGGTTCATACAGTAACTCTATGTTTAATTTTTTAAGGAACTGCCAAATTGTTTTTCTTAAATGGCTACATCATTTATAATCCCATCAGCAATGTACAAGGGCTCCAATTTCTCCACATACATCCTTGTCAATACTTACTATTGTCTATCTTTTTAATTCTAGCCCTCCTACTTGGGTTGGAGTGGTATCTAGCTGTGGTGTTGATTTTCATTTCACTTCATGACTAACGATGCTGAGCATTTTTCATGGGGTTTGGTTTTGGGTTTTTTTTTTTTTTGGTCATTTATATAACTTCTTTGGATAAATGTTTAATTTTTCTGTTCAATTTTTAATGGGTTGTCTTTTTATTATTGAATTTTAAAAATTCTTTATGTTTCCTGGATAGAAGGCCTTTATCACATACATAATTTGCAAATATTTTCTCCAATTCTACAGGCTTTGTATTTTTTCATTTTCTTATACGGTGCTTTTATTTTTAAGTTTATTTATTTTGAGAGAGAGATGGAGCGCAGAGTATGTGAGCAGGGGAGAGACAGAAAGAGAGGATTCCAAGCAAGCTCTGCACTGTCAGCATGGGGCTCAAAGCCACAAAGCAGAGCTGAAACCAAGAGTCGGACACTTAACTGACTGCACCACGCAGGCATCCCTAGATGGTGCCTTTAGGAACACAAAGTTAATTAATTTTGAAAAGTCCAATTTATCTATTTTCTCTTTTGTTGTGTGTACTTTTAGAGTCATATGTAATGAGATGCTTGGATGGCTTAGTCAGTTAGAATCCAACTTTGGCTCAGGTCATGATCTCACAGCTCATGAGCTTGAACCCCACGGTGGGTTCTGTGCTGACAACTCAGAGCCTGGAGTCTGCTTCAGATTCTGTGGCCCTCTCTCAGTCAATCAATCTCTCTCTCTCTCTCTCTCTCGCTCTCTCTCTCCCCCCCCACCCCTACCCTGCTCATACTCTGTCTTTCTCAAAAATAAATAAACATTAAAAACAATTTTTTAAAGAAGAGTCATATGTAAGAAACCACTACTTAATCCAAGGTCACAAAGATTTACTAACACATTTTCTTCTAAGAGTTCTTACATCTGTGGTTCATTTCTGAGTTATTTTTGTAGTGAGCTAAGTGTCCAACTTTGTTCTTTTGCACCTGGATATCCAGCTGTCCCACTACCCTGTGTTGAAAAGACTATTTGTTCCCTTTCAAATTGTATTAGTACCTTTGTTGAAGATCAACTAACCACAAATACAAGGATTTGTGGACTCTCAATTTTATTGACAGGAAAGGAACTACATTGTATCATCACTACATGACCAAATTAAAAAGTAGTTCTTTCTGTATGTATGTCACTGCATAAATAAAACATTTGCAGCTCACATCGTCATGATGTTTTCTCGGAAGTAAGTTTAAACGTGTCACTCAAGCCATACACAATCAGGGAATCCGATGCAACTGTTTCATGTGAGTATTTCAGACACATAACTAGACTATAAACTTCTTGAGTTCAATTCAGTTCTTGAAATGAATTCAATGATTATATCCAGAGTTCCTCTATTACTCTTAGAAGAAGTCATCTTAAAAGAAACTTGTTTTAAATGGTTTATGTCACAAGGAGCTTATAAAACCCAAGAGCAGACATCATTATTTTACATAAAGCTATTAAATGGAAGACAATATTATCTAGCTCGAATCTGATGGCTCTGCAGATACATTATAACTCAACTGGAGGTCTCTTCACTGTAACAGAAGGAATGGTAAGAAATGATGTCTAGATGGTAGGCAACAATCAAATAAATTTGATGTTTCACTGTGCAATATGGACACAACCATCACAGATTTGGGTAGGCAGGAAAAGCAGAAAAGTTTTGGAAAAGGCATCAGGAACAGTCTGTTCTCGGACTCTGAGGAATGAAACAACACTGACAAAAGATGAACAAAAGAAATGCAAACTGAAGGAAAGACTATGGCTAAGCTTTTCTTCAATACAGAGTCTAGTAGCCAAATGTTAGGTCTACCGATGATCAGGGGTTGAAAGTAGGGTAAATAATGCTGAAAAGACAAAAATGAAGACAAGCTCTCTTATCGTCTCCTAGGAGCAAAATGGACCAAGCAACACTTTGAAATAGGTGACTATGGCCTTTTGGATCTTCCTAGGCATTTTTTCCTACCATCCCTCCAGGTGTCCAATGACCTCACATTACCCAAACCCCATTTGGAAGCATCAATGCTCTGGTCTAAAAATTAGACGCCTAAAAATTAAAATTAAATCTGAACACAAATGTGATGTGAGTGATTAGTGGGGTCCCTTGAATCTTCTGTGAGGAACTGTCTGCCTCCATTTGCATATCTATAGTCCAAATAAATCTATAAATAATAGATTTCAGGCAGCCCAACCAAAAGAAATGAAAAATATCAGCAAAGGGAAGAAGATACAGTGGTCATGAGAGTTCAGGAGAAGCAACCCAGCTCTGCCCAGGAGCCACCTCCACCCTCTTCCTTGCCCCTTAGAGGTCACCCCTAAGGGCTCTGCCTTCACTCTTCACTTGTAAGTTTTAACCCTTATTTCCCTTTAATAAAATAATCTATGAATTGGCACGGAATTGCCTTTAGCCAGCAAAGAAGCATAAAGACAAAAGGGTGAGGTGCTGAGGGAGATTAGCTCAACCTGAAATCTGCAAACCTCAGCGAGAACCAGACAGCTTGCTGCATCACAGGGCAAGGGCTTTCTCCTAAGATACACAAGGAAACGTATAGCCTTCAGGGAATTACATTCCTGGATGATACATTTCTTTCTCTATACAAATAGACATTCACAGAGTGAAGTGATGTTTCAACAAACTTGACTACAGAGGAACAAATGCTGGAGCATTAAATCACCTCAAGTGTGCCACCTGGCATTTCCGTCCAGGACCATGATATGCACACTGAGAGCACCCAGCTGCACCTCCAAGACAAACAAAACTCACAGGGCTATTTTAAAGGACCCTTAAAACACGTAAGCTATTTTCCCCCAAACTTTTCTAGTCTTGAATACAAACAGGATGATGTTGCTCTAACCAGGAAGCAGCATTTTTTTGGAACAATAAGCCTTTCCTTCTACCCTAGGAAGGACATCCTCTTTTCAAAAATAGATGCAATTTGAAAGCAGATTCGGTGACTGTAAAACCACAGTCACCCAATAGACAAGAAATGACAGGTCGATTAGAATGCAGTTTTCCATGAAAAGAAACAAACAAAACTTTTGCCCCAAACATAAACCATGTATCACAACCCAAAAGCATTCTCTAATTGTTCACAACCTAACCAACCCTCTTGTTCAAGCTATAAACAGAGCACAGGCCTACTAGGAAAGAAGTCAGAGGGAAAGTTTTCTGCATCTTGCTCTTTCCCTAATATCTCCTTAGAGACTCATTCAGAATATAATTGGCCTCACAGCAAACTTATAAGCATTTGAAACTAGCTTTTAATTTCACTTGTTCGCCAGCATCAGGGATTCACCAACAACTTAAATATATTTTAATGCAATCTTTGGAGATCTGAGAGAAGAGAACTCTTCTTCTACCTCCTTTCCCACAGCCTCCTCCTTTCCTCTAGAGATTCTTTGTAAACAAGGGGGGGTGGGGGGACTGGTGGTATTTTGCACAGCACTATGAAAATATTTATGCACATTTTTCCTTTAAAATGAGTTGTTTGTATGTTTTATATATGAAACTATATATTTAATTTTTTAAGATTTTATTTTTAAGTAACTCTACACCCAACATGAGCCTCGAACTCACAACCCCAAGATCAAGAATTGAAAGCTCCACTGACTGAGCCAGCGAGGTGTCCAGGCATCCCTAAAAGCTGTGTTTTTAAACAATAATCAGTAAAGGGAGTCAAAGGGTATGACTTTCCAGTTATAAGATCAATTTAAAAAAAAACAATAAAGTTGTTTCCTTTAAAAACACTGTATCTCAATCATCAAAGAAACTAAGGCCAAGACTGGGCTACAGTTAAGCAGGTCTATGGAGACCTGAGTGGTAAATGTCTACAGATTTAAACATAAATAGAAAGAGAAAAGGGTACCTTGCTAAGTGACATCAGGTCTCAGGACCAGAAATTATATAGACACTGATTTATCCTCCCTTGCAAAGGCAAAAAAAGATCATTTATCCTTGTAGGCTAAAGATCACTAATAAGGAATTAGAGGGCTATGTCTTGAACATCATTAATAATAAGGTTAAAAGCTAGAATATTCAAGGCTCAAACTCATGTCTACAGCCAAATGGGAGAGACGGCAGAAAAGATGGGAAGCCTGCAAGTCTCACTGTGTCTGCTGACGTGGCAGTTAAGCTAAAAAGCTTTATCTGGAAGTTTCTCAATAAACTTCCAAATATAAAATATATAAAACTATCTAAGAAGAGGGGGTGCCTGGATGATGGCTCAGGACATGATCTTATGATTTGTGGACTCAAGCCCTGCATCGGGCTGTCTACTGTCAGCACAGAGCCTGCTGTGGATCTTCTGTCTTCCTCTATCTCTGCCCCTTCACGGCTCATATTCTTTCTCTCCCTCTCTCAAAAGTCAATAAACATTAAAGAAAAGAAAAGAAAGGAAAGGAAAAGGAAAAGGAAAGAAACAAAACAAAGCTGCAGCGCCTGGGTGGCTCAGTTGGTTAAGCATCTGACTTCAGCTCGGGTCATGATCTCACAGGTTGTGAATTCAGCACAGAGCCTGCTTCAGATCCTCTGTCTCCCGCTCTCGCTCTGGTCCTCCCCTGGTCACTCTCACTCTCTCCCTCTCTCAAAAATAAACAAACTTTAAAGGAAAAAACTATCTAAAAAGGATAACAGAAAGAACATAGGTTTTGGTGTCAAATTGAGCAGAGTTCACATCCTCATGTCCATCACTCCCAAGATGTGTGACCCTGGCTGTTTTAGAGACTGTATTTGCAAAACAAAGTAAACAATATCTACTTGGTTAGGCTGTGTGGCTAGTGATGTATAATTTCAAAACAACACTTGGCACATATAGACTCTTGAAAAATGGTCTTAATTAGTTGATGATTTTATTAACTATGAGATCCGAAACAAGCACAGCGTAACTACAAGAATATAAAATTTAAAATATTCCTGGAATGTGTATATATATCAGAATTTTTACAAATTAATGCATCCTTTTCATATATGAGTATCTCTAGCCAAAAAAATCAAAATAAAGTCAAATGAACTATTTATAAAACATATAAAGGGTCCTTTAAATTGTCTGCTTTATAAATCCTGATTTTTACATCTGGCTTGGTTGGCAGAAGATGTCTATTATCTCCAGAGAACCTAGCTGTGCACTATCCCTAGCATGGCTCATTCAAACCTCCTCCTTCCTAAGCTCCCCAGGAGGGTTTCTGAATGAAGTTCAAACACCAACAATCTCTTGTTCCCTTTCCATACAAATGACCAACAATCCCTGGGTCCCTCAAAAAGTTCCTCAAAACCCCACTCCCTTTCCTCTCACCCTAGTGAAAAACGTGTTTCCAAGACCCCATTTTGCCCAGGCAGTGTGGGCTTCCTTTCTGGGCCACTAAAAGTCTTACTGCCTGTGTCACTCACGTGTGGTCCTTCACCTGTGTGCCCTGTGCAGCCACTTTACTTTCAAGGGTTTACCTTTTGTCTCAATTAGAGAATAAGTACCTTGACCAAAGTCACATTGTTCTCTTTTATTACATCTTTTTTCTCAGCTGTATCAAGCAACAGACTGTGGGCACACTAGATGCAAAGAAAGGAAAAGGCAACTTTCCTGTCTGGGGGGGGGCGGGTGGTATTTGAGACCCTAAAGTGAATATTCCTGAGAATACCAGTGAAAGAAGGAGAAAACCGTGCTTTCAGTCTTGGGTGTTCAGAGCCATGGGAAACTCCGATCTGTATAATCCAAGACAATACTGTAAATGGCCACAAGGTGGCAGACCAGACCAACAGTCCTTTCCCATGACAGGGAATCGCAGTCTTTGGTCAAGCACACTTCCATTATACACATACTTAAGAGACTGGAGTGTTTAAAGCATTCCTCAAGATCATCTGAGGGGCGCCTGGTGGCTCAGTCGGTTAAGCTTCCGATTTCAGCTCAGGTCATGATCTCACGGTTCATGGGTTTGTTCCAGCCCCACGTCAGGCTCCTCTGGCTCAGAACCTGGAGCCTGTTTCGGATTCTGTGTCTCTTTCTCTCTCTCTGCCCCTCCCCTGTTCATGTCTCTCTCTCTCTCAAAAACAAATAAATGTAAAAAATTTTTTTTTAAATCATCTGAGAAAATATGACAAGTCCTTTCTCTTCATGCCCCTAATGAAAAGGAGAGAAAAGAGAGGACAAATCCATCAGCACACCAATTAAAATCATTTAATTCCCAGAGCACCTGGGTGGCTCAGTTGGTTAAGCGTCAGACTTGTGTTCAGGTAATGATCTACAGTTCTCGTGAGTTCGAGCCCCTCCTCAGGCTCTATTCTGACAGCTCAGAGCCTGGAGCCTGCTTCTGTGTCTCCCTCTCCCTCAAAAATAAACATTAAAAAAAATCATTTCATTCCAATCATCCTATTTTAAAGCAGCTTCCCCACCCCACACATCATAGTAAAGCCACAGAAGGACACCTGGGTGGATCCTGACTTCCTGACTTCAGCTCAGGCAGGATCCAACCCTGCGACAGGCTCTGCGCTGACAGTATAGACCCTACTTGGGATTCTCTCTCTCCCTCTCTCTCTGCCCCTCCCCTAAATTCTCTCTCTCCCCCCCCTTCTTTCTCTCTCTCTAAATAAATAAACTTTTTAAAAAAATGAAAGTGTTTCAAACAAAAAAATGTCAAATCACAACACTGCTGAAATGTTCTGTGCCTCCAAGTCCTTCATATTCCAGTTACACCATCACATGCTTCAGGAAAATGTAGGAAAAAAGCTCCATGGTGAAGTATAGGATTTTCAGTAAAATTCTTAAATATGTTATTAAACAGCAATTTCAACCTTAAATCAGATGACGACTGTTTCTGAGCCTACTAATTTATTCCTGAAAGGAAACAATCTCCCAGAATTGTAGTTTTATTCAAATTCACATGTTAAAACCCAGGGAAATTAAGCTATTGGCCATCTCTGACACAGCCGGGATATACTTTTCCAGCTTCAGGTTCTTCAACACTGTATCTTACAAGATACATGCACAAGGAATTCTGGAAGTAAAAGGTACAGATTCAAGCTATTCTGTTTGCCAAGGATTTCCTCGGGTATTTTCCCCTGAAGAAAGCATCACTTATATCTTTAAAAAAAGAGAGTTTTTGAACAGTTGCTAAATTTGAGACAAAAGTAGTTACAAAGTCACTGCCTCCTGAATTAACAATGACAGTTACAAGACAGACATCCAGGTTCGAAGAAACACACACGAATCACCCATGCCTCCTCTACTCTAGGCTGTTGGCCGGGGCCTCGAGGGCAGAGGAGGTTCCTTGGAGAAGGTAGAAAAGTTGAAGGCAGAGAAGTTCTTCATGAATCCTAAGACACAGAGGAAAGGTCGCATCCTATCCTCAAAGAGTTGATCTCTTACTGAAAACGCAAGGGTTAAAAGACACAGCAACAACAGACAACACGAGGCAGTGTTTATGATAACTAAGAGAGCAGTATGCCGAACACCTGAGAGCACATGCTGCCCCCTACGTTCCTGGTCAGATCCTCGGGTGAAAAACACCCATCGAAACAACTAACTTTCATTTGTGAAGCTTAAAATTTCTCATTAGAAAAATCAACAACTTAGTTGTAACTAAAAACTCATCTTGCAAACAAATGAGAAAAATATGAAGTGTCTAAGCCAGTCCACAATTCCTGTTTTCAAGAGTCTGTATAAATACTCCCCCTTCAGAACAATGCATTACCACCAAGTGCATAGCTTCCCAGAATTCACAACTCCTAAGCAGCAGAAACAAAATATTTCGTCATTTTAAAGTATCTTACTTTAATTTCTCAGAGTGCAAAATTCTGTAGTCAAATTTGAATTTCACATGTACAGATTAACATACTAGAAAATGATTTGCAGTGAATTTACTGCTGGCCTGATTTTTGCTCTCCATGATTAAGCTAGCAGGCAGTGAATGACTGACTACTTTTAAGTTAACATTTAAACATCTGATTAAGTACAACAACCAAAAGGTCAATCAGCTGTACACAAGCAAGGGCACGTACGAGCACACACACACACACACACACACGCGTGCGCGCACACACACACATGCGCATGCACACACACACTGCTCTAATAAAATAATCCCTGGACTATCATTCATTTCAATTAAAAAAAATTAACAAGGGGGGCACCTGGGTGGCACAGTCGATTATGCACCCAACTCTTGATCTCAGCTCAGGTCATGATCTCACAGTTCATGAGTTCCAGCCCCATATGGGGCTCTGTATTGATGGTGCAGGAAGCCTGCTTGGGATTTGGTCTCTCCTCCTCTCTGGCCCTCCCCTGCTTGTGCTTTCTCTCTCTCTCAAAATAAAATAAATTTATTAAAAAAAAAAAAAAATCAACCAAACATACGCCCCCCTCCCCAACTCTCCTCTAACAACTCATCTCCTGCAGGTCTGGCTCTGGCAGACCCTGTGGACCCCTGGAGAGTCGAGATGGGCAGAGGAAAGTAGACACACGCCACTCCGCCAAGCCAAGCCACTCCGCCAAACGTAAACTCTACAACAAGGGGCCCTAGAGTCTACAAAATTCACCCTCAGGATGCCTCAAGTTTCAAATTCCAACCTAATTCCAGAGGCTCAACTAACAGTACTTATTTTGAAGGATTCACTATACAAATGTCAATATCCTTACAGCAGTTGAGTTTGACGGTCCTCACATAATAAAAGCAAAGAACAGGTCACTGAGGACACAGGTTCTTTATTGCCTCTTAGCAGAAAGGAAGAGCTTCTGAATGGAAGCAAGTTTAAATATAGAAAACTTCACTGTTGCCATTTTTCTAGGACAAAAGACAAAAATAATTTGACATCTGTTTTTCCCATCTTGAATGTTTTACTGAGGAGGCAACCACCAATATTATGCTATTTCTCAAACTTTTCTATTTCTCAAGAGAACAGAAGAAGCAAATGAGAATTCTACATATGTAATTAAAGCCTCCTAACTTCATCAGTCAGAAATTAACTAAATGCTAAAAAATTTTAGGTGCTGCTCAAAGTTCAGATCTGTCCATAAAAGGTAAAGTGGCAGGAAGGGGGACGTTTAAGGGGTAGCAGTGGCAGTTGCAGAAAAACAAGTATATTATTCAATTATAGAAAAGAATTAGAAAAATAAATATATATGTTATGTATATTACACATATATAAAACTTGAATCAAGTGCCCCACTAAAAGAGATAGCATGTCATGCTCTCTGAAGCATCCCACATTTCAATCATGTTTTGAACTGTTTTTGGATGCTAAAATCGAACATCTTTACTTATCCTACTATATTGCTTTACTTCCCCCAATTGTCCAAGGTGTACCATGAATGTAAGCGTGACAGCTTCAATTTGCGCATGTGTGCATTTGATTTATATGACGGACTCCGTGACGTTCATAAACAAACAAATGTGGCCCTCATAACAGCAATGCTCTGACATCAACACAAACATACATACACACACCCGAGAAGCCACGGGGGCTTTGTTACCCAGATTCTCCAGATGGATGCAAAGACCTCTTCTGTGGCAACAGTGACTGTCCTGTGTAATCAGTTACTGCAGAGAAGCCATCACAACCAGAAAGGAGGAGGAGGCAGAAAGGTGGGAAGATGGCTCCCGGCTCCACATTTCCTAAAATACATGTTCACAATCTAGATGGCGTGCCACTTCAGAGCCAGGGTTATAAAGGGTAGATGGGTTTCTCCAGCAGCCACTGCGTCCTAGAACTAGAGGATCCATATAGGAAGAAGGAAAAGGAAGCTGTACAATTTCCCTTTCATGGAAATGGACAAATTTCAAAGAACAGTGAGAAGGTTTCAAATGAAGGTCCACAGGAAATTTTTGTGAGTAAGTGGCAAGAGGAGAAAATAAGGACAATGTAGTGAGACTCTTGATGAGTTAAATATATTCCATTCAAAGAGCTCTCCTTTATGTTAGGATCATAATTATATATGCACGTGTGTGTATATATATTTTGAAATTAAATAATCTAAGGCCAGTGGTGCTACAATGGAGGAGACATCAGTAATTTTCCAAAATTTGTCAAGCTACAGAGAACTCCTGGCAACATGCTTAAAACAGTATTTTAGGTGTTTTGTTTTTGTCTTCTTACTTAGATAATTTCTGGATTTAAAGTAAGATACAATGCTGTAACACTCCAGTAAGTAGATAGCCAAAAAGGAGTGGCTGGATGTGAAAAGTAACAAATCTTAAATACACCTCATATTCTTTCTAATACAAATGAAGACTTCTACTTAGCCCAAACTTCAACGCAGGTTGAGGGGAAGGAGGATCCCACATCTGTTTAGATGTTATCCCTTCCCTTCCTTCGCAGTTCCCAGGCACTGACAAAACTGAACACGTGCTCTGAGCGAGCACGTCCTCTTGGAGGACAGAGGCCAGAACAGCACGCCTCTGGTCCTCAGAGACACATCTGTCCTGTTAAGACAGATAGATATAACATCCTCACAAACAGCTATAATGCAGAACAGAAATTCACTTGTAAGTCAAAGTGTCAGAAGACGCGTTTTCTTATTCCCAAATTCAACAAATGCTTTCTGTCGCTCTACCACTGCTTCCACGCAGTATCAGAACTTCTAAACCATATCACATATTTTCTTCTCCCGTAGGCTCCTGAACCTTAAACTACATATTGAGAATTAATTAGGCGAATCAGTCAGTTAGGCATCTGACTCTTGATTTTGGCTCAGGTCATGATCTCAAGGTTCATAGGATGGGGCCCAGTGGGCTCTTATTTAAAAAAAAGATTTTTTTAAATAAGAGAATGAATTATGCCAGAAATCTTAAATACCTAGAACCTCACTCTTTCAATTGACAAATTGTAATTGAGTACCTGCTATGCATAAGGAAATGTGAATGGATCCTTTTTCTTCCCCGAAGTCAGGGGCAGACTTGCAGAGAGGGGGGAGGGGCAGAGAGAGAGGGAGAGAGGAAATGCAAGGCTCAAACCCACCAATCCCGTGATCATGACCTGAGCTAAAATCAAGAGTCAAATACTTAACTGACTGAGCCACCCAAACGCCAGATGGGTTCTACATTTAGCATCAAGTCCTTTTACCAATACAGAAAAAGTATCATTTCCAAAGAGTATGCTTATTGAGTTACTTAAATTTATTACAGCTCAGTAATAAAATATTCAGCAATGCCTTAAAACTACAAATAAACTTAACATGACTCTGGGGATAAAATCCAACTTAGCAGAACCACCAGCAATGCTAAACATGCTTGGGACCCCACCTTCCACTGCCCTGGCACCTTGTCTGCTGTGGAGGCCAAGGGTCAACTGTAAGGAACTGAGGAGAAGAAAAAAAAAAAAAAAAAAAAAAAAAAACAAGGGAGGGCCAGGGACCTAATCACTTCCTCTCTAGTCACTGACCACTCTCTGTTACTCACAGACATGGTCTAGCTATTTGAACGCTGCATAAGCTGTATGTGCTTTCAGAACATTTGTATGCACATTCTTTTGAATAGTACCATTAGTAGTAATTTAGGGATATTTGGCTTTTGAAAACATCCAACATTTACCCAGGACTAGGCCTAGTGAACAAGTGGGTTATTTAAGCCCAAGCAGGTTCAAAAATAACATGCAATTTTATGAGGTAACAAGGTAACTTCCTTATAGGATTCACTAAGCAACTCTGATAATAATACTGAGTTAGCGTCTAAAAATGTTTTGAACAGCAACAAGGTTTTTTATAAAAACTGTTATTACTTGGAAAAGTAACAAATTTTAAAGATAATACTTTTGTAGACAGATAATCCCCCGCCTTATTTTAAATTTGACTTCACTATAGCTGATTCTCAGCTGATGCTTTTTTGGTAGAAAAAAAGTTAGTACATCAAAATCAAACAACGTAATTATGGAACTAAATCTACTGTATTCCATCACTTGAACATACATGTCATTTAACCCTCCTTGACGCTAAAATATATGGCAGGTGACACTAACTGTTCTATTTCCTATTCTTCTGGAATCAGTGCACTATTTCATTTATAAAAGTACATATTAGATGCCATTGAGGCGATCCCCACATAACCTGTCCAAACCGGTGCTTCGTCATCACCGGGAGGAGTCTACCAAACACACAGGGACTACCCAGGAGGCCAACTGCCTTAGGCTAGAAGATTCCGTGCAAAAAATGTGAAATGCACAGAAAAGTGCAGTAGACCAGCAAACCCCTCCTCACAATCCTCCTACCACCACCACCCAAACATTCATGTTCATCCTGCCTTTAGTATCATTATCCTGAGCAAAAACTAAATTTTTATAAATTAAAAAAGAAGAGAAAAAAACAGTACTTTTCCTTCATCACTGTTTATGTCTTTTCTGGTACTGGTAAGTCATTCAAGCATAAAACAACAGCACACACCCAGATTTTTAAACTACTAACATTGTGTTCTCTGTATCATTTTCCATTCTTTCCTTAGAAATGAACAAGTTTCCCACTTTGGAAAATCTTCACCTGACCCTTCCCAAATCCTCTACAGCAACAGCTTTGTTTCTTAGCCAAGACTGTGGAATGAGAGGTACATCCCTTTTGTCCAGTTTCTCAACTATCCAGTTATTGTATAACCTTTTGGAATCTGATCTGTGCCCTTAAGTTGCAAGTCCTTTCTCCAAGAGCACCAATAATCTGTCTAAACCAAGTTAATTTTCTCTTTTTCCCCTGCACTGAGCACTCTAGCAGATGCTAAGGATACACTTGTATACAAAGCAGACAAACAAAACCCCCGTCCTTGTGGATATTACAGTCTAGTGGGAAGAACTGCATGAGCAAAGTGTAAAAACTGTTGATTATGAATAAGCAGTAAAAAGAAAAAATAACAAAGGGAAGAGGAGTATGAAGGGTCATGAAAGGTGGCCTGTGCTGATCACTCCCTCCCCCATGGGTCTCCCAGGGCCCCTCCAGGGCCTCTGCAGGTTGCACCAAGTCTCTCCAAGGTGAGTACCCCATGGCTGGTCTCTGAACCTCATTCTTCTTAAAAGGTCCTTTCACTTAGAAATCACATCAGCTCCAGCCTATCTTTACAAGTGACCTCACTCACCAGCTGATTAGTTACCATCGAGGCTGCTGGACACTGCTTAAAACGGTAACCAAGTCCACACTAACCTTCCCCTACCTAAACCTTCCAATTCCTCCTCTTCTGCCACTGGTACCCGTGCCCCAGCTGCTCCCGGGAAACCCTGGCAAGTTCTCCCCAGTCTAGAGCCACTACTGTAGCAGATCTTTTCTCCTTTTTCACACAGTTAGTTTTTTCAAATCCAAGTAAGTCTCCTGTCATACTTTTTTTTTTTTCATTCTACTTTAAATGGCATGGACAGGTTTAGACCATCCCCGCTTTCATCATGCATAACGTAAGGGACTCCAAACAGTTGTTTAGGCCATCCCACTTCCCTGGTAAGAAGCTTCCAGCCATCACTGAACTTCAGGTGTATCACATCTGCGTGCAGTGCTCCTACTCCTGCACCTGTGGTCCTTTCCCCTCTCCCGCTGCTCCATCCTCTACTCAGGTTGCTCTGCTGCCCAGCAGCAGGCTGTGAAAGTTGCACACCTCCTACTGCCTGGCACATACCCAGCGCACAATCCAATCTGATGGGCATCTCCGCTAATGTCCTCTGAGAAGCCTTTCCACACCACTCTACCATGCTCTTCCTTCCCCTCATATCCTAAATATTTATTAGCCCATCATTCATAAGTAACTTACCATACGTTCATTTATATTATTGGTATTTTTTAACATATATATATGGAATATCTCTGGGAGTAAGTCAATACAGGCAATACTCAATAAAGACCTTCTCTCTCAGAGAGGTGCCGCATCTTGTACTTCTTTCTCCCCATAATCCCCAGGAAATGTCTAGAATTACTGAAATCCAGAATCTGAGTAGCAGAGAGCTCTACACCTAGTAGGTCCATTAAATTTCACAGTTTAACTATTCCTGAGACAGAGAGAAACAGATCCCAATGCAGAAGGTAAGTAGGAAAGTGCGTCTGGTCACTTACCTGTGAATCAACACATCTTTCCTGGAGAAGCACTCAGCCCTCTCACCCAGCAGCCGTCCACCTCCACCGCACCTCACTGCCTGAGCTTCTAAAGAGGGGTTTTGGGTTCTAATAGAGGTCTCTGCTCTTTTCCTCACATCTTTAGAGGACTAATCCACATTTGGCCAATTCCTACTTCTGATTATGTCTCTTTAATTCTTTTGGGTTTTTTTTCTTTTATCCCACGATTTTTGTTCAAATCTAATACAATATACATTGTTTACACAGTTTGTTAAATGTCTGACATGCTAAAATAGAAATACCTGTGCTTCTCTACTCAATCTGACATGAACTCTTCACTAATGATAATTTGAGTTTGAAAACCTTTACGCAAAGAGAAGACACATTAAATTCTATGCATGTATACATACAAAATATGTAGAAAGTCATCGCCAAAACAGACTTGAATTGTATGTTTTCCTGAGTTAAAAATGCACTGATTCTAAAATAGCAGTGGTACAAGGAAGAATCACAACTCTGTACCAGGTGGCCTATTCTAGACGTACCAGTCAAGGCAACACTACTTTAAACAAGACTCCTTTATAAGTCATCATTTAATTAATATCCAAGTACCCTGAGAGCCAATAATAGTTCAACAAACCAGCTGGAAATCCAATATCAGATATAATTACTCTCAGCTGGCTTTATTCAACTGATGTCATATTAAATAAACTTATCCCACAGACCTTTTCCCCTCCCCCCAAGGGAAAAAAGTCCTTCAAGAAGCATAGAAGGCTCTTTGTGCTGAGTTTTCTTTTTTTAAGTTTGCAGAATATATTCCAATATTAAAGAATTTCAGCAAGAGTACATAATATTAAAGATTTTCAGTAGAGCACATTGTTATTTTTTGTACTATTCTCTGTGCTTGGGAGCTTTGCTTTCCTTAAGACAGATACAAAAATAACAAAATGGACTAAGTCACAAAATACGACAAACATCTGTATTTTATGACCTGGCATTCAGTTTACAGTTTCAATATCAAGCTCTATCTGTAATTTTTGTAGAGATGTCATGTCTCAACAGCTTAGTAATATGAATTATCAAACAAAAATATTGGTTTCAAACCTGTTTTTAAGACATTATTTAAAACATTTTACTAAATTGTACCGCCCATGGTGTATGAAGAGTAACTTCTTTATCAACAGTAACTACTACCCATTACATGCTCAGTATTGTGCTGTATGTTCTACATCTATTGTCTCTAATTTCCATAACGATCTCACATGTAGATACTTTACATCTAATAATTACCAAGCCAAAAGAAATCAAATATCGTTTTTAAACTGCTTGCCCGCCACAAACATGCACACGCAAAATCAGACTCTATAGTATGCAAGCTTATTATATTTATGCCACAGTAGAATTTTTAAATCCCAAATATTCTAATATTCATTTCTTTCATTCATTCAAATACATTCTCATATTCATATTCTCTCCCCATCTTCCTCACTCTCCTCCTTAAGAAAAAAAAAGAGACAAAGAGAGAAAAGAAAGAAGGAAGAAAGGAATTAATTATGGGTAGTTATACATGTAATGGTTAACTAACCAGAAAACTTAAAACTCGTATTTCATGGAACTTCACAATTAGTCCTGGTGTTGTGTCATATATGATCTAACCATTCAATAATCACCTTTCCAGAAAGCTAAAGTTAAGTGCATATTCAGGAGCAGCAATTTAGAAATACACAAGTCCAATCATGACATATCACTTGTTTTAAAAGTTTGCAATTTATATACCTTGATACAAACCAATGTAATATTAATTATACTATAAGCAACTGCCACCCTTCAGAGCCTAAGATTCTAACTGTGGTCATTTTATCTGTACTCCTATTTCTTCACACAATCTAACGTAATTTCCACTGCTGTAATATGTCCACTTTTTTTTTTTTTTCTGATCCTCTTTGACTTTTCAGTATATCCATCTTGGCATCTTTCTAAACTATACAGCATCTAGCCTATAGTATGTCCTCTATTAAAATACACTGAGGCAATGAATAATTTTTTCCCAGTGCACTGCAAAAAGTAATTCTCATTTTATGTGCACCAAATTATTGCAACAGATTAATTTTAATACAGAATTTTCTTGGATTGCCCTAAATACTTCTACTGGATTGAGTTACATTTACGAATTTTAAGAATGGTGAATTTGAACATAATTTTTAACCAGATCTTTTATTTTTACATGAAAGACCAAATTATTTTTTGCAATATGTAATGTAAAAAAAAGGGGGGGGGACTTAAGCAGCATGATTCACAATAGTCAAGGTATGGAAACAATCTAAGTGTTTGGAGATGGATTAATGGATCATGAAAATGTGGTATATTTAGGGCGCCTGAGTGGCTCAGTTAGTTGAGCGTCTGACTTTGGCTCAGGTCATGATCTTGCAGTCCATGAGTTCAAGCCCCACACTGGGCTCTGTGCTGACAGCTCAAAGCCTGGAGCCTGCTTTAGGTTCTGTGTTTCCCTTTCTCTCTGTCCCTCCCCCATTCATGCTCTGTCTCATTCTGTCTCAAAAATAAAAATAAATAAATGTTAAAAATTAAAAAAAAGAAAATGGGGCATGTTTATCCAATAAAATATTACTCAGCCTGTAAAAAGAAGGAAATCCTTTTATTTGCAACAACATGATGAACTTGGAGGGCCAGGTGAAATGAGCCAGACAAAGATAAATACTGCATGATATCACTTATTTATGGGATTTTTAAAAAATAAAACATAAAAAAGTCAGTCTCATAGAAATAGAGCAGAAAGGTCGCTGCCAGGCACTGGAGGGTGGGAGAAATAGGTGAGAGGAGAGAAACTTCCAGTTCTAGGATGAATAAGGTCTGAGAAGCTAATGTAGAACATAAGGACTATAGTTGATATCACCTTATTGTATAACTGAAATTTACTAGAGTAGAACTTAAGCATTCTAAAAAACAACAAAAAACATAAACGTGAGGTGACAGGTATGTTGCCCTGAAGTGGGGAATCCTTTCACCATGTACATGTATAGAAAATCACCAGAGTGTATACTTTAAATATCGTACAATTTTGTACATCTCCTATCTTTCAATAAATCTGAAAAAAATTCAAGATTAAGAAAAAGAATTCTGTAAACTGAAAAGTATATAAACTTGTATTTTGAATGCCCTCTTATATTTTCATTGAACTTTACAATCTTTCCTATTTGTTCTATCAATACAACCAATTTTACCCAAGAAAATAAAGCATCCACAAGTAACCACAGCAAATTCACCATCAAAACAAAGTGCTTACATGTTTACACCTCACAGTATAATAATATATCCATGACTGAGTCTCATTATATGAAAAATTGGGGCTTTGGGGGAGGGGGTAGAAATTCTACCACAATTTTATAAATCTGTAAAACAGGTATGATGATGATACACAAATCCTTTGAGCAGGAAAAAAAAGCACTGTCCCTGAAATACAATAATGGAACCATTTACTTCAAGTACTCCCACCTTCCAGTAGGGATAAATACAACTAATCAACTTTCTGTTCTGAAATAATATGGTACCAATTTGAAAATAAAACAAAAATTAAGCACTTTACACAGCTTAGCAAAGTGGCCCAAGTCACCAGAATGCTTCCTATTTGAAGAGGTGTGAGCAAGTAACTAAAGATTATAGTTTTATCTTAGAGTTGTATCTGTAGTTATATTATAGGCAGTGCCTACACTATGGCATTAAACCTATTTCTTCCCTGAGTACTCTCTCTGGAAAAACTATTACAAGGAATGACAGAAGAGACTACTGAAATGTGTTTTGTAATATGCCTCGCAGGGTAACACAGCGGGGAGGAGACCGAGCTCTGGTGCCAGGCTGAGCTAAAACGCACAGCTTTGCCTCGTGCATATTTTGAACCATGCGTAGAGTCACTTAACCTGAGAGTCTGTTCCATTTGAAAAAAGGTGGTGAATGCTCAACCCATAAGGCTGCCATCAGGATTAAATGAGATAATGCAGCAAAACCCTTAGGTGCTATTTTGATAGTTGGGAGGCGTAATATACAGAGGTACACAGAACATATGAGAGTTCTCTCCTCCAGGTTCATTAATATTTACAACGACCCAAATTTTAAGTGTAAAGATTTAAAAGTATGCTTCCCAGGAGGTTGAAAAGTATGTTCTAATAACAATTACAACAGTTTTCAAAGATGAATTTTTTCAATATAAAGACTCCCAAATTTTTAATAAACATTTTGAAATGTGTCAAAGATACCACATAATGAGTAGAATGGAAACCTTTAGTTTGCTGCATGCAGCTTTCTGAGGTTTCTCTCCAGAATTTTATAATGCATGCTTTAAAAACTTATGCAAGTTCAGAACAGAGAGGGGAGATAATCGAAATTAATATAGCTCTCAAAAAAACAAGTGTTAATTGCCTCGATTAAGCAACCATTATACTCCTGAAAGGTATCGCGCATTCTTGATTTATTCAAATTTGACCACACACCAGGGATCAAATTTAATATGTATGAAGGTAAGCAATTATCTATGGCTATTATTAACAAAGTATTACAACTGACATCACAATCTAAATTATTTCTTTAATTCAAAAGAACATTTTCATGAAACAAACTACAAGGGAACTACAATTTTATATGATGCAAAATTCTAAAAATGTAATTTATTTTAAAAGAAAGCTACCTCCAAATAGTTAAGATCTTCTAACTACCTGCCTTCTAAACCTAGTATCACAGAAGAAATCCATAATAAAATTCACTTTTACTAACAATTTTTTACAAAATTCAATTTTGCTAACAATTTTTAATTCATATTGAGCAATTTCTTTTTTTAATTTAAGTTTATTAATTTATCTGGAGAGAGAGACAGCACAAGTGGAGGAGGGTAGAGAGAGACAGAGAGAGAATCCCAAGCAGCCTCCAAGCTGTCAGCACACAGCCCGATGCGGGGCTCAAACCCAGGAACCATGAGATCATGACCTGAGCTGAAACCAAAAGTTGGATGCTTAACTGAGCCACTTAGGTGCCCCTGCACAATCAATTTCTGACAAATTAACACATGTATCGTAAAATGTTTAGAATGCAGGGGGTCACCTGGGTGGTCACCCATTAAGCATCCAACTCTTGATTTTGGCTCAGGGCATGATCCCAAGGTTGTGGGATCAAGCCCCACATCGGCTCTGCACTAAGCGTGGAGCCTGCTTAGGATTCTCTTTTTCTCTCTCCTTTTGTCCCTCTCCCCTGCTCACTTGCTCAATGTCTCCCAAATAAAAAATGTTTAGAATGCTACACAACATTTTATGATAGAGACAGAGGACTATATCCAAGATTTTTTTAACCATATACATGGAACAAGGTCCTCATTCAAGTTTTTATCCTCATGATTTTTCCCCCCAGGCTAATCACATACGTGATCAAAAGAATATATGTATTCAAAACTTATAAAGAAATTTAATTTTTAATTAGTTCCAAATATGTAATCCAAGGAAGTAGAAGACAAAAAGTATAACATAGGAGATATTATAGAAGAAATCGTAATTTTTTTATGTTTATTTTTGAGAAAAGAGCAAGACAGAGGGTGAGCAGGAGAGGGGCAGTGAGATGGGAAGACACAGAATCTGAAGCAGATTTCAGGCTCTGAGCTATAAGCACAGAGCCCAAGGCAGGGTTTAAACTTACAAACCACAAGATCATGACTTGAGCCAAACCTGGAGGCTTAACTGATTGAGCTGTCCAAGTGCCCCAGAAATTGTTGCAATATTTTTACCTATTAACTCTCCATATAGGTAAGTAAACTCCACTTGACTATTAATTCCTACATTCTACTTGAAAGTTTCATTGTAAAAAGAAAAAAAGGAGATGATTTCCCAGATTGCATAAATAGAGCCTGCATTACAAATTCATTTAAATCAAGTCCACTTCTTTTGAGACACAGTATTTTAAAGCACAAACTAGCAAGGGTGCCTGGGTGGCTCAGTCAGTTAAGCAACTGACTTTGGTTAAGGTCATGACCTCACTATTCGGGAGTTTGAGCCCCTCATTGAGCTCTATGTTGACAGTGCAGAGCCTGCTTCAGATCCTCTGTCCTTGTCGGTCTCTCTCTGGCTCCCTCTCTCTCTTCCCCTCCCTCACTCTTGCGAACACACAAGCTCTCCAGGCTCTCTTTCTCAAAAATAAGTAAACAAAAAACAAATAAATAAAGCACAGACTAGCAGATGTTCAGCCACATTGTTTGTTACACACAGAAAAAGGTAAATTGCATATGGCATTACTGCAGGACATAACCAACTCTAGTCTAAGCTCTGTGGACTTCCGTGCAGTTGGATTTGAAGTCACATGTGTGCTACTGAAATAAATCAAATGAACAGCTTATAGCCATAGTCCCAACACAATCAAGGGAGTTCCTGTCTTAAGAGTGGGATTTAAAGTCAAAAAGAGATGGCTTTGATGCTTTGTTTCACCATTTATCTTGGACAACTTCCTCAATTTTCTTCATCCGTAAAATGAGGATTTAAAAAAAATGTTCTTCAATGGATTCAAGATGATTAAACTTGCTTAAATACTAGCTATTGTTAAGATCTCATATAGAAGCATGATTATCAGTTATTGACAGAAAGTAACAGGGAAGAATCAATTGGTAACAGGTACATTTCATACAATAAATAACACATTAAAATGAAGATATACAGACATGTCCACCTATAGTATACCTGATATAACAAAAGACATCTTTTAAGTCTTACACAACTAGAATCCTAACATAATGTTGAACAAAGACAGTTTCTTGATGAAAATCTATTAAACTAAAACATAATGTGAGCGTCCAATTAATATGACTCCAATGCCACATTTTCTACTTAGATATTAGAGTTAAATGGATGCTCTTCTTTACAGATGAATAAAAGCTGGGTTGGAGGGAGATCAATAATGTCTATGTTATAACTGTCCTGCATTTTCCCAGAAGAGCATTCACCTGATGATCTGAGAACAAGAAGACTCTTCCTTTCTCCTAAGAAAAAGGATGTACCTGCTTCCATCTGTAAAGGGGCCACAGCTCTACAAGTTGAGAACACCATTGTCCACACCGTCAAAATAATTTCCACACTGCTAATGAAGGGTTTCTGTAGTAGAAGTTTTAAATTATGCTAATTTTTAAAAAATATTTAAAAAAGAGGAAAACTTTTTAAGCCAAGAGGAAGTACCTGACAAAAGAACAAAAACAAACAAAACAAGAAAACCCACAGAAAGTAATGAATGGGTTGATAAATGAGGGGTTCCACTATGGCCTAGCCAAGGTACATAGCCTTTCTAAATAATAGACTGCTGAAATTTTGAAGACTGGAAAATATAATGTTTCAATGTTAATTTGCCATAATATATACAAAAATAATTTTCCAGTGGTCAAACTTGATTCTAAACTATGTTTATACTGACCTCTTAGACAATAACACTATACTTATTAGTTTTCTTAGAAATATTGTAGGTTGACCTCATTACAAGTCATACAAAAGAAAATTCTCCACAGATTCAGGCAACACATTTTTCTCAAGAGAGTAACAATGACACCTTGCCACTTTTGCCATATGGTGGAATCTGAACTTATGAATTCTTACTCATAACGTGGAAGGAGGATGGTGCAAAATATAAACAGCTGCATGATCCAGAAGGACAAAGGCTGAAGGAGACTCTGCAAATAGACACTGCCAATGACAAAAGTGGCAGAGGACAGCAATTAAGAACATATTTTGGCATCAGAACACAGCTGCAACCCTGACTTTGTTATTTGCTGCTGGGAGATACTGGGAGAGTTACTTCACACCACAGAACTTAAATTACACCATCCATAAACCGATGATAATATCTATCCTCTATAGGGCAGTTGTGAAAATCAAGTAAGATAAGGCATATTAAGCCCTTACTCACTAATTATCATATAGCTATTGCTATTATTTCAAATGTAAGGGGGAAAAGAATTAGCCAGACTCCCTGACACCAATCAAGACTGACACTTGAGGAAGGAATTCCAGCAAGGTGGCCAGTGACAGTGTCCACTTTCTTTAAGTTTTCAGATCCTATTTAGCAAGTATTGTTAGTAAAAATTTCATTATTTTCAATATACTTGAGTAAAATTTTACAAAATGAGCAACTGAGAAGACTGAGTTTTATGTGCTTTTCCTTTTTTTTTTTTTTTTTTTTTGAGGGGGGTGGGGCAGAGAGAATCTTGAGCAGGACCCCAACCCCAGCGTGCAGGAGCCTCACTCCAGGCTCCATCTCATGAATGGAACCGAGAGATCCTGACCTGAGCTGAAACCAAGAGTCAGATGATTCACTGAGCCACCAAGGCACCAATCCTCTGATAATCTT
>NC_043700.1:64735178-64783848 GCF_006229205.1 Suricata suricatta
TCTTGAGCAGGACCCCAACCCCAGCGTGCAGGAGCCTCACTCCAGGCTCCATCTCATGAATGGAACCGAGAGATCCTGACCTGAGCTGAAACCAAGAGTCAGATGATTCACTGAGCCACCAAGGCACCAATCCTCTGATAATCTTGTAAGTGTTGTCAATAAAGATGGTTTAGGTAGGTACTGCTTCCACGGAAGACTGGAGATTAACCAGATAATCTTAAAGTCTTCCCAGACCCAGGACACAAGAAAGAGAACCAAAGGACAGTCTCAACGTGCCTTCCTTCGCTTTTTGTTCAAATATAATCTATATCTGCATCTATATTTATACCTAAGTAATAGTATTTTCCCAAATAAGGAGAACAATGAAAAACAAGAGAGCATGGAGCTGCAGCTCCTATAATTTATTACTGGGTGGGGAGTGGAGGGGAAGGTGCAGGGAATAAGCAGGAACTTTTCTTCTTCTCACTTTTGGCAAAAATGCAATGCAGACACTCAAGAATAAAAACTATGAAAACCTACTTTATATTGTTCTCCTTTATGAAGAAAATATTACCAACTTTCAGTAAACTCTGAAATGCTGAATAAACAAATTGGGGGAACAACCAATTAGCACAATTTTTAAATGGTACAACCGCAAGTCCCTTTTGCTAGCACGACTACAGACATTCCATTATGCTTTGCTATCACTGTCACCTACCTCATTCCATACTCCAACTCCTCCAAAACCCAGATTCCCTACCCCAACCACCTTGCCATGGCCATTAACGTAAAAGGAAAGGAAAAAGAGGGTGGAATGGCTTCAGGGCTTAAGGGGTTGTCACAGGAGAAAGGTGATAGTAGCAAATATATGATGGGGGTCTTTTTTAAATTCATAAAGGTAAAGCCGATGTTTTATAGGACAAGGAAAGCCACTGCCTTAATACAAAGATTAAAGTTGTTGTTATCTCTTGGGGTGCCTGAGAGGCTCAGTTCGTTGACCGTCCGATTTCGGCTCCGGTCATGATCTCACATTCATGGGTTCGAGCCCCACATCAGGCTCTGCACTGACAGCTCAGAGCCTGGAGCCTGCTTTGGATTCTGTGTCTCCCTCTCTCTTTGCCCCTCCCCTGCTCACACTCTTTCTCTCTCAAAAAATAAAACATTAAAAAAAAAATAAGAAAATAAAATTGTTATCTCTAAAGTTTTCCCTCCATCTTAAAGAGTGGATTTAGTGAAGAATTCCTTTTGACAAATAGATTATTATAAATACCAAGGTCAACAAACCTTTTATTGTTGTAAAACCTGTTTGTCTAAAAAGCCATTCATTCATGTTGACCAGCAGGTATAGTCAAGTTAAGTGAAAGGCATGGCTTTGAAACCCTGGAAACCATTTTAAAAGGTCATAGGCTTATGATTCCCAAACTGAAAATTAAAAAAATACAATAAACATAAAATTCAGCAATAAAATTTAGGAGATCAGGCATAATAGATGAATATAATAAATACACAACTTAGGAGTATCACCAATAATAGATGGAACATAATGGCCCTACCTCTCCCAGATGTTTAGTAACAGCCTTGTTGGCTTTTTTTTTTTTTTTTTTTTTTTTGGTTTTATTTTGTTTGTCAAAGACTGATGCTGAATTGGTATACCCTGCAGGCAAGCATTTATATTGCTATTACAAAGCAGTTTCATTCGGGTTTATTCAACTATAACCATCTGAGGTCCCTACAACAAAGGGCAAAGCTGCAGTCCTAACCTCACAGCAATGGAGTCTGCATATGTTTACTGACATTTATAGATCATGAAGTTTCCTGGGAAGAAGGTACAACTGAGCAGTATCTTTTCGTCACCTTGCAGGGACAATGCAAGAATCTTGACTAGCCAAATAAAGTGAACAGCCAATGAACAAAGCTACAGGCCAATTATGGAAACAGTTTCTAAATTAACAGCATCAGAGTCACAGGTCAGCTTCTTAAATTACACATATTCCTGAGCCTCTCTCTATCTAGCTGTACTAATTCTTTAACTGTGGAGACCTAAGAACCTATATTTTTCATAAGCAGAATGTATGTCTCCCTAACGCAAAGTAATTCTTATAGTCAGAGGAGTAGGAAAACACAGAAGGAATCATTGCCTTCCTGTCAAATGTGATTGGGTTCCTTGTCAAAAGCACCTAATTACCATTGTACTTGCTTCTCTTATGGTGTTAGATGACATTATGATATCAGAATTATGATTTTTCACATAGGGTATAAAAATCATGGTATTTGGTTACAGTAAGTCAGCTTTACAGTTATCATACGGTAACCTACCTGACTAAAAATGCCAGTTAAACTGAAAATGCTAACATAAGACACCTTAATGATTACAGCAAGTGCCTACTTAAATTTTTGGAATTAATGTACATGAGTATTTGTTAGTACTTCAAAGAAAACAGAAACCTAGCATACTGGGACATGGTAAGGTTAGCCACCTTGGGGATCTAAATTTCAATTTCAGCTTTCCTACAAAGAAGCAAATGACCAAACTGATTCTCATTTATAAAAAGAGGTAATAATTATTTCATAGTTTTACCATTGCAATTAAATAAGGAATAGGTGTACCATCAATAAAAATCACAAACATATTTGGGCATCTGCCTTGTCCTAGAGACTATTCCAGGCTACTCCTTTTTATCAATCAAAAATTTATCTCGTTGAATTCTTTGTGTATAGTTTCTACTTCCCAGCTCTACCTGACTCTTCCCAGAATTCAAACCTAAAATGCAGCCATCCTCCAAATTCAATTATTGGAGTTAGCAGTGTCAAAGTCATAAAAACCACCCGTTTGAAAAGGATCATTTTCAATCCTCAGACTCTTCTGAGGATTGGTTCCTCTTCTGAGGAAGAACCACATGAGGTAGGTTCTTCATTATTCCCTATTTTACAGATGAGAAAGTTCAGACAGGTTAAGTAACTTGCTCAAGTTCACACAGCTTGTAAAGGAAAGAAATAACTTAGCATTCTTAACCACTATGATGAACTCAATCTCTGCAGAATAAAACCACCACTGAAATAAATTTTGGTGCTTTCATCCTAATCTCTGCTAATTCAGGGTCCTGGGTGATAAAAATACATTGCATGCTTCCAGTTATATTTAATACTCCTTCCCCAGCACAATTAAATAAAACTGTCTTTTTAAACCATGTACCTACTCCGTCTGGTTGGTCAAGGATATCCTGGTGTCTCTTGCCAATGTACATTTTTTAAAATTCTCTGTAAGCCCAAATTTCAAACTCAGAATGTTTTCTGCCTGTATTACCTACCCTTTATTAATAATTATAATTTGTATTAACAATAAATACAATTACCATTTCAGCTAGACTTAGGACTCCACTAACTTTATCCAAAGAGAGCAGTGAAAACTTGAGAGCAAGCACAATCATCCTACCTACTTTTGCATTTCTTTTATGGTTTAGAAGGCAGTAATTCAATCAGGTAGTTTTCATAAGTTTGATGTTACTGAATCTAATAGTTAAATTTAGATGATGGCCACATTTTAAGTTAGAAGAGTTTGGCAGACCTGGAAAGGAGAAATTATACTCAATGACAACAACAACAAAAAAATCAACTTGGTTATATAAATTTTTGACTGCCTGAAAAATCTGAATCTTTATATTTTAATTGAGGATATTTTTCTCAAAGGCTTCAGAGCAAGGAAAATAGAAAGTGACCATTTTTAAAGTAATAATTTAGCTCGTCTATACTTTATTAACAACATACACAAGTGAAATATTTTTTTTCAAGAGCAAATTGCTCTTACTGTTAAAAATGAGTTCACCCCGAAGCACTCGGATGCATTTACTAATTAAATGCCACAGGTCTGCCAAAAGAGTACTGTTTTATTCCTTAAGAAGCAATCAAAAGACATATTGAAAACTGTCACATCTTCTGCAATATCACTGAAACTAATTCGAGGAGTTTCTCCTGTTCTAAAGAGTCAATTCAGGTAGGGAACAATAATGCCCAGTAATGGTTCTACTAGAGAAACAGATAATATCACATCTGTTCCACTACCTGGAAACTTTTCCCACAAAGAAGCCCATTATCTCCTTCCATTAAATATGTTTCTTCTCAAGACAGAATTGTATTATTGAACACTCCCACCTTTGTTCAAAGGCAAAAGGAAGAAGAAATGCCTAAACATTCCATTTTCTAATCCTCTTGGATCATGTCAAAACAAGAAAGAGGAAATAAAATGTTCAAAAGAAATTGTCAATCAAAATGGGAAATCAAAACTGCTCAGCTGGAATTTCATACTGACTTTAAATGGTAAATTTTTCAACTTTTTCCCACCTACATATACTTTTGTAAATCTTAAAAATCTCACTGTCTCCCCCTTCAGTTTAAGGTTGTCTGTCCTCTATTTCCAATTTGAGAATCACTGTAGCCACAACAGCTAAATATTTCCCCATGTAATTTCAATGGCTTATGTTATAGAAGTTACAGGATTTTCTGGATTTCAAATATCAAATATTTTTATAATATTAAGTGGTTCACCCCTGAAAATTATGCTTTAAATAAATATCTAATCTATTAAAAAGTGGAGTATAGTATATATTTATAAATAGATTATACAAATTATTGACTTCCTAGGCAAATAGAATTATACCCATGGCACACGGACTATCCTCATACCAATTACTATCAAAACAGAGTATTTGTTTCACCCATTCAATCTAATGTAGAACCTTATGTAACAGTGTAGTAATATGGAAAGAAATATGACTACAATCTAGAATCAAAAACTAGCTGAGATTCTGAGCAAGATTCTGATTTCCTCTGGGTCTTTGATCCCAAATGTGTGTTCTAAAAGTGGTTAAATCGGGGCACCTTAGTGGCTCAGTTGGTTAAGCATCCAACTCTTAATTTCAGCTCAAGTCATGATCCCAGGGTTGTGGGATCTAGACCCATGTCAGGCTCTGCATTGAGCGTGGAGCCTACTAAAGATTCTCTTTCTCTCCCTCTCTTGCATTCTCTCTCTCTAAAATAAAAAAATAAATATTTATTCATTTCTAAGATAAAAATTAAAATATAAAAATAAAATAAAATAGAAATAATAAAATAAAATAAAAAATAAAAATGGTTAAATCAAGGATCTCTAAACTCTAAAATCTCCTAGTAAATTACTACTCACCCTTTTCAGAAAGTTCACTGTACAAAACTTCAAATATATAAAAACAAAAACAAAACAAAAAAACAAAAACAAATCTTCAAATATATCAACATAGCCAAACATCAGTCACTAATCATTTGATCTTTTCTAAATGCTAAACACAGTCATCAGTTTCTGAGGCAATCTGAATTTAAAACAAAGCTAAAACAAGAAACAAAGGTAATGTGAAACAAGAGATTACATAAGAACATGATTATAATCTGAGTTCAAAGATACTAGATGTATGCATTCTCCAAAGTACAAAGACAACTTTATGAGTGAAGGAATTTCAAAAGATGGAAACACACAAGACAGTGATGGTGAGGCAATACCATGTGACTCCTTTACTTCTTAGGAGTACTGAACGAGAATTGTGCTGGAAGAGATTTTAACCTGTATTATTGTCCTTTCCAAATTCTATTTACCCAGTAAATTTTCTCACATTTCACCAATATACTGAATCTCACTTGCTTCTCTAGTTCTAACATAAAATAGGGTTATATACTGATCAGCTGACAAAAAGGTTGTGACCAGAGACTTGTTGGAAACTAACCTTGTATTCCCCCTAGAAGCAATGGGTCACTATTTGTGAATTCAGGGTTCTCAGTAACTTCACAGAATATAAATACCACAATTAATGAGATAAAGCAATACTAATGACAGTAACAATATAACTAATAACAAGATAAATTAATACTACTTGATGAACCTTCTCCTAGGATTTGCAGATTACAAGGCAAAAACCAAAATATCCTAAACAGAAAACCTAAGATTACAGAGGCAATTTTCTAGATCCAAATTCTCCCTGTGCCCAACTGTTTTTAGCATAAAATTATGTTCTAAGTCATATCTGTTTGTGATAACAATGCCTCCTATGAACTCTGATTATTACTGCTCTAAAGCTTACAAGGGAGAATCTATTCAATCACAAATAATTCTATTTTATGAAATGTTTACACACAATAGGACAGTCTAAAACATAAAGCAACTTTTGAGCACTCTTACTACCAATGTATATAGAAATGATGTGTTTAGGAAAAAAAACATTCAAAGTTATTCTCTAGTTAATTTTCATCACTTACATAAAATATTCTTTTAAAGGGTACCTGGGTGGTTTGGTGGTTAAGCGTCCAACTTCGCTCGGCTCAGGTCATGATCTCATTACTCATGAGTTCAAGCCCCGTGTTCGGATCTGTGCTGACAGCTCAGAGCCTGGAGACTGCTTTGGATTCTGTGTCTCCCTCTCTCTATGCCCCTCACCTGCTCATGTTCAGTCTGTCTGTCTGTGTCTGTCTGTCTCTCTCTCTCAAAAATAAATAAGCATTTAAAAAAATTTTTAATATTCTTTAAAAAAAAAAAAAAGAAGGGATAGATGGATAGGGACAGAGGAGAAGGAAAAGAATCTAAAAAATTTTAACTAAATATGCTACCTTTTAAAGGGTCCACAATACAGTTTTGAAAGCCAGTTTTACTTATTCAATGAGTAGATATTTCAGCTCTTTTTTTCTTCTTCTTGCTCTCTATATTTTTATTTAAAATGATATTTCCCAGAGTGTTTCATGATGATTCTGCAAAAGCACTGCCTAGTCAAATAAATTTGGAAAATAGTCTACTCTCTCCCGCCTTATAGAGGCATGATGCTAATGATTTGAAATTCAAGAGCTCCAAAAATGCTGCAGTAAATAAATTTGTTTAATCTAAAATTAATTTGGTGCCAAAAAATAATCTGACCACAAAACCCTCTTTTCAAAAAAACATAGGGGGGGCGCATGGGTGGCTCAGTTGGTTGAGCATCTGACTTCGGCTCAGGTCATGATCTTGTAGTTTGTGGGTTCGAGTCCCACGTCAGGCTCTATGCTGACAGCTCAGAGCCTGGAGCCTGCTTCAGATTCTGTGTCTCCTCTTTCTCTGCCCTTCTCCTGCTCTCTCACTCTCTCTCAAAAATAAACATTATAAATTCAAAAAACATAGTAACAGACATTTTGTAAAATGTCAACATTTGACAAATAGGTTACAGAGAGAACTTAAAACAATGTATTCACAAGAATTAGGTTTACTTTTGTTTCTTCTGGACTTATTCTTGACAGTCCCACCAGAATGCAACCAATAAAAGAGAAAGATATTCCTTCTACTACTGAGACACTGTAACATGAAATCCTGATTTACTCCTGTACCTAATGCCTAAGTACAATGGTTTACAACAGAGAAAACCATGAAAATTACAATGAAATTCCAATTTAAATGAAAAAGAGTAGGCATTTAATAGGTAGTTATTAAACATGGACCACAATGTGTGTTACAGATATTTCAAAGTAGATAGAGGCAAAATGGAAATAAAATTGGGAAAAATAATCAGAAACTGCATTATATACAACCTCCAAAATCATTGTTTGATAGCTTGCGCTTCTCTTTATTAAGAATTGCAATACTTCCTGATTCAAAATATAAGAAATGATTAAGAGTAAAAACTTTCTAAAAATAAATATAAGGAACTAGCATTTGCAATTTTCAACATCCATTCTTTCTTTATTGAATTTCACCTAACTATCTAATCTAACAGTAAAGATTAAGCCCTACGATTCAATGAAATCTAGCTTCATAAATACTATTAAATGTAAATATAGTTGAAGGGCGGTTTTCAATATCAAGTGAGTGGTTTCTCTAAATTTTTCAATTGAGGAAGCAATATAACAATTTCTGGTATATGTCTCATCTAATACCAAATCAATCTTTCTTCTCTTTAAGCTAAAAGTAAACTAAGCATTTTCTAACTTTTCTTTAATTCACAAAATATACCTATTGTATAAAAAATGTAAATATAGAAAATAAGAAATTTAAATTATCTGTAGTCCCTTCACTCAGAAATAAGGTTTTTAAAGGCTTTTGAAGGCCATTTATTAAACACATGTGTCAGACACTACACATTTAATCTTTCCAACTACCTGTAGATTGGTAATAGAACCTCTGTAAGGAAAATTAAGCCAATAAGAGATTAGGTATCTTGACTAAAGTCACACACCTAGTTAAGGATAAGAGCAAAAATTTGAACCTGAGTCTGTTGAGGTGATTTCTAATCACATATGTATATGAGCATATGGGTGGATTTTTAAAAACTCTATTACAGAATGCATTGTTTTGTAGTCAGATTTCATCACTGACCTCTATTATAAATATCCTCATGAAGTAAAGACTACAAAGATAGTCTTTCACTCTAAACTCTATCATTCTATGAACGATTCATTTTAAATAGTTAAGTTCTTGGTATTTTTTTCTGATGATTTTAAGCAATGCTGCAATATACATTTGCCACTTGATAACATGTGACCCTGGGCCAAGTCATCTGACCTGTTTGAGCTTCTTGGGGTGCTGTGACAAGTATGTTAGTCAAAAGGCAGTAGATTGCATATATATTAAGCCCTACATGGTAGTTTGTTCAAATATCCTTAATTGCTTTCTTATGATAAATTCTAGGCCAAAAAACTGCTGAGGTTTTTAGGCCATGTACAGGCTTTTCGTGCATATTACCAAAGGACCTTCCAAAAATGTTATAAAATGTTACATTTACCATCCCTGTATGACAGCTCCTTAAGCTTCTAGGAAAACTGGGCATTATCCTCCTTTTTCTAACATTGTTTCAAATTTATGGAAAAAAATGTATTTCATACCAACTGTATCTTAAATTCCTAGTGGAAATCACTTTTTCATATATTTTAGGCCAACTGTATTTCTTCTTTTTGTATTTTCCTTTTTTGTTGTTGTTCACTATTGATGTTTGCCTTTCTTATTGAGTTCTTTTAAGGGTAGTATCTTTGGTGCTGCAAGAAATTTTCCCCAACAATGCTTTGTCATTAATATTTAGACAACGTTTAGTGATTAATGAAAAGAAAAGGCTGGTTATGGGAACAGTAATGTGAAAAATAAAAAAGAACAATGTTTAAATTTTTATTTTTGAGAAGGGGGTGGAAGGAGAGAGTGAGGGAAAGAGTGAATCTGAAGCAGGTTCTGCACTGTCAGCACTGAGCCTGATGCAGTGCTCAAAATCACAAACTGTGAGATCCTGACCTGAGCTGAAATCTAGAGTCAGACACTTAACCAAATATGCCACCCAGGCACCCCAAAAAAGGATAAATTTTAGATTAATGTTGTAAGTGTTGTCTTTAAAGAAAGAAAAAAACTTGGTTTTAAAACAGTTTTAGCAAGTTTTGGGAACGCTCCATGTTCAGGTTTTTGTGTGGACATAAGTTTTCAACTCCTTTAGATAAATACCAAGGAGCATGATTTCTGGATCACATGATAGAGTGTATTTAGTCTGTAAGACACTGCCAAAACAGGGAGCCTGGGCAGGTCAGTTAACCATCTGACTTTAGCTCAGGTCATGATCTCCCGGTTCATGGGTTCAAGTCATGCATTGGGCTCTGTGCTAACAGTTCAGAGTCTGGGGCCTGCTTCAGACTCTGTCTCTCTCTCTGCTGCTCCCCTGCTCATGTTCTGTCTCTGTCTTTGAAAAATAAATAAATGTTAAAAGAAAGAAACTGACAAACCATCTTCCAAATTGGCTGTGCCATTCTGCATTACCACCAGCAATGAGAGTTCATCCAGCTCCACATCCTTGCCCGCATGTGGTACTGTTAGTTATAGATATAGGCCATTCTAACAGGTGAGTGTCTTGTTTTAATTTGCATTACTCTGATGACATTTGATGTGGAGCATATTTCCATATGCTTATTTGCCATCTGTATATCTTCTTTGGTAACTGGTACTTCTGAAAATTATCTTTTCTATACCTGCACTATCCAATATGGTAGCCACTAACCACATGTGGCTACAAAATGCTTGCAAATTTGCTGGTCCTAGTGGAGATGTGGTGTAAGTGTAAAATACACACTAGATTTTGAAGACCTGGTATGAAAAAAAAAGTAAAATATCTCAATATTTTCTATTTACAAAGCTTACATGTTGAAATGACAATATTTTGGGATATACTGTATTGCAACTGTTCTGTTTTAAATTTTTTGATGTGGCTACTAAAAATTTTAAATTATATGTGTGGCGTGCACTATATTTCTACCAGATAGCACTGATCTATATATAGCCTATATTTTGAGAACTGCATTGAGCAAACACTCACTAAGTCCTAAACAGTACCTTCTGAATAGTATTATGAAAATAAGGAAAGTACAAATAAGAATTAAAAATAAGAAAGCAAGTTGTTTAGCAAGCAAAATCATCAGCAGAATTTGATCCAAAGTATTTTTGCTTTTGCTTTGCTTTCTCTAGATATCCTAAGCCCAACAAAATGTTACAGTTTCTTAAAATAGGAATGCTGTTATTTACATTCTTCTGAGAAATGCATAACTTAAGGAGATTATCAAAGACATCCTGGAACCTGGCCAGGCTATAGGTACCTGGGTAATACATATCACAGTTCAATTTTGCCAGGTTGAATATGCAAGAGAAGGAATGACTTAAGGATACCTAAAACAATTTTTTTAAGTAATAAAATGAACAAAGCCTTGGCGGGGGGGCGGGGCGGGGGGGATGGAAGAACAGATTAAGGATTGCTTCTGATCTAGCTTTAGCCAAATCAAAATTAAACTGAGTCCTCCACTCCCATGGAAAGGATACGGAAAGAAATAGAACTGAGAACTGAGGAATTACAAAGACACACAATGGGACGACACTCTAAACATCCAAAATGAAGGGATTAGATTAACTGTAATACAACAGAACACAGTATACCAACAAAAATAAGTGAACCAGACATATATCAACACAAAGAGAACTCAAAAAATGGCTGAGAAAAAGGCAAGTTGCAGAATGAGATATGAAGCATGGTAGTATTAAGGTAACTTTAGAAACACAAAACTATGGCACATGACAGACACATAGGCAGTAAAAGAATAGAATCATTGCAAGGACACTCACCAAATTCTCAACAATGGTCGGTTTTCTCCTGAAAGGTAGGAGTATGAGACTGGCCAAAGAAAAATGGGTTTTTCCTCTATACTGTTCCATTATTTCTATGTTAGATACACACCTATACATACGAAACAAGAAAAAGGGAGATTGCAAAATGACCAATGGGCTTCTGAATACTGTTAAAACAACTTCTGTGAACCAACGGACTATACACATCTGGACTGCACTCTGCTCTGCTCTCCTGGTGCCCACACTCAACCCAATGCCATCTTCCTGTCCGTTATTAGAGGCTGCATTTATAGGCTCTAAAGTCTCCATGGCAACAACATGGTCTGTGAAAAAGGGAGGTATTTGTTCAGTCAGAGAAAACTCTGCCCCCCAAAAGACCCTCCCCATCCAAATAAACTCTAAAAAACAAAACATAAACAAAACAGCCAACGGGGTGCCTGCATGGCTCTTCTGGTTAAGCATCCACTCTTGATCTCTGCTCAGGTCAGGATCTCATGGCTCCTGAGTTTGAGCTGCAGCAGGACTCAGCTGATAGCACTGAGCCTGTTGGGCTTCTGTCTCTCCCTCTGTCTGCCCCTCCCCCACTCACACTGTCTAGCTCTCTCTCTCCCTCTTTCAAAATAAATAAACTTAAAAAAAAGAATCCAGGAATACTTACTCCATACTACTCACTCTCATCAAGTATCAATTTTAAAGCAACTATGTAACATTAGATGAGATGACGCTGTTACCCAGAATATTTTATGTAATATATCCCTGCAGCTGTATAAAATTTACAAAATTTGACCCAAGCCCTCAGTCAATATAAAATACTGTACCACATAGTTTTTACAAATCTTCCTTTTATTAATCAACTAGTTAGGGGCCCAGTGGAATATTTTGTACCAAAAAATACATTCCCCATGAGTATACCATAAGATAGAGAAAATAAAACATTTCAGATGCATAATTTTTATGTGTCTCGCTATTATGGGTTTCCATTAAGTCTTCAAATAACCCTGGGACCCAAAAAAGGGAGAATTAAGATCTGAATCAAGAGTAGCACAAACAGCAATGTTTTTCATCAACAAAATTAAAGGAAATCGGTGTTTATTATAAGAAAAAATTATTCTTAATCCTTGAAAAGTACTCAAGGAAAATTTTTTAATATTTTAAAATCAGCAGGTATTTATTTTACAAATTACATTTGTTCTTCTTAACGACTTTAATCCAATCTCATACAGTGCTTAAGAGCACAAGATCCAGGAGAGTCCCTGGATTCCAACATGAGCTCCACCACTTACCACCTATATCAGCCCTGATGAGTCGCTGCACTGCCAAAGCCCTTCGGAAAACTAGGATATGTTCTTTACATAACACAGTAAAATGTTTCACACAAAAACTATTCAGTAAATGTTTGCTCTTAGTTATTACTATTTTTTTAATTAACCATTGCTTTCATTATTTGAAACACTAAAAACCAAAAAATAAGGGCTCTTTTTAGAACTGTATGTTTTAAGCAATCTTATTTATTAGCTATAACTTGCTCAGTTTACTCTTTCATGCCCAGATGCACTTTGTATTATTTTTGTATGGGTTTGGGTTGGTGGGATTTTTGGTTTTCTCTGTTTTTTTTTTTTTTTAAATAAACCATGAAGTATTCCGGTAAATCAACCCTTCCTCCATAGCAGCTGTTGTGTGAAACTGACTCATGAAATGTAGATGTCGAAATGAAATATCTGATCATCTGGTCCCATCCACTTGCCAATGTACCAGTAGGATTTTTCCATCCTATAATTTATTTTCAAATGCTGCAAATAAAATGCTTATTGGTTTTGTCAGAAATCAATTTGGCTTCATTATACATTAGAAAAAAATGTTCCTCACTCGCCAAAGCTATAAATTGATTAACTTTTAATTGTAACAAAAAGGAAAAAAGAATAAAACAAGGTATTACCATGATTTTAATGTTTCTGAGTGACATTAAGGTATCTCTTCTTGCTTTCAAAATCAAAAAAGAAAAATAAATATCCAAGTTAAGTCATTTTTTTCAACTGTTCTTTATGATGTCCTTTGCTAAAAAGAAAACTGTTAAACCTATCATCTTAGATATACACAACATGGAAAAGATGTTTGGTCATACATACTCAGAAGGTACAAGGAATTCTTTATGTCTTCCATTATGCACACACGCCCCAACCAACACTGATATAACGAGATGAGCATGTCCCCTGTGTTAGAGAGGGGCCAGGCTTTCAGGATCCTATGGCTTCCTGGGTGGTCTCCACTTAAAGTGAAGCATTTCTTATTGATAGATAGATAAACTGGTTTAAACTGCCTTCAACATTAGCCAGTAAACATATGAAAATGTGTTTAACCTCACTTAGAAGCAAGGAAATGTTATCCGAACACTGCAATACTATTTTTCACTTCTCATTTTGGCAAAATTAGAAAAGTTTAATGAAAATCTATTGTTGGCATTGGTTTTTACACACTGTTGGTAGAAATATAAACTGATACAGTTTTTTCAATGAGCCATTTGGCAATACCTATCAAAATGTTAAGTATATATATACTTACACTTGGCAACTCCACTACCAGATATCGAATCTATGTATCTGTTCCACAAACACACACATACACATGTACGATAATATTCACCACAATACTATTCATCAGGGGGGACATGGAATCTGGAAAAATCCTAAACGTCCACTCCTGGGGGGGCGGGGGGGGGGCTGCTGAGATAAATTAAGATGCAGCCAGGAGAACACTGTACAACCTCTGTACAGAACATGTCTGATCTCGGGATCATCTCACAGGAATTCGGTGTAGAAGGAAAGAATTGTATGTATATAATGATTACACTTCCACGTGTGTGTGTGTGTGTGTGTGTGTGTGTATCCTGTATAATCATAAAGCTTTTCTCTCAGTATATAAAAACTTACTAGTGACTTTGGGAAAGTGGTATACATAAAACACTTTTACTTATGTTGTTTTAGATGATGTTTTAGAGAGTGTGCGTTTTTTTAATTAAAAAATTTATTTCTAGGGGTGTCTGGGTAACTCAGTCAGTTGTGCATCCAACTCTTGATTTCATCTCGGGTCATGGTCCCAGGATTGTGGGATAGAGCCCCACATCAGGCTCCGCACTGAATGTGGAGTCTGCTTGAGATTCTCTCTCACTCTCCCTCTGCTTCTCTCTCCCGCTCAAGCACTACCTAAAATTTAAAAACTTAAAAATGGACTTCTAGAAAAAAATTTGAGGCACAAAACATATTCATCATCACTGCTTCTAAGATCTTCTATTAGACATTAAATTGGCATTATGAATGTTAAATTCTCTCCTCTCAGCCTCCATTTGCTTAAATAATGTGTGGGTCTTGATTTTGTTTCCTACTTTGCCTACTTAGGATATTATCACTGGGACCCTTTTCCCATACTGATACCCCCATAATTAGAAGAGCCTTCCACAACACTACATCACTTATCCGGGCCTCCATTTTCCCCAGGCCACAGCAAATCCTGAATTCTCTTATTTTTTAACACTTAAAGCTGTCACCATCCAACTTAGTATTTGGCAATGACAGAGGAAATATCCCAAAAATATTTCAAGAAATTGTAGTGTCACTGGAATTAATATATACCTTCCAAAAATAACTGCTTTGAAAGAGAAAACTAAGTTCAGGTTGGTTTGCTCTCCTGGGACTTTTTGGGAGTTCCAGGAGGGGAGAATGCTTTTTAAATATTATAGCTAGCATTTTCCCAACTTCCTTGGAAAAAATATATATGTGTGTAAATATAAAAACATGTGGCTATACTAAACAATATGAAATTCTGCTAACCATTCTAAATTATATCTACAACTATCTCTACCTAAAATGAAAAAGTATCTCCTTAGAGTATAAAGTATTGAAATCACAGTGGCTAAACACAATGCATTAGCCTGTGAAAATACAACTGAATTAAATTTCAAAACTTTAGTCTACAACCTGCAATCCTAGTAGAGATCATCTCTATCCACAGTACTACAGTGATGAGAAAAAGACCATGTGGAGCTCTATAACACTGCACATTCTTAAAAAGTACTGATAAAGGTGAAATATTCCACAAAAATTCTCAGAGCATTGGCATTCTATTCCCCTTTCAAAATCTGGCTCTTGGGGTGCCTGGGTGGCTCAATTAGTTAGGCTTCTGAGTCATGATTTCCGCTCAAGTCATGATCTCCCAGTTCGTGAGTTCGAGCCCCGTGTCAGGCTCTGCACTGACAGTGCAGAGCCTGCTTGGGATTTCTCTCCCTCTCTCTTTCAAGAATAAATTAATTTTAAAAAAATGTTTTAATCTGTCTCTTAGCACGCATTTCCTGTTTACTGGATTTCAGTCTTCCTGTTTAAAGATTCCACTGCTGGTGTGACAAAACAAAAACTTGAAGGAATCCATTTTTAGCACATTTACTTAGGTATTTTCTATTTAATCAACAGGACATAATGTCGTTTATAACGGGCAAAAATCTGTCCACTTTGTTCACGGTCCATTAATACTAAACAAAGGAAAATCTCTTTAACAAATCTTATTTGAGAAAAGATAACTTTAGAATAATCTGGAGCTTAAGATCCCTCCAATATTTATATTATGGGATTTAATATTACCAAAATAGCCTTTAAAAAAAATTAAAAGTACTCTGTTTATTTTGAGTATATATGACTACAGGAAATGTTGCTCAAAGTGCTCTAGAATTTTTTTATTGTTCTACACTCTAAACATGTGCTTTACACTGTGTCAGATGCTCTTCTCAAAGCCCTAAGTACGATATTTTTGAATGACACTGAAGAAAGTGTATATAAGAGGCTACTGAGGAACCAACAATCCTTTCAGCAATAACAGTTATGGTGTCTGTCATTTGACACCTGCGCATTAAATTCCCTTTCATTCTTTTCATACCACCTCATCACATCCGCAATTGTATGAATTCTTCTCCAGTGAGTATTGCCTCCCTGAGTTCCCTGCACTTTCTAACTCATCTGAATATCCCAATGTACCTAGTAACACAGTGCCACACACACAATATGTTAAAAAACAAAAGTTGGCAAGTGACAAAGTACCTCAAGTGTGCAAGTATGCACCTCCTAGACATTTACACTGTTATAATTTATATTACATTCACCATTCACTGAAAATGTACCAAACTGCTTGAGGCTCTATTTTACGGAAATGTGTATTCTTCTATCCTACCAGTTTTAATGCATTATTGTGTGGAAACTCCCTTCAAGCAGTAGTTAGGCTGGGTATTCAATGTGTGTGGACTAAGTCTAAATTAGCACTACATGATTGGTATCCCGGTCCTGTTGTTTTTCGTTCAAGTGGTCTCAGAGCACAGTTTTATGCTCCACTGAAGTAGCAAATAAATAAAGATGATAAAGATACAGTATAAGATTATTACAGTGCACTTCCTAATCCTTTCAATAAACCAAAACCAAAATATAAAGTCAAAATCCCATTGTCTTTATCATTAAAAATAATAAAAAATAAAAATAGGAGGAAAATATTTTCCCCAAACACATATTTTATTCCTTTATATGAATCCTTCTACTTCCCAAATAGGAAGTTAAGTAGCTCACCACAAGGACAATGAGTCACCTTACTCTTCCTTATTGGTGTACTAGAGTCTGTTTATTCAACTCAACGAGATTTTAACAGAGTGGAATTTTGACAAGGTGTGGCCTGCATCCTAAGATACAAACTTACTCTTGCTTCCTCCCATACTGCCTAATTTCAAAATCTGAAAAGATAAAATTTTATTCAATGCAGCAGAGAAAACTATAACTAAACTATTGGTATTATAGGCTTTGTAACTTTAGATGCATAACATGGACATGAAAATATGAGCTCTATACTTTTTTACTTTTTATCCAAAAGAACAGAATACTCTATAGAAGTTAGATGTTTTGTGTATGTAGACCCACTGGTATATGTGTATGTGTTTCCATTTATCCCAGATTACTGGTCCTTTCAGCAGGATGAAGATGGGATGAAACAGATAGCAATGTAAAATGTCTATGGGGATACCTATTCCCCAATACCTCCCTAGAGAAAGCATGTGTTGATGTATCAGGCCATATTATGTGGTAAAATTAAGCCATATTCATTAAGGATCCACTAATTAGCAATTCAGTCTGTGCAAAAGTCAATTACACCATGAAAATGCTAAGCAAATTAATAATGCCATTAAATCTGTATGTGAGCACATTTTCCCTACTTACGAAAAGAATTTAAGAACTAGTACATTAGCTGAATGTTAATTACAACTGAATAATTTCTTAATTCATTAAAATCAATTCCGGATAAAAAATACATTTTTAAAGCATCACTATTATTCTTTGTGCTTATAGCTAATGAGTCGCATGCATTTAAATATTCTACAATGTAAGTAAGCATCCCAGAAATTTAAACTACCCTTCCCAGCAAACTTAAATCTTTGCATTATCTTTGCATTTGTTTTTCACAAAGTCACTCTCATTTCCTAGAAAGATGCCTCAGGTATTAACACTTTAAAGAATGTGTTTTGTTTTTTTTTTTTGTTTTTTTTGTTTTTCCAAAAAAAAAAGGGGGGGGGAGGGACTTGCAAAATAACCCCAGTATTTAAAGGTGCTACCATGGCAACTGTGTTCCCGCCCCCCCATGCCCACCAAATTCATACTCATGGTGAAGTTCTAACCCCCATTGTGACAACTAAAGATGGGGCCCTTAGGAGGCAATTACAGTTGGATGAGGTTGTTAGCATAGGGACTTAGTCCAAAGGGACTGTCCTTTTGAATGAAGGAGAGATCAGAGAGCCCTCTTTCTCTGCAGAGAGGAAAAATCTACACGAGAACACAGCAAGAAGGCAACCATAACCAGAAACAAAGCAGTCAGATGGTGGATCTTGAACATCTAGCCTCCAGAACTGTGAGAAAATAAATTCCTTTTGTTTAAGCCATTCAGTCTGTCTTACCTTGTTCTGGCAGCCTACACAGAATGATACAGGAAGTTTCCTAAACCTAGTAATGTTAGGCCAAAGTTTCCAAACATTAAATAATATATTCAAATGGATCTCTAGGCCAACTGAACAGAGCAAAAATATGGTTCTACCAAAACCCTCACTTTTTGTGATAACAAATAACTTATAATACACATAAATTTACCTTCTTCCACAGTCTACGCATTTGAAATAAATGGCCATTAGGAAAAGAAGCCTAGAATCAAAGATAGCACTTTTGATGATAATTAGGGACTGACGTAGAGGGAGCTCCAGCTCAGATCCACGTTCTCCTTTTTAAGGTCTACATATTACTTCTTAACATCCACATAGTTCCACAAACTACTGCTTAAGAAGGGCTATCCAACTTACCATGACTTAATAAAGTTACATTTTATTAAAGTTCATTTGAAAGAAAGTACAATGTATTCCAAATACCAGAAACTATTAGAATAAAACATATCATTAGAGAAAACAGTATTGAGATTTAAGCTTCAAGTCCATTCATCAAATATTTATTAAACTTTTCTCTCATATCAAGTACTATGCTAGGCACTCACATCACTAAGAGCAGATTACGGTTTCCAACAATACAGAGACGTCAGGTGTGAGTTAAAAACCACTGTAGTTCTGGAGTCCTATAGTCATCTCCCATGTGCCCTAAATTAAACAAAAACAAACAAACCACTGTAGCCTTAAATCTCCAGCCCAGTGGACTCCAAACTACTTACTCGAAAATAACTCCTTGGATACTAAGCATCCCAAGCTCTACTTGTTCTAAAACTGAACTCTTGATCACTATCACCACCAGCCCAACCCAACACTCTTCAATCAAACCTGATCTTCCCAAGTCCCCCTCCCCAATAAATATCATCCCCATCCTTTCAGAAACCATAAAGTCATCCTTGAGTCCTCTTTCTTTCACACCCAATTCCAATACATCTTATCTGCTCTTTCAAAATGTACCCAACTTGTGACCATTTCTCCCTTCCACCACCTGCTTTCCACAACATGTGACCAATTAATTCTCCCGCCCATCACCTGCTATCTAACTGCACTGGCCTCATTGACTGATGTCCCCATTTCTATCCTTTCCCCCCTACTGACTCCTCTCAACCCAGAACTGATCTTACCATACTGCTACGCAAATTCCTCCTCCAATGGTTCCTGTTTTCAGAATAAATGCCAAAATCCCTACACAATCAGGCCTCCCCTGCTAATCCTCTGATGTCAGTACCTTTCATTTGCCCTAACTGCCTCAACCCTGAAGCTTCCCACCTAAAAAGACATCAATGTTTCCTATTTACCACAAAGCTGGTTCCAGAGCTTCTTTCAGTCCTTCTTCCAATACCACTTCATCATTAGTGAAGTCTTTCAACTGTGACCTTACCTAGTTTAATATTTTTCTATAATACTTAATCAACATCTGATGCTACATTTCCTTGTTTGTGTGCCTCCCCTCACTGAAATGTAAGCTCAACATAGCAAGGGGTTTTGTTGTTGTTCACAGCTGTATCCTCAATGGCTAAAACAGTGAGTGGCACACCGCAGACCCTTGATATACATTTGTTGAATTATTTAATTTCTATTACAAGGATACACAGACACAGGGAATGTTTACTGATACCTAAGGTACAAATATTTCTGCAGTGAGATTCACTATAAAAGGAAAAAATAAAGGAGCACCTGGATGGCTCAGTCAATTAAGCATCCACCTCTGTTTTGGCTCAGGTCATGATCTCATGATTCAAGAGTTCAAGCCCCATTACAGGCTCTGTGCTGGCATCATGCAACCTGCTTGGGATTCTCTCTCTCCCCCCTCTCTCTCTGCACCTCATCTACTCACACTGTCCCAATTTCACTCAAAATAAATAAATAAAGCTTTAAGAAAATAAATAAAATAAAAGGAAAAGATAAAAATAAAAAATATCTGACTCATGCAAAAGGTTCCTAAGCCCCCCACCCACCCTTAAAGGCTTTCTGTGCAACCACATCTTCATGTTTGCAAAGGGTCTTTCCCTATGTATATGTTTGTCAGAAAAATTAATCATATCACACAAGGGAGTATTTCAGCAATAAAAAAAATATTCTGCTGAGAACATACCTATAAAACTATGGTGAAATCTAGAGAAAATATAATTTTTCATAATTTTTAGAACATATTCATTTGTTATAAGTGGGGAAACTACAGACTTCTAGTGTTAAATAAGTTTAATCTGCATTTTAAAATATATATATTTGCATTTGCTAAAACATAGAATGAGTAATGATTATGCTACAAATAAAACTTATTTTACAGAATACAACTTTGCAAAGTTATGAGTGGCATTCATCTGATAAAGGACTTATATCCAGAATATTTAAAGAACTCTCACAACTCAAGGAAAAACATCAAACTTTTCAAAATGCTAAATGCAATGTGGTATCCTCAATTGGATCCTGAACATAAAAAAGACATTCATGGAAAAGCTAGTAAAATGCATATAAAGTCTATAGTTCAAAAAATAATACTGTTCTAATAGTAATTTCTTAGTTTTTACAAATATACCATGGTTCTGTAAAGTACTAACAGCAAAAAAACCTAACAGGTATACATGGAACACTCTACAATTTTGCAAATTTTTATATAAATCTAAAATTATTTCAGAACAAAATGTTAAAGGTGGGAGCAATATATTCATAAAGACCATCACCAAAGATATACGGATGACAAATAAATATAAGAAAATATTCTCACCATTAATCATCAAGGAAATACAAACTTGTACATGAATGTTTAGAGTGTCACTATTCAAGGTAGAAACAACCCAAACAAATGTCCATCAACTAACGAATGGATTTACAAAATGTGTCATATCCATATAATGAAATATTACTTGGCCATATAAAAGAATGAAAAAAAAATACAAATACATACTACAGCATGGATAAACCTGGAAAACACTATGCTAAATAAAAGAAGCCAGTCACAAAAAAAAAAACACAAATTATTACATTCATCTGAAATATCTGGAATGGAAAACTCTACAAAGACAGAAAGTAGATTCAAGGTTGCTTAGGATGGGGTTGGGATGGTGGGGGAAGAGAACAGGGAGTATAGCTAAAGAGTGCAAGAGTGCAGGGATTTTCTTCCTGAACGGATGACTGTGTTCTAAACTGACTGTGATAGGGGAATTTGGGAGGCTCAGTCAGTTAAGCAACTGACTCTTGATTTCCATTCAGGTCATGATCTCATGGTTCATGAGTTCAAGCCCTACTTTTGGCTCTGCATTGACAGCACGGATTCTCTCTTTCCCTCTCTCTCTGCTCCTCTCCTCTCCTCTTCCCTCCCTCCTCTCCCCCTCTCTCTCTCTCTCAAAATAAACATTTTAAAAAATAAAAAACAAAACTGTGATGACAGGTGCACCTATCTGAAAATATACTAAAAACCATTGCCTCCATACTTTAAATGGGTGAGTTGTATGGTATGTAAATTATACCTCAATACTGTTGTTGTTTTTTTTTTTAAATAGCTAGACACCATTGCACTCCTATTAGATGGCTTAATAAATAAACCCAACAAATCCAAGCGCTGACTAGGATGCAGACACTGGAACTTTCATATATTGTTGATAGAAATACAATGATACAGCTGCTTGGGAAAATGGTTTGTCACTTTCTCATAAAACTAACCCTTCACTTCCATATATCCCAAAAATCCCACACTGAGGTATTTGTCAAGAAAAGTCTATACATATATCTACAACTTATATACAAATGTTTGTAGCAGTTTTATTCATAATTGCCAAAAGCAGGGAGCAACTCATAAACCCAACGGTTTGGGGGATGTACAAATATTAGTACCTCCATACAATAAAATACTTCTCAGCAATGAAAGGAAGAAAACCATGATACATGGCATATGATATATACCACAGCATGGCTGAATCTCAAAAGTATTATATTTACTGGGAAAAAAAAGTCATATAAAAAGATTGTATACTATATGATTCCATGCAGATGACATTCTGAAAAAGGGAAAAATATACAGGAATAGAAACCAGATCAATAATTGCTGGACACAGGGCTAGTGAGAGGGGTCTGACTACAAAAGAGACCATGAAACTTTTCAGGGTGAGAATGTACTTTCATAGCAGTGGTGCTGGTGATGTGACCATACACATGTCAAAACTCATTGAATTTTACACTTAAAAAGGTTAAATCTTACTATGGATAAATTATACCTGACTTCTGAAAAGTTGCAACCAACTTAGTTACAACTTGATTTTTTTTTTAATTCCTAATCAAGGGGTGCTTGGGTGGCTCAGTCAGTTAAGCACCTGACTTTGGCTTGGGTCATGATCATGTGGTTGGTGAGTTTGAGCCTCACGTGGGGCTCTGGGCTGACAGCTCAGATCCTGGAGCCTGCTTCAAATTCTGTGTCTCCCCTTCTCTCTGCCCCTTCCCCATGTGCTCTTTCTCTCACTCAAAACTAAATGAAGACATTTAAGAAAATTTTTAATTCTGGGATGACTGGGTGGCTCAGTTGGTTGGACATCCGACTTCGGCCAGGGTCATGATCTCCTAGTTTGGGCTGTGCTGACAGCACGGAGCCTGGAGCCTACTTTCAGTTCTCTGTGTGTGTGTGTGTGTGTGTGTGTGTGTGTGTGTGTGTCTCTCTCTCTCTCTCTCTCTCTGCCACGCCCTGCTCAGGCTCTGTCTCTCTCTCTCTCTCAAAAATGAATAAACATTTTTAAAAAATTGATTCCTAATACAATGCAGGTAGGTAATGTAAACTGCTACTACAGAAACTATCAAAATTAGAAAAGCAACCACCCTTTGACCCAGCAGAAATCCATCAGATCACATATGTAAAGGGTATTCTTTGTAGCACTAAGGAATAGCCTGAAATAGGTAAGCAACACATCCACAGGCATGCACACACACCACAAGGGAGTTCTTCATGTACTGTTCTAGAAAGATCCCCAAGTTATATTTTTATTTAAATAAATAAGCAAGGGGCAGATGTATAAATATAATTTAGGAGCAGGGGAATACATTTTGTATGGGTCTGAATATGATTCACAAAAAATCTTTGGAAGAATAAAGAATCAACTAAAATCACCTACTATCATTAGATCATTGGGAATTAGACAGATGTGGAACAGAAGAGGAAGTAAGACTCTCCCCATATACCATATTATACTTTTTGATGTATGAGCCATGCAAAAAGAAAAAAGAAAAAAGCTAAATAATATTGAAAACACTAATTTTAAAAATATATAGTTTAAGTACAAATTATAAACACTTTTGGAACACTAAAAACATTCCAGAGACAGAAAACATTATCATGTACAATTAAAATGCAAGTTAACGTTCAATTACAAGAAGATAATAAGCAATCCACATAGGAGACTATGTATTTAACCTTTCTTTTCTGACTCCAGTTGCCCACAAAAATAGAAGAAAATAAGGAGTATAAGAAATAGAGAACACAGAATGTTTTGGAAGGGAAAAGCGTATTTTTTTAAAAGAGGAGTAAATGAGAAAACTCAGATTAAAAAAAGGTCAAGAATTTGTTACACCCTTTGAAAACCCTCTACCTTCCTGTCCTATAGTATTGTGCTCTTCCACTCCTAAAGTACAGATATTTTCTATGTCTTATGAGAGCCAATAAGAAACAAATAGGAATTTCTGCCACAGACACAAATGACCCATGTCCTGGGAAAATGAATGACTCAAAAACATCATCTAAACACAGATACACACTTAGCACAACTTAGAGCATCTGGATGAATTATTTTAGAATTTTGGAAGCACTTAAGAATCCTGGAAATTTCACATTCCCAATTCAACAATCTGTCCTTCATCTTGTAGTTGAAATTGTGACGTAGAGTCCTAGATAACTGCAGATAACTTAAAGAGTATACCTGTGCAAACAGAGTCTTCTGAATTAATTCTCAGCATATTTCAATAACTGTTTCTCACCTCTGGTCAAATTCTAGTCCAATTAGCCCTTCTCTGATCAGTGTGGCCGGACAGCAAGTTCACTTACAACCTAAGACCTTCTCACAGCCACAGTTAAAAAAGCAGAAGTGCCAGGAATGTTTTACCCTCCAAACCATCAAGTGTCAAAAACTAAAACCCATTCAAATCTAGTACCTGGTAGCAATCTCCCAACCCTTCCCCTGGCGTTTTTTAGTCTGACAACTAAGGCTCCCAGCCATGTTCCTATACAAAAAAGCTAAGTATTAAAGTCATTCCATATTGAAACTTCGTAAGCAATGGAAATAAAGAGGCATGCCAATTCTGTGATTCTGACAAACCAGCAGATGCCTGGTTGTGCTTCTGCTGATTAGACCTTGGTTCCTTCCCCCAATACAGAACAATTTGAAAGGCCTCCAGCTAGCCTATTCCAAAAACCAAAGAACTCTTAACTAGACTTACCACTAACATTTCTCTTCAACTGGCAAAAATCTCCAACACTTGACTATTTTTAAAATGACAACAACAACAAAACTAGCTAAGAACCAAAAACCAATTCCAAACAGGAGAAGGCATCAGAGGACATCAAGATAATAATTCATTTACATCCTTAACACAGTGTCTGCTAACGAAACTAACAGTCAATAAATATTAGATGCTATAAGACAGGCTATTTAAAAACTGTGGTTAAAACAACAATAGTTCACATTTATTAAGAACGATCTATTTGCTAAGAACCTGAATCTAATTTAAAAGATCTTCTAGGCATCTGGGATGAGCACTGGACTCTTGATGTCAGCTCGGGTCATCAAGATTGAGCCCCCACCCCCACCCCAACACACCCCCATCAGGCTCCATACTGTCCGCTTAGAATTCTCTCTCTCCCTCTCCCCCTCCCCTACTCTCTGTATAAACACTTTTTTAAAAAATAAATAAATAAAAGTGGACCTTCCTGGCCCTACTCTTTTGTCTTCAATTGTTTTAGAAAATAAAATTTCAATAAAATTAGACTTCAGAGCTGAAGCTCATCTTTAAAGTGTAAGTAATCAGAGAAGCACTGTGAAGAAAAAAATAAATCCTAAGCAAATCAGAACTCTATCTTGTAAAAGTCCTAATTACAATAATACAAACAGTTACATCCAATCTTACCATACTTTACTTACTTAAAATGGAAAAACAATACAGACTTTGAAATCAGACAGTAACGTGTCCTCAAGCAAATTACTTAACCTCTTTGAAGCTCGGTTTCTTCACTGGTAAACAGAAGCCAGTACCTCCTGCTTAATTGGGTTGATGTTTTTTAATAAGCTAAAAAAAATTAGAAAACACCTAGTTGACTTTCTAGCACATTTCTGACAATAAATATCAATTTCTTTTCTCTATCTTTCCTCAGCAGTTCTGAGTTACGTTCTCCCAAAGTATAAAATGAAGAGTAAACCACACAAGGCAAGATATTTACATATTATTACATTGGCAGGCGACCTGAAACAGCTAACAGGTCACTTTCTCAAGGGCTCCATTATAAAAGTAACTGCTACTTAAAGATAATTAGAGGAATATACCCATTTACTGTTGTATCTTTCAGTTTTCAACATTTATATTGTGAAAGTAATTCAAATTCTTCCAAATGCTTCAAAGACAATCATGAGATCCCTATTCCACATTCTTATACCTATTATGCAAGTTTCTGGCTATATGGCTAAGTTCAAACAGCATTCAAACTTAAATACAAAATGATGACAGATTTCACTAATCAAAAAAGAAAACAAAATTGTATCCATTCATAACATGTAATTGCAAAAATTTACTCCAAAAATTGTATTCTGATAAACACCCTTAGAATAGAACATAGGCACATGTTACACACATGGAAAGACTTTGTCACTTGCGAGCACTCTTGAAAGTGAAGAATTTTGTGTTCAGCTTTTACTTGAAATAAAACAATCAAAATTATTTGAGATACATTCGTGTATATGAGTTTTTATGTAATAGTTCTTTGAAGTCTGAAAATGCTTTAACAAAGAAAAGCTCTTTACAAACTCAAAGTGAAGCCTATGCTTCTAAAATGATCCAGAGAAGTATTAACCTGGACAACCAAATAAAGAAATAATTTGAAAACATGGTTTTACTACCTTACACACACCAAATAGAGGTATATTTCTATAAATGCTACAAGCCAAATATTAAAAGGATCTTAGTCTATTACCTTTATAGATGGTGCACAATTTTACCGGCACTAATACTTTTGCTCTGTCAGCAATAGTAATGCCTTACATAGCATTGACTTTTCCATTTATGAAATACTTTCTCATACTCATTTAAGCCTTACAACCACCCTGAAAAAGAGGCAAGGCAGACAGTGTGTCCTATTTTACATCCGAGGAAACTAAGGCCAAGTGAAAGTTGCCACGGTCACACAGAGAATCACACACAGAGGTTAGTAGAACACCAGTCCTTCTTTCCCAGCTACTCTTCCTCATTAGAATGACACACCCCAGAAATGAGTGGCATCATTAGAGTGACATCAGTGCCAAACAATTAATATAAATAATAATCATAATCATAATAATAATGCATTATTTCTTTTTCTTCTTGGGTCTTAAAGAGATTGAATATATAATGTAAAATAGTGTTGCTCTAACTTAAGAAAGGTTAAAAGGTAGGTGTATAAAACAAAGTTCAGAATCCAGTGAAAGTAAATGGATACATACCCAAATATAGTCCAAGGCAACAAACTGAAGTCCAGGGCTTAGGAATTCATAATGTCATACCTAGAATTCAGGTTTTATGTTTGACTTGCTTCTGTGGCTGACACAAGTCATGGTGACTAAGTAAAATTTGAAGCCCTATCTATCACCTAACCAGGCAATTCTAAGAAACAGTTGGGGACAGTCTTAAAATCATCATAAAACTAAGTTATGTTACAATGAAATAAAAACAATTTCATAAGAGGTAAAATTTAAAACTGTACCAGATTGGGTTGTGCCCCATCAGTACGGCTTGCTGAATTACTAGGAAAATGTCTGACAGACACTTCACACATTAAAGTATTTATGAAATGCTAAGGTCTTACAAAACACCATGGAAACACAAACAGTAAGATTTCACCTTTAAGGAATTTTGCAGTTTAAAAGAGGAGATAAGATGTGTACAGCTAGGGCAGGGTGGCTTAGTCGGTTAAGGGTCAGACTTTGGCTCTGGTCATGATCTCATGGTTCTCAGAGCCTTGCATTGGGCTCTCTGCTGTCAGGACAGAGTCTGCTTCCGATTCTCCGATTCTCCCTCCCTCTCTGCCCTTCCCATGCTGGCGCGCGTGTGCGCTCTCTCTCAAAAATAAACAAACATTTTTTTTAATGTGCACAGCTAATAAAATTACCAGAAGATAAATGCCTTAAAGAGATGCACAAGCTAAAAACATTAAAAATCCCATAAAGAAAAATGCAGGCTCTTGCCCAAGTGATCAGAAAAAGCTTCATGAAGGAGGAAGAACTTTGTGCTAGTCCTTAAGTGGCCAGGATAGATATGAAGGTAGGAGAGTAGCATTAAATAGGTAAAAGGGGAGGAAATCAGAAGCTTTACTTGTGTGCCACTGATAAGGCCTGAGAAGGATGGCAGTTGGAATGGAAAGAACTATGAAGGAAAATAATGTTTTCTTTCCCAAACTCCACGGTTAGCCCTTTACAGAATCAGTTCAAAAACATGAGCGCTTTACCCAGAAGATAATGCAAGATTATTGTTCTTTGTGGTTACAAGTATCATTCTTGACAATTACCATCCACATGAATGGGTTCTGCGTGACAATGAGAAATGAGGCCTTAGTGGTTTTTGTTCCTCTAAAATACCACCCTAAGCAAATAGTCTATAACAGCATTTCTCTTCTTGTACCTCAGATCTTATAATCAACTGAGAAAAGTAAAAATGAATGGAAATTAGGACCTAGCCTAAAAGTAGACAGGAAGAAGAATAAGCATGGTATGTAAGTGTGTAAATATTTTTATGGATTAGGCATTTTTTAAGGCATGAGCAAAAAATAGTTATTGACATTTTACAGGTAAGTCATTTAGCCTATTCATATATAAAGAAAACTGCAAGTTATACAAAAGGCCAGATTTTAAAACCCAGATTTTATGGGTAAGATCTTTCTTATTCTTCCTAAAAAATTTTATCCATCTTGATGAGAATTATGGACTGCTTTCCATCAAACTTTCAAAGAGTTATAGGAGCTGCTAGGTTTTTTTTTCTCTTCCCTCAGTATTATTTTGTATTTTGTTGCAACCAATTTGAAGGTAGGTATTGTTTTCTTGAAAATTGGGTCAATGTTAGACATCTACTCCCTTCCTTAAAAAATCACAAGTAGAAATGCACAAAATAGTGTATAATATGCTTGAGGCTTTAAATTAGTTTTTGACCCTTTCAGAAGACTGCATTAATTACTGGTTCAAAAATAACTGAGGTAACATCTGAAAGGATAATAACTGATTATCCTCTAAGGAAAAGTAGCTGAAGGAGAGTAAACACTGGAAACATTTCTATTTGGGAGTGAGGAGTTCTGAGACTATATACTTTGTAATAGTGTTTCATTAGCATTTTCTACAAAGTTTCACTGAACACTGCAAAACACTTGCGAATCTGGAGAGGTATCTTCCCCCTAAACCACAATTAGAGCAAATATTCTCAACTAAGTAATTTCACTTCTAACACCCCCAAATCCCACAGGAATGACCTCTTTTCTTTACACACATTGATATAATTTACCACAGATGTACAAGCTATATTAACTATTTAAACATTATTTGTGTAGTTGCCAAGAAGTTAACCGCTACTAAAGACAATGCCATAGCACACTACAAAGAGGAAAGATCATAAACCCATGCAAGTTTCTGTTTGGATGGAGAGATAGAGAAAGGTAAACAACTTAATAAAAAGTAAACAGTTCTATCTCTAAATCTAATTTCAAGGTTTAGATAATATGTCTACAGCCATTTAAAGTAAGATAAAATAGCCATAAAAATAATTCTTGACTGCAAATTAAATGTAATGAGGGTAACTTTGAGTAAAAAACAAAGTTTCTTTTTTTAATGTTTATTTATTTTTGAGAGATACAGAGACAGAGTGTGAGTGGTGGAGGGGCAGAGAGAGGAGGAGACACAGAATCTTGAAGCAGGCTCCAGGCTCTGAGCTGTCAGCACAGAGCTCGATGCGGGAGTTCGAACTCATAGACTGTGAGATCATGACCTGAGCCCAAGTCGGAGGCCCAACTGACTGAACCACCCAGGCGCCCTCAATACAAAGTTTCTTAATGGAGCACCCGACTGAGCCACCCAGGCGCCCTCAATACAAAGTTTCTTAATGGAGCACCCAGCATGTGCCAGGTGCAGCACCTGATATATTTGACAGGCTTAAAGAGTCCAATCATTTCACTTTGTTTTGTCTTTTTAACAACAAAACCCTAATTCAGGAAGAAAATTTTATTAGAACTACCTCAGATTTCTGGAAAACCTAGAAAAAGACCACAGACACAGACAGTCTCCAGAAACTTAGGCTGAAAAACTGAAAACAACCAAGACAAAACCCCCTAGACAAAACTGAGACAAAAATATACCCTTCCCAGGAGTGAAACTGTAGGACTCATAAAAACCATATTGTATGAACACTAACAGATAAACAAAATAATACATATTATAACCAGTGTCTTTAAGATGTTTTGTAAACAGTTATGTTAATATTATTATGGAATATACTTTCTTTTCTCCTTTCAGAATCCATTTGTAAAGATCACCAAGAGATACTTTATTAGAATGATTAAAAGTCCTAGTCCTAATGCGGCTATACCTAGGAAGAAAAAATACAAGATTGACAAAGTAAGCTTTGTTTTTGCTGATGTAAGTAATAGTGAAACTAGGTTGGGTGAGTCCCTCCTCTTCATTCCTCTGTGTAAAGGTACCTCTTCAGTAAAATGATTACAGGCATGCAAATAGAGAAGACTTATTAAATCCTTGAGCCCTAAAATCAGTTCCAAGTTCTCACTGAGGGTCCAAGAGACAACCCAGAAAAGACCAACAATATGTTGAAAGCTAACCACACACATATCCCAAAGAAAGGTAAAATAAATAAGAACCCATATTCCACGTCCCTACCACTCTTTGGCTTTCCTGACAAATCAAACTCCCTCATTTACTTTATCTTCACAGTCTACCGCGAATGGACTATAAGATGTTCCTTTTTTTGTAGTTAACTGTTTTGTGTGGTTTTGATTCCAGTATAGTTAACACACAGTGCTAAATTATAAATTAGTAAGACCTTATTCTTAACATACTCCTAATATAAATGCATAAACAGTCATGTATCTTGCTCTTACACCATAACTGATCATTCATAATAGTCACAAAAAATAAAATAATACAGTCATTGATTTCGAGTATAGTCCTAAGCCATTGTTGGCCCCTCATCCTCCCAAGTTTGTCTGTTTCACTTCAAACTGATGGAGATTCATCTCCATGTACTTTCTAGTCCAGTGCAACCAGTCTAGTTGAAAAGTATGCCTCAAGCATGCCCAAAGCCCTTCCTGTCCTCCATGACCTTCTCACTCACCCTAACACTACAAAATTATTGGTCTTCAAGCACTATCCTGACTCACTGCCTGGATTCAAAAGCCTCCAGTAATTCCTCACTGCATATGGAACAGACTAGAAATTCTTAACCTCACACGATTCAGTATTTCAAGCCTGTAAGCCAACCTGAAGGCAGCAAAACACACATTTTTGTAACCACTAAGGTAGTCAGCAAGATATTTCTTATAGAGTATATGCAAAACTTAAAGGAATTAACACTTTCAGTATAACAAAAGTAAAAACATGTAATTAAATGTTCCATCACAAATGAAGAAAATAACCTCACTAAGAATCAGTTAGTAAATTGATCTCAAAAGCAGTTAACTTTCTAAAATTCAACTTGAATTATTCCTAAGCTTTTATGGGTATTGTTGGTAAAATAAAGGTCTAAAATTATTTATTTACAAAGGTATTTAAGAAATAGAATACAATGGGTCAAGAAGATGTGGTTTATATACACAATGGAATACTACATGGCCATGAGAAAGAATGAAATCTGGCCCTTTGCAGCAAAGTGGATGGACCTCGAGGGTGTCATGCTAAGTGAAATAAGTCAGACAGAGAAAGACAGATACCATATGTTTGCACTCATAAGTCTAACAGGAGAAACTTAAGAGAAGAGCATGGGGAGGGGAAGGGAGGAAAAAGAGTTAGGGAGAGGGACGAGGCAAACCATGAGAGACTCGAGTACTGAAAACAAACTAAGGGCTGAAGGGAGAGGGAAAAGGGGAAGGAGAGTGATAGGCATGGAGGAGGGCACTTGGGAAAGGAAGAGCACTGGGTGTTATGTGGATACCAACTTGACCATAAACTCTAAAAAAAAGAAAAAAGGAAAAAAAGAAATAGAACACAAAGCTCATGGATTAACAGAACTGAAAATCAATGTTTATATTTCCTATACTAGTGAATACATCAACTTCACTCACTAAGAATACAGCATTTATTTCTAAGATAACAAATTGGTTTTCTGTTGAACAAAAAAGCAAAACAAAACTTCCATCAAGTTATCTTACCTTGAAATAAACAATAAATAATATATGGCATGTGCCAAGAAAAATAATTTATCATATGGGGGCTGACTCTTTAAAAAGTTCCTAAAGTTTTTCATTTTATAAATTGACTAATAATAGGGATGCCTGGGTGGCTCAGTGGGTTAAACGTCTGACTATGGCTCAGGTCACGATCACAGTGTGTGGATTTGAGCCCTTCATCAGGCTCTGCCCTGACAGCTCAGAGCCTGGAGCCTGCTTCAGATTCTGTGTCTCCCTTTCTCTTTGCCCTTCTCCCACTTGTGTGCACTTTCTCTCTCTCAAAAATAAATAAAAACATTGAAAAAATTTTAAACAAAAAATTTTAAAAATGAATTGACTAATAATAGACTATGGAATAGTAACTGTAACATATAAACCAATTCTGAGTTAAAACAATACTAAATGAGAAAGAAAAATAACAATCAGGTGACTTAATGTTCTAACCAATTAAATATACGTTTCCAGCCCATTTTCTTTATTCTGAAGTTTTCTAAACTGCAGAGCAGACCATTCAGGAAACTTATTATTTAATTGAATCTGCTCAGAACTATATTATAAACAACTCGAAAAGAGCTCTGCAGTTATCTAATACTTGACTGAGAAAACATACACACTTAAATCTAAAGCATATACTTAGAAATAAAGACACATTCTTGCTGAGATATTGCTATATTAATAGAAACAGCCCCTCAAAATTATAAAACACACTCATAGCAAAGTTTGGTCCATTCCTTACCCTATCAAATATTAAAAAGGAACTTTCCACTTCTCTGAGGTGTAACTGATAGCAGTACTGAATAATCACCCACACTCACGCTCTTCCAAAAGTATCTGCATTTTCACATAGATGAAAGTCTAAGGGAAAGGACAAACTTTCTGTAAAGAGCCAGACAGTAAAATGCTTTAGGCTTTGCAGGTCATGTAGTCTCTGTCAGCTACTCAACTCAGCCTCTATAGCATGCAATAGCCACAGACAATATGTAAAGAATGAGCATGGCTGTGTCCCAATAAAACTTTACACAGAAAAAACAGGCTATGGGTTGAATTTGGTCCAAGGGCAATAGTTTGCTCACCCTGGTGTAGAGGATTAAATTTTCAAGTTTACTGGCTTTGTCTCTGTTGACATGGAGAAATTCACTGAATAATTCTTGTTTATTTCCTCTACTCAGGAGTCCAAACTAGATCAGGGATTTCCAACATCTTTTTAGCAGTGAATCTCCTTTTTCTAATAAAAATGTAAGTGTGCAAGCTAGGCTCGATGTCTAGGCTTCCGTAAAGGCCCCTCAGAAGCTTCCCAGGGGCCATGGGCCATCTAAAGGTCTGTGGGACAATGATCTAAGGTTCCACTCAATACCAAGAGCCAATATATATGACATGTTTTCCTCATTGTCACTTTTTCTCTCTTTCTCTCACTGTCACTTTAGGCATCATCAGAAGGTGAGGGAAAGCAGTCTAAGGATTAGGGGCCTTTCACATACTCCAGAAATCACATTATCTTCTTCCATGAAGAAATTACATGTCAAAATTAAAAATAAAGTACTGGCAAAAAGTAGAAGACAGTGAAGTGAAAGTTAAACACTCCTCTATATATGTGTTTAAGTAATGTCTCTTACTAAAAATCTACTACAAATTTACCTACAATAAGTTTTATTACAGCCTACTTTTTCTTAAAGTTTTATATATAATCAGTAAGTTGAATAAGATTTCAATGGAGTATATTTAATCTATTCCTAACTCTTAAGTTCATATATTAGATGTAAGTCATTCTACAATTAAAAAATGGTCTTATCTATTAAAATGGGTCAAGGCTAGAATCTCTACTTAGTAACAGTCAGAAAATTAGTCCTAGATACTAGAATTGAACTGAATTTTGTAACTTAGATCTGTCATTAATTTAAATTACTGTTCCTGAAAACAATCAAAAATCTCAAAGTAATAAAAAATTCACATAATAGGACAAAATGTCACAGGAACCCAGAGAAAAAATTTATGCCCTCTGTTAAATGCCAGTGATAAAACCATGTAAGTGACAGTTTAGAATATTAGCACCAAAGTGATTAAACTCACAGGCAAGCAACTCAATAAAAATAACTTTGTCCCACAAAGGTTCATGTTTCTATAAAATAGGAGGACTTACGTGTTAGAGAAACTGAACCAAAAATTCCTACTCCTTTTCAGCTCTTATTCAGCTTGCTATTAATATGGAAGTATTTAATTACTTTTCTCCTGTATCTCAAACTCTCAGGAAAGAACAATCAAGTCATTAAATATTTATTAGCTCCAATTCTGCACCAAGAGGTATGCCAAGTGTTGAGCCTGAAAGATGAATCGTTAAGTCCCATACTAGTAAACTCTCTCATGAGGTTGATAGACACAGTGCAAGCTAATCCATTCTAAATGAAATCAGGGTCCTAACTCAGACTCCAATTTCAGGCATTTGTTACACCCCACCTCATCCCACTCAAACAAGTAACTTATGAAAACACACTATTTTTAATTGACAAATAACCGTGACTCTTTCCAATAACATTTCTAGCCATTAGCTCCTGACAGCAAATTGTTTAACTGACCTCACTACACATAAGCACTGTTTATCTATATAAACCTTGAATGCTACCCTAAAAAGCCCATAACTAAACACATCGCTCTAAGGCAGGACACAGTGCATACTTAAAAGTTTTAGTATCAAAACTAGTCTTGTATAACATTCAACATTAAACCATTTTTCTTGAAGATGTAAGTTTATGAAAGAAGTATGGACTCAACAAAGTACAGAAAACTAAATAGTCTTCTTTTACAAATGTATATGTATTTATAAAGCAATGACTCAACTTCTTGGAGAAATGACAATTGTAGCCATAAAGTCACAGAGATACAACGAAATATTGCTACATGTAGTAACATAAGAACACAAAATGGAGCACATTAAAAAATGAAATAAAATTTCTGAAATTTTAAAAATGGAGTAAATTTGAAACAAGAGTAACTAATTTAGAAATGTAACCTTAGGAGTGCCTGGGTGGCTCAGTTGGTTAAGAGACTGACTTTGACTCAGGTCATGGTCTCACAGTTTGTGAGTTTGAGCCCTGTATCAGGCTGGCTGCTGACAGCTCAGAGCCCCCTTCAGATCCTCTGTCTCCTCTCTTACCCTCCCCAACTCACACACTCTCTCTCTCTCTCTCTCTCTCTCTCAAAAATAAATAAACTTAAAAAAAGAAATATAAGCCTACATTTAACTTTAAATCAATGTGTAAATCAATAGTAACCACTTAGAAATTATTACATTTAAAAGTGACATTGATATTCAATAAATATCATAAACTTTTACATATTTATATTTACATATAAGGTTCACCCACTGATATTTTTATCTCTATTTTCAAATAAGAGATTACAGTTCAGAAAATTAATAACCACATACCTAATAAGTGAACCAAGAAGTTAAATGTGTGCTATAATAATGTAGCTGTATAATCCAGTAAGATTTCCAAAGTAGTCTCCAGAGAATCACTGCATAAACTTATTACAATCATCTGTTTCCTATGCAAAGTAAGTTGGACAAATACCATCAGCTCACAGCACTCATTCATCTTAAGCTCTTTCTTTCCTGCCTTTCTGTAATATGGAGCCTCCTTTGCTACTAGGAGTAGTCATGTGACACAGCTCTGGTCAAGGACAAGTACCTGGAAAGGGCTTTCCTTCAAATTAAAAGATGAATCCTTACCAAGAAAACATTCTCCCTTCTTCTCTTCTGCTTGGTGGGGCAGCTGTTATCTTGTGACTAAAAACCAAAATCACTTTTTAAATAGGAGACAGAGCTTGTTTCTAGAATGACCTTTCAGCATCTATACCAATTCTATACTACCTACCTTTAGATTTCTTATTGTATGGGAGAAATAAGTCCATAACTAAGACTATGTGTATAGTTTCTGGTTATCCGTAGACTGATGCAATCCAAACACAGTTTATGCTATGAATCAAGCCTATGAAATTGACTCATGTTACAAATCACTTTGGTAAATTAGCCATAAGGCACACTAATGATGAAAAATTATCAAAGGGAGAAGCTCCTGGAAGGTTCAGTTAAGCATTAACTTCAGCTCAGGTCATGGTCTCAGGGTTTGTGGATTCGAGCCCTATATTGGGCTCTGCATCGAGAGCAGAGCCTGCTTCAAATCCTGTCTCCCTCTCTCTCTGCCCCTCCCTCACTAGCGCGTGCTCTCTCTCTCTCTCAATAAGAAAACATTAAAAAGTAAAAGAAAAATTATCTAAGGGGAAAGGTAAGATCAGATTGTAAATGAATACCAATTAATTGAAAAATAATATTAATAACAAATATTAAAGTATTAAACTGTTAACTAGTATTAACTATTCATTAAATTATTTATGCCAGAGACTGTCAAATAACTTTAATATACATGAACACATTTAATCTTCACAATGATATGAGGTAATACTACCACACACACCCATGGTTAAAATTTTTATCAATCCTTAACAAAAACTGTAAGGTAATAAAACAAAGCTAAATTAACTTATTCTGAGATTTTCTATTTTTATAATATCAAAATGTCCCTTCTTTTATGAAATAGGAATAGTGGAGAACAAGTTTACATTCATTTTAACATGCTTAGTTGGCAAAATAAGTGACAAATCAATGTCCGTGCCCCAGGGTTTTATGAAATTTTAATAGTCCATTAAATCCAAAGGCCTGAAACCCACTAAAATTAGGTAACCTGCCCAGGACCACAAAGGAGTTTGTTTGACATCAAAATCCAAGATCATACATAAGGACTAGGTTACATAAAGGAAATACACTAAATGAACTCAGAACAACTCTTCTGTGAACACAATTAAGGATATAAATGTATAACTTCAAAGGAAAATAGCCAGCCCAGAATACATAAAGTGGGAACAAGGACTTCTAAAACAAAATGATGTTACCATGTTACCTCCCACAGAGTTTTCTCTGTGTGACGTAGATTCAAACCATACCAAAGAAAATGGAATCAAGATAGGAATTCCCAGTCATCTCCATCATTGGGTTTGGAGACTCAGACTGGAAAGAACTTTTGGGTCTCTTCCTACATTGTCTGCCTCTAAAAAAAAGTTTGTCGTTTCCTAAATAGAAAGAGAAGAGACAGGTATGCAGATAAAATTTGCCCCGTGAGGTTTGCTCCTCAATTTCTTTCAGCTCTACATGAATGAAAATTAGAAACAAAACAGAAAGGCAAATTCCCTTACCTCAATTCTTGACTTTTTATGCTACCCCAGTTCATTATTTTAAACTCTTAATTTTGTTGACATTTATTCATTTCTGAGACAGAGACAGACAGAGCATGCGTGGGGGAGGAGCAGAGAGGGAGGGAGACAGAATCTGAAGGAAGCTCCAGGCTCTGAGCTGTCAGCACATAACCGGATGTGGGGCTCAAACTCACTGATGGTGAGATCAAGGCCTGAGTTAAGTCGACACTGCCTGAACCACCCAGGTGCCCTAAACTCTTCACTTTTTAAAAGTTATCTCTAGTTGTGTGACAAAATGTATATATTTGATGAAGCAGTTTCTTAATACTATCAGTAATGTAACTTAGCCAAATATTTCTAACAACTATACCACGTATTTTCTAATAAATTTGAGTGAGCTTAAAAGAAAACAGTTTGAGAGACAGCATAATGTATGTTACGGAGGAAATTAGAAACTTATTAGCTTGAATAATACAGTTATATATACAAAACTCAATGAATGTTAAAATAAATAGGTTTAGCCTACACCTACATATTTTCACAATTTTTATTTTGAAGATTTAGTTACTTTAAAGCCTACCCAGCTCTTTTATTATTCACTTGTGTCCTCAAATGTAATTTATTATTGAAAACATCAAACATAAAAACTCTTGAAATACAGAAACTAAATGGTTTATATCTTTATAATTAAAAATAGTAAATACTTTCAGACTTATAATTTATTTGCAGTTATCTCAAACGTTTTTAATCCAATCTTCCAGTGCCAATTTGCTTCCAAAGGGAAAAAAAAGTTCTTAGTATACAAATACAGCATGCATTCTCCAGTTTTTACCACAATAAATAGGAAAAGTAGGTGGCTAATTGGAAGGGAAGAGGGCTGGGAAAGGGATGGATGGCTGAGATTGGTTTACAACTGTAAAACAAAGGTGTACATATGAATGAAAAAAAATTTTGTAAAGATGTTTCTACTTTAAACTGATTTAAAAGAAATTCTTTTTTTTATTCTAATATTAAAAGTCATGGGGCGCCTGGGTGGCTCAGTCGGTTGAGTGGCTGGCCTCGGCTCAGGTCATGATCTCACAGTTCCTGAGTTCAAGCCCGTTGTCAGGCTCTGTGCTGACCATTTGCTCAGAGCCTGGAACCTGCTTCTGATTCTGTGTCTCCCTCTCTCTCTGAACCCCGCCCTCCACCCCCCACTCACGCTCTGTGTCTCTTCTCTCTCTCTCTCAAAAATAAATAAACGTTAAAAAAAAATTTTTTTTAAGTCGTAAAAAGTACTGAAAGTACTGACTACAGTCAGCTTAGATAGTATTATCACATCTATAGTGGTAACAGTGCATCCGACCAAACATCTTAAAACACACCAGTGCCTCTTCCTTCCCTCCACCCTCTCACTCCCACCAAAAGTAATAATTTAAATAATTTTTACATTCACAAAAAAGGAAAAGAGGGAGGGGAGAATCTACAACCTTAATTTCATCTAGACTGATTTATTTAAGCTACTTCCATAATTTCTTTTCTACTGTGCTTAATGTACATGGAATATTTTATTTTCTTATAGCAAACATACAAATTTACTAAAATTCAGAATTATGAAACATTCAAAACTGGCAAAATACATGGCATTTTGTGAATATCTACAAATTCAGATAGGAATAAAGATGAATAGTTAAAAACTTATTATTTTAGCTCTTCTGGTCCAGTTATCCATTAGTGTGTATGTGTCTTTTGAATTTCTTCCAACTAATATATTGCTTCACCCACATCATTAATGGTCCAATGCATATAAGATATTTAGCTAGGAAGGACTAGGCTCTTCAGTAAGATTAAGTCATTAATTACCAAAAAAAAAAGATTATTTTTCAAAATATCTTAATTTGAGGCCCCTTATCAGAGTCACAATAAAATTCTAAAAGCTATGCCTTTTTTTAAATTTAATTTTGAAATAACTTTAGACTAAAAAAAGCTATACAAAAAAATAGTTCAAGAATCCTATATATTCATCTAGCTTCCCATAATTAAATAAAATAACCATAGTAAAATTATCTAACTGGTAAAATTTCATTAATTGTCCTAATATTTTTTTTCTGGTCCAGAATCTAATCCAGATCTCACAACTTATTTAGTTACCACATTTCCTTAGACTCAATCTGTAACAATTCTTCAGCATTTCTGGACACCTTTGAGAACAGTAATTTTGTAGAATGTCCTAAAATTTGAATTTGTCTGATATTTTCTGACATTAAGGTTCAACAATTTTTTAGTAAGAATACTATCACAAATGTACCCTTCTCAATGTAGCATAAGGTTGATATGTCTTATTATTCCTGGGGTTAAAAAGAAACAAGAGGCCCAAAGTGGAGCCACTTGCACTAAACCCACATAACCAAACAATGAGTTAATAATTAATCTTAACTGGTCAACACCAATGAGGTAGTTTGCCACCTGGATCCTCTGCATCCCCCAAAAGAAGATGAAGTAATCTGCTTTCATTATGCCTTCCCCCTTATGCCTTCTATTTTCTACATCTTCTGGGAGCTCCTTCCTGTGTACTCAATGGGATGCTGCCTGATTCAGAAACCATTCAATAAAGCCCATTAGATCCTGAAATTTACTCAGTTTAGTTTTGTTACTAGACAGTGGTGCTATAACATTGATTAACCTAGTTCACTTAGTGTCTACCAGTTTTCCTCACCATAAAGGCACCGATTTCTCCTTTTGTTTTTTTTTTAATTTTTTAACAATTTTTTTATTTAAAAAAATTTTTTATGTTTTTTATTTATTTTTGAGAGACAGAGAGAGACAGTACTAGCTGGGGAGGGTCAGTGAGAGAGGGAAATACATAATCCGAAGCAGGCTCCAGGCTCTGAGCCAGCTGTCAGCAGAGAGCCCGATGCGGGGCTCAAACCCACGAACCGTGAGATCATGACCTGAGCTGAAGCCAGACGCTTAACTGACTGAGCCACCCAGGTGCCCCGGACAATTATTTATCTTTGAGAGACTGAGAGACACAGAGCTTAAATGGGAAGAAGCAGAAAGACAAGGAGACATAGAATTCAAATCAGGTTCCAGGCTCCATGTTGTCAGAGAAGAGCTGGATACAGGGCTCAAACCCACAAACCAAAAGATTACCTGAGCTGACGTCGGCCACTTAACCTACTGAGCCACTGAGGAGCCCCTGATTTTCCTTTTTAGTAAATTACTCTCGGGGAGAAAATTTGAAACTATGCAAATATTCTGATGGTATTTGACATATATCTCATCATATTTTCACTCACTAATTCGGTCATCAACTAAGGATTCTTGCTTACAATTATTGCTTTGTTGTTCGCCTACTGACGATTTTCTATTTCCATCTTTCCTTCTATGTATTTTTTTAATTTGAATTCTACAGTAACAAAGCAATCTCTTCTCCCCTACTTATCTATTTATTCAATTATTTACTTATATTGGTATGAGCTCATGGACATTTATCCCTCAGAAGTTATAACTCACTTTTGTTTTGTTCAAACTGACAACGGGGACTCCTTTATAAACACATTCATTACACTTTCTTCTCAATTGTAAAGATGTCACTTCAGTTGGGGATGATCAACTGACTGGGTTGGTTTTTTAATGAGGGATCATTGATGGCTATGGTTAGATTTACCACTTCCATTATGATCCCCCCAAAAAAATTTTTATGGAAAGAAATTATATGTATTGAAAAAGCCCAAATGTGTTATACTATCACAGCTCTTGTTCATTTAAGACCTTATAATCTTTGGTCATTATTTTATACATATTATTATAGAATTTTGTCATCATTGTCACTATTTAAATCCACTTTAACTCGCACACCCCCAGATACTATTGGTATTTCAGAAACACAGCTCAAACCACTCAATGACAATAGTAGAAATTCAATTTATCCAAAAGGTAACAAGCTTTCATTATGCTGAGTGAAAAAAAAAGCCAATCTCAAAAGTCAAATATTGTATGATTCCATGTATTTAACACTTCAGAAATGACAAAATTATACCAATGGAGAACAGATTAGTCCTTGCCAGAGGCAGGGTCAGGGAACTATTGTGTCTACACAGGGGCAACAAGAGGAATTCTCCTGGTGATGGATTGTTCTGTATCTAGACTGTATGAACGCCAGTATCTTGGTTGGGATATTCTAGTTTCACAAAAGGTTGTTAATGGGGAAAACTGGGTAAAGGGTTCACCTGATCTCTGCATTATTTCTTACAACTACATGTGAATCTGCAATTATCTGAAACTAATAAGTTTAAAAAAAAAAAAGATAATGAGTTTTGACTTGAGTGAATACTCAGGAGAAATCAGATAATCACCAGTGTGCCTCTACCCTTTAGATCCATTGATTGCTAGGTAGCTTCTCAGAAAGTTACTATCAGGCCTCTTCGGAATAACCAGCTAAGGGCTAATTCTTCTTTAGGGTCTCTGCTCCTAGTAGCTTTATGTTGGGTGGCAACAAATACCATGAGCTGGAGAAAAATAGGAAGATGCTAAGGGCCAATTATTATGGTGAGTGTTGGTTTGTCAACTAAACTACCAACTGTTAATAGGATCAAAATGTACATTTTTATTTCAATTCATTTAGCTCATATTAAAGCATTTGAGAAATGCTAAACACCCACAATTTATGATTTTTGCCTTGCAAGAGGCAAGCAGTGAGAAACTACAGCAAGAAAGAAGAGGGTTTAGTTCCAATGACAAAACAAAGTTCCCCTTCAAGTCACAAACACCAACTCCTCCAAAACACGTTTTACAATTAAGGATGTGAAAGCACAGAAATTGTGGAGCCAAGACAACTTAAAATGCAAGAACTAAACTTTCCACTCCACAAAAACTAAGCCCCCCAGGACCACACCAAAGGTAAATCCTTCCACAAACTGAAGGAGAAAAGGAAACACCTGAGTACAGCAAGAAACACAGAAGGTAATCAGTTCAGTAAAGTAGTGGTTAATTAGCACGTAAGACCAGAGGGGTTTTTTTTTCCCCTGAAAAGATAAAATCCTAACAGCCTAAATAAAGTAGCAATCAGCTTGTTTCTCTCCACACAAAGGCTGACATGATAACTACTGAACATATTTTGACTAACTATATATATTCAGTCTCTGACAGAGTTACAAAAGGGCAATAATATGTACTACAATTTGCTTCTCCTTCCCAACTTTTCAACATTAACTAATCCATTGAAACAAAAATGGTATGGGGTCCAAGGAACTGTTCTCACTTACTACAATCATTACCTTGTGCCATCGCAAGTCGACTGTGCACTTTAATTTTTATAAATAAATCCATGTTTCCTGCTTAAATTCAGATACTAATCAACTCTTCCAAAGGACAGAATGCTTAAAAATCACATCATTACAAATTAAGAAATACTAACCTATTTAGCATATGAACAAATCAGATATTTCACATTAGATTCCAGAATGTAGAGGGGCACCTGGGTGGCTCAGTCAGTTAAGCGTCTGACTCTTGAAGTTGGCTCAGGTCATGATCTCACACTCCATGGGTTGGAGCCCCGCATCAGTCTCCAAGGCTGACAGCGCAGAGCCTGCTTGGGATTCTGTCTCCCCCTCTCTCTCTGCCCCTCCCCACTTGTTCTCTATCTCTCTCTCAAAATAAATTAAAAAATAAACTAAAAAAAAATCAGATTCCAGAATATAGAAGATATCAAAGCTTAAGAAAAAATAGTATAAGTTTAAAAAAAATTTTAATAAAAAAATTTAGCAACTTGGAATTTTTTCCTATGAATTAGGAAATGTTCCTCATTACTATTTGCCATGACTAGGCTGTAACTAACATAATGTGCACACTGTTTGATACAATTAGCAGCTGATATAAATGTGCACACATTCTGTCAGCCTGTCCAACAAATCCAACTACTGCAATAATTCTCATCTATCTCCTGTAAATCAAGCTCCCATCCCAACCATCTCAAGCCTGAAGAACCAACATCAGCCTTTAACAAAGTTCTTGGTCTCCTCTCCTCTCCTTCAAACCACAATCATCAACACCCAGTGAAATAACTCCCCATCTCCCATTCATTCCCTTGGCTGCAAATGCAGTGAACAAAGGACTACACATATTTTCTTACAACCACCTTTGCTACTTATATGACAGCAGGTCAGTCTGGAATATCCTGCATGTCCCCTAGTTCCCTGATGGGTAAGTTAGACTCAATAACATGGTTGTCTGAGAAGTTCATGGCCTCTTCAGTGTTAGCACAGGACATCTCATCTAGAGAGTCCACAGCCTCTTCAGTTTGGGCATTGGACAGCTGCTATGGCACTAATGAATCACATCCTATTTAAAAGATGCAGTACACTAGTGAGTTACTTGAGGGACAGAGGTCTCATTTCCTCTTTGAATTCCCAAGCTCTGGTAAAAAGTATTTCATTAAAATGTTCTACGATGAGGGGTGCCTGAGTGGCTCAGTTGGTCAAGCATCCGACTTCAGCTCAGGTCATGATCTCACAGTTAGTGAGTTGGAGCCCCACATCCGGCTCTGTGCTGACAGCCTAGAGCCTGGAGCCTGCTTCAGATTCTGTGTCTCCCTCTCCCTCTGTCCCTCCCCCACTCATGCACTGTCTCTGTCTTTCTCGCAAACATAAATCAACATTTAAAAAAAATTTTAATGTGTTACCACAATAATTACTATTAAACATTGCACTAAATAGTAAATGTACTTTCTTTCACTTAATCCACAAAACAACCTCAGGAAGCTATTATCCTCATTTACAGATGAGAGAACTGTCTGTTGCCAAAAATGGGTTGAGGAGAGAGAATGGCTCATAAAATTCAGATATCAAAGAACTATTACTACATTTCCCTATCTCTCTAGATCAAAGTTACTTCAGGTAATTACAGTTCTTCTTCCTTACCTATAAAACTTATTTTACAAAAGAAGTAAAAAAAAGTTTTCAAATAAGTCAAGAAGAAGCATAGTATGTGTTTTTAAAAGGTTTTTATATCTTTACTTCAGATAGTTAATTTATATCCCACTGTTACTTTATGTGACTTGAATTTCAAATATCACCAAAGGTAAACCTACTGTTATCATTTAACTCCCCACAGAATCCACCTAAAGTTGTTTTCACACCCACAGTAAAATTAAAAACCATAACACAAAAAAATAGTTTTCTTATGAATCAAAGAATCTTTGATTTCAAGAACTAAGCTTTGGAATGATAGGATACCCTCCATTTCTTGCAAGACCTTTAATAACATGATAACGATAGAAGGCTATAGTTTATTTTGTTACTTTACATCCTTTCCTGAAGGGAAAAAAATGAAACAAGTTAGCAACTGAGTAGGCCTCTTCCTTTTCTTAGTTTTATTTTATTATTTTTTTTTTGTAACTGTTCTGTTACTGCATTAAACCAGTCCACATACAGCAATGCTGTTGGAGACATTCATTCGGAACCCCAGCCAAGATATCAAAGCTAATTATGGAACTGTTAATCACTAAATGTTTAAATGGTTATGTGAAGGCAACTAAGTTCCCACCAATATTACAAAAAAATGTTAATTTTTACCATAAAGTACTCGTTCAAAGTCACACGCTAATACAGTCTGAAATTAGTATTTCCGTTAAAATGCATATTTTTTTAACCTACAAATTCAAATATCATTGTTAGGAAAGGTAAATGCTTAAGGCCAAACAGGTATTACTTTGTGAAGCATGCTTTTCAAAACTGCACAAAAATCATTTAGTTGTATTTTTGGACAAAAACTATATAAGGACCAAATATTTATTACTAGAGCCCCAAAATGAGCTAAAATATAATCAAAGTGTAAGTTGTCAAATGAAAATATGAAACTGCTCATAAACAATGATAAAAGAAACTCAAATGGAAAATGTAACTGTAATAAACACAATTCTTCCACTAGATTTGAAAGTTTAAATAAATACTTACCAGAGATACCCTTTTGTGCAGATTCTCATAATTTAAAGTTCTCTGGGCAAAAGATATTTTTTCGGCCCTCTCGTTATGACTAAGTGATTTCGCAAAGAATTAAGTCTTACCCTGTTATGAACTCTCAGCTGACAAATTCATGACTTAACAACTAAATTGAAAGGTGCAAGAGTCAAACAAAGGTTTCAGTAGTGAAGGACAAAGTAGTATTATTAACGAGTAAGAAATGCGACGATGCTGTTTTACATATAGCATTTTTAAAAATAACTTTTATAACTACCTAAAAACACATTAAATTAGATCTTGAAAGAAAAGAAAACAGTGAGGCAACAGAGGTTTCACCTGAAAAACTAAAAACAGGCATATAAGCACTACAGAAGCAACTACAAAGGGTCTGAACTCAACAAGTTAATAAAATGGTTTAGAAAAAGCATTTTATTGTTTAAAGCCTTGGGGGATAAAGCTGCTTGCAATTTATTTACATCTTTTACTTTACTAAATTGCTTTGGTGACCAAGCTTCTCATTTAAATGATTAAAGCATAAACCCAAATAGTTTAATAAAGCAATTACTTAAGAGTCCTGTTTCTCAACAGAGGTGCCCTGAAAAATATCAATAGAACATTTAGTGTTCATTACTTTCAAGGGGTTTGTTATTTATTTAGAATACAGTGCCCCAATGACTAAAATTTAGCCAGGTTTCCAGACATATAATATGGGACACACACTGGATCAAAGGTTTTTTCATCCTCTCAGAATATCAGGTGAAAGAGTGACGACCTCTTAAACAGAAGTATGCATGATTCAGCTAAAAATTCAGGTGACTTTTCTTTTTTTGATTTCTCCCTACTATTCTGCCTCTCTACTCATGTGGCTCAATAAAATAGGTTCCCATTTTTCAGGTGTGCGTGAAAAGCTCCCTAATTTGCAAAGTCCCTATGTTTACACTGGGGCTCTCCCCACCCCCAAATTCTCTTCTAGCTAACATCTTAGGTTACACTAGTAACATCACTATTAACTTCCAGGCAACTGATTGACCCAAATACAAAGCTGTGCCTTAATAGAGTTTGAGAGAGAAACTGGTATAGTGGGGTTTAAAAAAAAAAACAAAAAAAAAAACCTGATTTTAAGCATAAAAAAATTATGTATTTCCTCTATTCTTTTATAGAATCTTCCTTTTGCCTGAAATGAGAATCATATGAACTTCTTTATCAAGTCTATCCCAAAAAACAGAAGGAAGCATGACAGCAAAACTTTCCTAATTCACATCCTTCTGTTCATGATACCAAGTTTATTGAATACATTTGCTTTCTTCATATTACAAACGCCTAACTCTCAAGCATGAATGAGAAAACATAGCACAAGATACCTTCCGGTCCTTAACAAAGCATTCAATATAAAAAACGCCTTCCACCAAAACATGTTTTTACTTTTGGGTGCATTTCAAACTTTTCCAAGATTATTTTTGACAAGCCAGGTAAGGTTGGGAAAAGATTCACGTTTCAAGCCACTTTCTATTTAACACAATAATAAGCAAACACGGGGATTGTGTCAGTAATAACCAAATGAACATCAAAGTTAATAGGGCAGATACTTAAAGACGGTCAAAATGTTTGATAGCTTTCTCTGTGTTTACTTTTCCTGTGAAGGTTTGGTGGAGGGAAATGTGCTTTCAGACTATCAATGAAGCTTTCATCTTGCAGTGTTAGTAGTACCTGGCCCGCTTCTGAATCAGGCCAAGTTCTATGCTAGGTCAGTTTTTACTCTATTCTACACAACTGGCACAAGAAGAGGAAAGTTTAACAGTTCATTTATTTGGCACCATCCACATACTTTGACAGTGGAGGTTTTGTCTCCTCCAGTCTTGTTTGGTGACCCCCCATCCAAACTGATTTTTAAGTCCTTGCTATTCTAATTAATCAACCAAAGGCACCGACCTCAGCCCCCACTCTTCCCCCCCCCAATTTCCACTACAGGCCTATGACATCATTTTCTGACCCGCCTTTCTAGGTTCTAATACTCTCAACGTGCCTTGCTAGGTTCTAATATTCTCAACTTCTATGATTTCATTTGGCACTTCAAACACTGAAAGAGATTGACATATTTCACCAAAATTAGCGTTCCCATCACACAGCATGCGTTTTCGGATGCAGAAGATGGATTCAATTGACAATTTTAAAACAAACAGCAGAGAAAGAAGGCACATAGGAGGCAGTGCACCGCCCAGGGAGGGACAAGATCAAACCAGGACTTTGCTTGGTTTTGATAAAATAATCCTTTAGAATTGGAACTTTCCGGAGACACAGTGAAATGAATATTCTCGTAAAATTATCACACATCTTCCACTCTTTTGGTAAATATGTGCAATCTATGATCCCCCAGATGTGATGGCTCCGTCAGAAAAAATGGAAAATCAGAAACGGTACCAGGTGCCATTCTTGGGCCTTGTCCAAAGGCAGCCAGTGAAAGATCCTATTTTATTCTGTTCTCCCCACATTAAATAATTATAATCAACATCAGAGAAGGAGAGCATTTGGGTTTGAACAGATGGTGTCCAACACCTAACCAGAGAAGCAACTCTTTCAGGCATCAGATCCTAAATGTCTGATGGTCTCAAGGATCAGGAGGGCTTATGTGTCTTAAGAGGGCTGGCAGCAGGATCCCCTGTAGTTACCACCCCAATGCTTAGGAATATGCGTCATTAGCCAGTCAGCAACTAAAAACAACAACAAAAAAATCTAACCACCACATTTTTATACAATTTCCCCCTCTCTAGTCCAACTTGAGGCGACCAAATCATCCAACACCATCAGCAACAGCTCCACTTAAAGAAAAAGGAAAAATAAGCCTGAAGGTAAACGAACGTATAAAGGTTAACAAACTTATCTAATTTTGACAAGGTTGTGCAACACCAAAAGAATCCGCAGGGTGCCCTTTCCGGGGGGTGTATTTGAATATGCCTACTCTGCAGTTATGCCCGAAATTTAACCAAAAGCACTAAGCTAGCTAATCAACTTTACTTCCCCTGTATTGGAAAGCATCATCCCTTTTTCAAAAAAGCAAAATAGTAAATGCACAAACATCCCAACGTTTTACTTGAGAAGGTCAACACGGATTAGTCTTTTCGCAGAGCCATACAAGTTTCCTTCCTATACCTTTCCAAACACCACACAACTCTAAAGGGAACTGGAGCTACAAGCATGGGAAGGAAAGGGGCCTGCAGCCAGGGTGGCGAGAGTAGCTGCCCATGAGAACCCCCGCCCCGAGAGATTCAGAAGCCCCGGTGTACCACTGGGAAGAGCAGAAGCTAATTGGAGAATTCCCTCCTCCGCCGAGCAAACGTAGGAGGAAGGTCAGTAATGGGGAGGGCAGAGAAAGGGAGACTATCGAGGAGAGGGAAAAATAAACCCAGGACGACCAGGGGAAAAGATTCGGAGATGAAATGCCATTGAAAGTTAGGGGGTCCTGATGGGAGAAGAGGGGTGCGCGGGGCCAACTGTGTCAGGGAGGGGAGACGGGGCCAGGAAAGGGCGCAGCCTGCGAGGCACAAATCCAGCCTAGTCCCGGAGGGTCTCACCTGGGGGGTCCTCTCGGCGGGGTTCTTCATCACCGCTTGGCGGAAGCTGTTATCCACGTAGGACGCCATCTCCCCCCGTGGGCCCGGCCCGGGCCGCTCCGCACCCTTGTCGGCCTCTTCTCGGCCCAGCGCAGTCGCTGCCTCCGCCCTGCGCGCTCCGCCCGCCCGCCCTTCCGCGGCTAATAAGCCAAACCGCGGCGGCGGCGGCGGCGG
>NC_043700.1:64783948-64890957 GCF_006229205.1 Suricata suricatta
ACCCGGCCGGGGCTGCAGCCCTCCGGCCCAGTCGCTCTCGGCAACTTTGTTCCCGGTCTGTGCGGTGCGGAGGAGGGGGAAGATGGGGCCGCGCGCAGCCCAGGTCCGGACTCCCGGCGGCGGGCGTCCGAGGGCGGAGGGCCAAGAGCAGAGAGCCGCACACAGCCCCCTAGCAGAGAGGGTTTGGGAAGCGGCGACTCCCCCTCCGCTTCCTCCGCCTCTTCCTCCTCCTGCGCCTTCTCCGGCAGCCGGAGCCGCTCCTCAGGGAGGAAGCGGCCTCCGGGGCTTGTTGCTTTGTGCTGCAACCATGGTGAGGAGTGAGTGACAAGGCCGAGGCGAGTCGACTGGCGCCGCATCATCGGGGGGCGGGGCGTCCCGGGCGCGCTCGGTCCCGCCTCCTCGCGCTCCTTGCGCCCGCCCGTCGGCCGCGCCCTCCCCCTAGAGCAGCACCTTCGGTCGCTGCCAGGTGAGCCCGGCGCTCGGGCCGCCAGAGGGTCCCAGCGTCTTCCGCTGAACTGGCAAGAACCCCGCACCACCTGGTCCTGAGGGGGCGACGCGAGTCCCGGTGCCCGGGTGCGAAGCGCAGGGCTCTCCTCTCCCCACCCCTTCCCTGTCTCACGCCGTGCCGCGTACTCACACCCCACTCGGTTCCTGGGAGACCCAGCAGAGTCCAGTCGCCCCTCTCAGACTCATGGCGCCACGCCGAGGCCGAGGGGGCTGAAAGTTGACCCGGAGCAGAAATCTGGCCCGCAGGCGTGGGCTGTAGTGGGCGTTCATTTTGAACCCAAAGGTTGGCTCCGAGTTGCTCCAGAGGTGATAAATCCTCTAAGGTTTTTATTTTGCTTATTTGTAGCTTGCTGCAGGGAAAGCTTTCCTCTCCTGCCTTCTGTGCTTACTGCCACCTTCAGACACTTCAGACCATGAGATTACGGACATGGATAAATGCCAATTTCACCCTAGACCCAGTACCACCCCCCCAGACGGGCAAACATGCCAGATTTAAAGGTGATCAAGTCATTAGCGGAAGACGGGACGGCAAGGTCTCTGACATAATCAGGAACATTGGCAGATCTGGCTTTGCATCGATGCAGGGCAAATCTCATTCTCTAGACCCCAGACTTCCAAATCGGACTCACGTGGTGCAAAGGACACTATAACATAGACTTTTAAGATGTCACCTCGCCTGCTTTTTCATTTCCCCCTCCCTCTCCCTTTCTGAGCCAGGTCAAGGTGTGTAAGGGCAACCGAGCACGAGGGACAGGTCTGCTGTTCTAGTCCTACGGTTTTATTTTTATCTGCCTCCTCTCCCTTCGTCCCCCTCCTTTCCAATAAGTTCATGTTTTGACGTCTGTGTGGAGGCTATACTTAGAGGAGGGTTGTGACTTTTATGACCTACTATATTGAACTTTTTTCAAATTTTCAAACATACTTTTTTAACAGCTAGTTTATTTTACATACTTAGAATGGGCCGATTGTGGACATTGTGTGGTCCTTAAGTCACTTTTGTGTCATTAAACAGATTGTGTGGCTTCCTAGAGAAGGGACTGCCCAACTGTGTGCAACCAGATCTGAGTTATAAATTGTATCTCTAGACTCTTTTATATTACTTTTGCTGAAACTGCTTCCCCACATCTTTTCACCCCTTTGTGGAGCCCCAGCACGTACTGAAAGGAACATGAATAAATATTATTACAGCTCTGTAAAGAAACAAGAAGAAGAAAATCAAATCCAGTGAGGTGAAAAAATACACCTGACATCTCCATCTGGTGTCTAATAAACATCTCAGAATTAATGTGTACAAGCAGGGTCTAGATATCCTGCCCCAATAGTGCCCCACCGACAGCCGTCCTCATTCCAGTTAATGCCATCTACACTGTTCCCATTGCTCAGGTGTAAAACCTTTGGAGTCTTTCTTGACTCCTTCCTTTCTGTTACACCCCACAAGTGTCAAGAACCTGTCAGCTCAACCTTCAAAGTCCCTCCACCTAGCACCTCCACCTTATCCAAGCCGGCATCACCCTTTGCCTGCACTTTGTGATTACCACCCACCTCCTCTCCCTCTTTCTGTCCTTGCCTCCAGCCGTCCTCTTTGAACTCAGCAGCCAGAGTGAGTCTTTTCACTCTAGCTCAGACCACTCCTCTGCTGAGGAAAAGGAGGGAAGGGAAGGCAAGGGAGAAGGAAGGGAAGTAATGGAAAAGGATGGAAGGATGAAAGGAAGGGAGGGAGGGAGGGAGGGAGGAAGGAAGGAAGGAAGGAAGGAAGGAAGGAAGGAAGGAAGGAATTTATTAGCTCCTCATCTCACATGAGGTTAAAAATCAAAGTCCTTACAATGGCCTAAATGACCCATGGACCGTGTTCCCTCTATGCCTTATTTCTCTAGCGTCATCTCCTACCACTCTATCCCCAACTCATTTTTTCCTTGCCACACTGGCAATGAAGATGATGTCTCTGAATACATGAAAATGCTACACAGTGAACAAGCTCCAGTCTGTGGCCTTTCCATTTGCTCTTCCCTCTGCTACCTGAATTATCTCCCTGCTTCCCCAGCAAAACAAAACCTACAACGTTGTCCTCTCCCCCACTTCATATCTTTAGTCAAATGTCATTTTCCCTGTAATTTCACATGGCTCAGTTCTCTTCCTTGCCTTCTTTACCACCATCTAACATACGTGTTACTTATTTTGTCTCCCTCAACTGTAAAGTAAGCTTCTGAAGTCAATGTGTTTTGTTCTTTTTGTTTGCTGCTATATCCTCAAAAGTGATGTAAATGAATTAATAACTACGGTGTTACTTTGTATGCATATAGGATTGTCACATACATTCTCTCAATTGTGTCCCTGATCGGGGGAAGGAAGTCTGAGAACTTCACTTCTCTGAGCCTATTTTTCTGTTCTATAAAAAGAGGATAAAACTTGCATGCCCTGAAGATTTGTAAGAATTCAATATGATGCATGCTAAGTGCCTTGAATAGTCCTTGAACCATAATACGTATTCAACAAATTATAGTTAGTTTTAATATCATTCTCATCATCCCAACCTTTTGAGGTTAGTGGAACAATTATTATCCTGTGTACAGATGAGGAAACCGAGGCTAAAATAGGCTCCCTGACTTGCCCTCATTCTAGGCCTGCCTTTAACTCTGAAAGGGTCTGGGCTAAGCTAACAAATGGAGACCCAATACCCTTTTAAAAACACTGAAAACTATAAATTCACTGGAACATAGTACTGTAGAGAGTAATGGCTCCTGTCCAGAAACTCACACTCCATTTTCTTCCCGCCTGAGCTCCATCCCATACCACAAAAAGACTCATACACACGAGGACACCCCAGCCTGCGCATCCAAATGACATCACACTCCTCCCAAAGGCATCCTTCAATGATTCCTCCAGCCCTGGGCCAGCCTTGGAGGATCAAGCCCGGAGTGGCAGGGCAGTAAGTTCCAGGCTCCTGGGTGTTCAGAGAATGTGTAAATCCTACTCTCATAAAGGTGTGAAGCTAGAGCAGGGCCTTTCTAAGCATGGGCAGGAGGCAGGAACTCCCCTCACCTGGATCTCACACCCATGAAGTTGTGAATTTCAGATATACACCCATATCTTTTTTTTTTCTGACTGCAGTGCTGTGATGCTGAAGTGTACCAATGACCTCAGGTAAGACATTATACTATGTCTCCTCCATCACCAAAATGACTGACTCACTGTCAACTTCTACACTATCATTTAACCTCAATTAAAGTTAATGTCCCCACTACTTATAATCTACTTATCTACGTATGTCAATAATGCTTATCAGCATTCAGCATCTAGGACACCTGACACTTGACATGCATTGCTATTGTAGTATCATTTGAGCACAGACAGCATGTTTAGGTATAACATGGATGACAGAACTGGACACAAATCTGCCTGTTTGCTAAACAGTCTAATCCAAACTGTTTCAGCCAACCATAATCAAAGTAAGCCATCTATTATGCTGCCTCATAAAGACAAGAACAAAAGGGAGACTTCCTTTGTTCCATCTCCACAGCCATCATATTATCTAGAAAGTTACTGAAGGATAGACAGGGACAGAGCACTAGGTTTTAAGTCAGAAATGCATTTCAAGTTCTGGCTTTAATACCATACTACTTGTAACCTGAAAATCTTTTATCTTTCCAACTGTAAAATCTAATACATCCCTAAATATATCAATATATCATATAGGTTAGATGTTTAATAATTATTTTTTAAGATGAGTTAAAGGTATTTCTTAAATTTTTTTGTAATGTTTATTTTTGAGAGAGCATGAGAGCAGGGGAGGGTCAGAGAGAGAGCGAGGCACAGAATCTGAAGCAGGCTCCAGGCTCTGAGCTGTCAGCACAGTGCCCAACATGGGGCTTGAACTCACAAGCAATGGAATCATGACCTGAGCCAATGTCAGATGCTTAACTGACTGAGCCACCTGGGCTCAGTGAGTTAAAAATTTTTTTTAAATTCTTGTGAATCCAGCTATGACACAAGACTAGGGATTGATATATCTATATTTATACCCTATCTCTTGACCAATTGATAGAGAAAGAGAAGTCATTTTGTTGAAACACAGACGCGTGTACACAAACACACAGACACACATTGAGCATCAATATTCAATCAGTACATATTTATTGGGTGCTATGTGCCACAGGCTGACTTCCATGCTTGGAATACCAACAGTGAAAAAGACAAGCATGATCCCTTCCCTGGCCTTATGGGAGCTTGTTCTATGTGCCACGCACTTGGTTAATTTACTCACCTTGCCCAGAAGAATGCGGAGAGTGATCGAAAAAATCCGGGACATTTCCCTGCTCTGCTAAGACAAAAGCTTCCTCTGGTTACCATTTTCTCTGGTTGTTAAAACCCTTTGAAGGGAAGATTTAGAGCTGAGAGAAGTTGAATTTATTAATGACATTCCTTACATACTTCCCCTTCCCCCTCAATACACTTTTTTTATATTGTTTTACAATTACTTCTACCCCTGACATCAGGTCAGTAAGAATCTTAGCGGAGTGGAAGGCTGTAGCTTAGACACCGTATTATTCTCAGTGAGCACACTCCACTAGGAAATACTGTATGCATCTGCAAATAGCATTCCAGAAAGTCCCTGGTGGTGAGCGCAGTGACAGACATCCAGGGAAAGATGCAGTGTATTCCTAGGATAGAGCTCAGGAAACAAGTTAGACGAGGCGTATCAAAAGCACAATTAGAATCAGACTCCTAGGTTTGATTTTACAGGAATCATAAAAAATTTCAGATGTAAGGATGCTGCCACATGAGTAAGGATGACACTAATGTCAATGTCACACAGATGTTTAGATATTTTGGAACCGACTCTAAGAAAAGAAACTCATTTTCTCCTAATTTAACAATATTATCACCTTGGTTCTGCCTTGGACATACAATTAAATAAATATACAGATCAAAACATATTCAGGCTAACAAAACTGTTCTATCCGGTTACACTATTTATATCCTTCATACTGACATAACTACTGTCTTCCATTGATTTGTTTGCATTTAAAACACTGGGCTAGTGGGAGAAAACAACCCTCTTTATTTCCTTATTGTGAGAAAGCTGATGCTGACATTTCTAAAAGGAAATGCATTGTTAAACTTCTGATCCACCTTCAATTCCTTCTATTGTTGCCTGGTGTTTGGCATTTATTTTTACGAATCACCCTGTGATACTGTAGTCCACAATCAGCCTGCCAATTTAAAGGGGTTTGGGTAAGATAATACAGATTTTTTTTTTTAAGATTGAAAATAGGCAAAATTAAAGACTTCACTTTAAAACCTAACAATGTAAATGCCACTATACAATCAATGAGTACTCAATGCATAGATTTTAAAAGTCCATACTGGATATCATGAATGCTCAAGTTAATAATTCAAAGAGAAAAAGAACTTCAATTTCCAACATGCAAAATTAACCCAGTGAGATAATTCTGTCATAATGGCATAAGGCAGCATTATATAAAATTGTATCTGGGTTTCCCTAGTTATGGTAAGGTGATTACACACCACTGAAATTGCATCCGCAAGCAAACTGGTACACGGTGCAAAATTAGTAAATGTGTTCCACAGAAGAGCAGCTACGATTATTGCCAGCTCTGGTCTCTAAGCGGTATTCAAGGGCAAATGCAACTGTGCTATAATACTGATGTCTACTACAAGAGTGTCAAAATCAAACAAGGTCATTTGAGGCGGGGAAAGGCAGTATTCTTGATCAGCTGTGATTTTTTTCAATGCCCATACTCATATAATTATTCTGAATCATTATTATTTAATATTTGTTAAATCCAAGACTAGTGTTAGGCACTATGTGTACATAAACAAAGACAAAGTGCCTATGCGTTGAGCCTACAAATCTCAATTAGGTAAAGGAAATGAAGGGCAAACAAGGACGTGGGAAACACACACTGAGGGCTTGTTTAGAAAACGAGGCTATTCTGTTATGTTGTTATTTTAATTTTAACTATCAGAAGGTCCATTATGTTGCAACACAAAAATTTAAAGGAGGGAAGTCAAAGGAAAAAGCATATTGCCTCCATGGGAGTTGAAGGAGTAAACCTTAAATATAAAATGGCAAAATCTATCGAGTTAGAGACCTAATGGAAGAAAGCACAAGTTAATAGCAAAAAGAGAAACTCTGAATATTGGATGGGCTATGCTACAGGGACCAGCGAAAGATAATTCATGAGATAGGGTGCAGAAGAAAATAGAACCATCCAAGCCCTGAGAGGCAAATCACAAGTGGTCCTGGTCATCTTTAGTGTTTTTCTTACACTGACATTTTACTTATCACATAACATAAATATGACCAGTGATAAGTGCTGTAAGACTTTGAAAACAGAGTTAAGTTCCACCTTCTGCTTATCTCACCTGCAAGGAATGAGCCTGTGGCATCATCGCTGTCTGCAAGAATCCAGAGGTAATTAAACCAAGTTAAAGGCCAACATAAACCCACACTACTCCACCCCAACCTGGTCAGGTGCCTCACAGACAGGTCTATTGACACAGAAGAAATAGCATAGAAGTGATTGAATTTATAGAACTTTGCTGCAAGGGAAAAAAAAAACATAACCTGTATTTTCAGTGAAGTCAATAAATACAGCTTTGTAAAGGCACAGTGGAATACATGAAATAAGTAATATAGTGGGAAAACCTTGGAATCTAATAGCAGACAGCCCTGAATTTGAAAGCCTATTCTGATATGCATGAGCTTTGTGACCCTGAGGAAAGAATTTAACCTCTCTAAGCCTGAGTTTCTATCTTTGTAAAATGTAGTTAGTAATATTTTCCTTCCTAGATTAATATGACAATGATTCAAACCGGATTTATAAAAGTAAATACACTTTCTCATCTCTCCCATCTCCCTAAAAGGAATAGCATTAGTCAAAGAATCTTTGTATTGCCCTTCAAGTCTCTAGGAAAGAAAGATTTTAGGGGCGCCTGGGTGGCTCAGTCAGTTAAGCGTCCAACTCCAGCTCAGGTCAAGATCTCCCGGTCTGTGAGTTAGAACCCTGCATCGGGCTCTGCGCTGACAACTCAGAGCCTGGAGCCTGCTTTGGATTCCGTGCCTCTTTCTCTCTCTGCCCCTCCCCTGCTCATGCTATGTCCCTCAAAAATAAATACACATAAAAAAAAGGAAAGCAAGATTTTAGGTTAAAAATATATTGACCTAACTTTATATACAGAATTTTGAACTTAGAGAACTAAAATAAGCTTTCTTTTTTTTACTATAAATAGCCCAAAGCCTCAAAGGTAAATAAGTGTGCCCCTTGGCCAGTGAGTCCCAGCTGTGGATGATCAGTGTCATCCCAATGCTGAGAGTGTGGGCAGCGGGACAGAGCTTGCAGTCTCCTGACAGCCTCCAGTGTTCCACAGGGCAGGATGAGGTGCGCCAAGCCTGGGTCTGACAGCATCTCTGCCTTTACCAAATAGATGAAAAACTCGAACTTACTCACACAAATATTAATCTCTTGCCAGGTTTGTGTCCATTTCGAAAAGCAAGGGATAGTTGCAATCTACTAATTTGTGTGTTATTCCATTTTTTTAAGTGTTTAAGAGTTATTGCTTCCAAATATTAATGGGTGCATATCTACCCATAGCACTAAAAAGACTAAATTTAAACAAAAATGTATAGTAAAATCAAACAAACCAAAGAGGCCCAATTTAATTGCATACAAAGATATATCTATGGTGGTATGTTTGTAATATTTGTAACTCCCAGATGTTTAACAGAATTTAAAACCAAATCAATCTGTGCCTTACCCTGGCCTATGCAGGGGTCACAGAATAATGCTCTAGGAGCCTCTCAGTGCTCCCCACGCAAGGTTAGCTACAGTGTTACCATCTGAATAACCAAGTCCAATCGGTGCAAAATCATCTGAAGTATTCTCCCTCCTCCCCATTTATCTTTATGGCAATCAAAAAAAATATTTTTGGAGATAAGTTGTCTGCAATCTAACACAACTTCCATCAGGAACTACAAAAACTTGTGAACACAAAAGCACTGCAGAATTTCCAGAATGAATAGTAGCAGCAGCATGGGCACAAGGTCTCAAAATAATTGGTTTTCTCCCAATACACTACAAGAGATCTCCCAGGAGCTCCTGTGTGGCTACTTTGCCTGATTTGAGCACCTACAATTTATGTAACTACGTCAGACACAAAGTTAGCTATGCGTCTCTTTCCTGGTACCTGCCAATATTAGAGAAGACTTCTTTTTTGGCCAAGACATTCTTTAACTCTTCTTTTAAATATGATACGATGGAAATTGAAGAAAATAAAGACTTTATACATTTTTTAATGTTTGTTTATTTTTTAGAGAGACAGAGCATGAGTGGGGAGAGGGGGTGGTGCAGAGAGAGAGGGAGACATAGAATCCAAACCAGGCTCTGAGCTATCAGCACAAAGCCTGAAGTGTGGCTCAAACCCACGAAGTCATGAGATCATGAACTGAGCCAAAATTGGACACTTCACCAACTGAGTTACCCAGGCACCCCCAAAATAAAGACTCTCTGAAGGGGCTTCAATTCTCCCTTTCTCTCTATTAAACGAAGTGCCAAGCCGCACTCAGACCATCCAGTTGTCCCTGCATGATTTCTGTCCTTGCCCTGCAGTGGGATTCTTTTGAAGGGCCCTGGCCCCATGGTTGGGCCAGCTCATAAAAAGCTGGAGACGTACCAATCCAAGGTGGTAATCTCTGCAAATGAGGCCAGGCAACCACTGGTGGTAAGGGAGGGATGGGGAGAAAGGGTATGAGTTCTGACCACTTTTCTTTCTTCCCTTCAAAAAGAAATCATGGGTCCCTGGTAATATCCAGCCACAACTCCCATACTTCATTTGGGAGACATTTGAAACAGATACCAAAAATTGTAAGCAGGCATGGTTTCTAAACAAAGGCTTTTAGGGGGGAATTTCAGATGTTACATACTCTTTCTTATGTGCGGTTTACCTTTGGAAGGGAGGCATTGAGACCTGGGTAGATCTTGTGCAAGAAAAATTATCACAGTAAGTGAATCCCATCTTTTCTTGTGAAAAGCAATAGTAATAACCAAACAATGCTAAGACTCTTAAGGGCCACAGATTTTTCCAGGGCATTTCCACAGTAGGCTCCTGGCAATTCATTTATGTAACTAATAATAGCTGACAGGAATTGAGTGCTCACTATGTGCTAAGCACTGTTCTATGTCCTCAAGATGTACTGTCTTTTTTTTTTTAGTTTATTTATTTATTTTGAGAGAGAGAGAGAGATTGCGAGTGGGAGAGGGGCAGAGAGAGAGAGGATGAGAGAGAATCCCAAGCAGTCTCAGCATTGCCAGCAAGGAGCCCCCTGCGGGGCTCAAACCTACAAACAGTGAGATCATGACTTGAGCTGAAATTAAGACTTGGATAGTTAACTGACTGAGCCACCCAGGCCCCCGCCCAGATGTGTTGTCTTAATTAATCTTCCAGCAACCCTATGAGATGGAGGGGGCACCTGGCTGGCTCAGTCAGTAGAACATGCAATTTTTTTTTCTTTTAGGGTTTATTCATTTTTGAGAGACAGAGAGAGAACGTGAGAAGGGAAGGGGCAGAAAGAGAGGGAGACACAGAATCTGATGCAGGCTCCAGGCTCTGAGTTGTCAGCTCAGAGCCCGAAATGGGGCTCGGGGCTCAAACCCACAAACTGAGAGATAATGACCTGAGCCACAGTCAGACATTTAACCAACTGAGCCACCCATGTGCCCCTAAAGCATGCAACTCTTGGTGTCGGGGTTGTGAGTTCGAGCTTTGTACTATTACCACATATATTTTAAAGGGGAACAGAATCTTACTGAGGTCCCAGAGCCAGGATCTATACAAATACTCTCTGGTACCAAAGTCTATGTGTTAAGTCCTCATCATGGGGTGTTCTCAGGTCTCTTTGGCTTGTTTCTTAAACTTAGGACTTCTATCAAGTGCCAGAAATAACCACTTGTTGATCATTGAGATGACTTTTAATCTTCAGCCCTATTTTCTTCTCTATCTTCTGTCCCTGAAAAATGTGACATTTCTGGATAAATGTGTGATTATACTAAACCTGAATGCCAACCTACCACACCCCAGACCTCCAGGTGTGCCCAAAGAACATCTGCACATAGGTCTACACAGACACCTCAAAATCCACATGTGCAACCAAAACAGATGAAGTCCTTAGGGATAACTCTAATGAGATACACACAAGAGCTGTAGCAGAAAACCATAAAACACTGATACAAGAAATCACACATGTCTAATCGAAATGGAAAAGCATACCACATTCACAAATTGGAAGACTCAACCTTAAGATGTTGCTTTTCCCCAATTTGATTTATTGAATCAATGCAATCCCAATCAAAATCCCAGCAAGATTTTTTATAGATATTGCCAACCTAATTCTAAATTCATGTGAAAAGGTAAAACACTTCTGATTAAAAAACAAAAAAGTTGAAGGACTCACATTACCTAATTTCAAGGCTTACTGTAAAACCACATACAAAACAGGTTACTATTGGCAAAAGGATAGGTACCTAGACCAATGGAACAGAATACGAAGGCCAGGAATAGACCCAGAAAAATATAGGCAATTGAATTTTGACAAAAAGACAAAGATAATTCAAAGGAGCAAGGAGTGTTTTCAACAAATGGCGCGGGAACAATTTGACAGCCAGCAAAATCAACATGTTCAAATCTGACCTCAACATCTTTCTTCCAAAATCTCCAAATACTCTTGTATCTTGGAGAATTGATGCCACCATCCATCCATTTGCTCAGGCAAAACCAAAAAAAACCAAAAAAAAAAGGACTTTTTGACCCACTGTCTCACTTTCAGCCCCTGAATTCAATTACTTACTAAATTATGGTGAATCACAGGACTTTTTGACCCACTGTCTCACTTTCAGCCCCTGAATTCAATTACTTACTAAATTATGGTGAATCACACATCCAATTCTCCCCACCCTTCTACTGCCACTGACTTAGTACAGGCACTCTTTCTCCAGAACCTAGCCTCTCGCCTTCAATATCCCCAAAATGCCTCCTAAGATAGAGGAGCAAGGCTGAAAGTAGCGGAGGGAATTATTGCTTCCCTTTGCAAAAGTGACACATTTTCAACATTCTTTAAAAGAACATGTTGACATGATAGTTTTTATGATTCTGATGACAAGATGTTACATTTGGCCTTGTTGAAAGAAGGTCCGTAAGTGGTGGAGAAAATGCAGGCAAAGGTAAGCCCTTTCTTTCCTGCCAGGTGCCTTCTGGCTGGCACCTAGCCAGTGTGTGGCCCTTACCCCTGGCTGGCTCCCCTCCTGTTAGAAACTCCCTGGGCCTTTGCACAGAATGATCTTTTGAAAAATCCAGTCTATCATGTATATTCCAAAGCTTCAGTGGCTTTCCAACCTGCTCCATAAAGTCTAAGCCGCTTTATACAATACTGAAGAGCTCTAAGTGTTCTCGCCCAGGAACACCTTTCTAGTCGTCTCCCCCACCACTGCCTACCCACATAACTTCGACTCCAGTCATTCCTAACAGTCGAACCTATGAGGATGTGCTAGACATTCTTACGTCCTTAATGCCTTGCATAAGCACCTCTTGCTTAGAATTCTCTTCTCGCCAAGGTTCACCTGTATAATCCTTATCTCTCTTTTCAGACCTTCCTAAGCAAAGGTCTGTGGGCAGGTGGTGTTACATACCAGATGGAGCAAGAGACCAAGACACCTGAGTTCTAACCTAGATTCCCTTATTGCCCCGTACCAGCTGCCTCTACCGAGGCAACCCACATACCTCTTCCTGTGAGCCTCGGGGCTTATTTAAAATGGAGACAATGCTATCTGGATAACATATGGGGAGCACCTGGGAAGAGGGCCCACGGCAGGGGCAAAAATCTTCTAGCCAGGTAGACTTGTTAAAATTGTTTACTCAAGATTTGTACTGATAAGTCCAGGCACCTTCCCAGCCAGTAATTTGGTTTTGTTTTTGTTTTTTTCATACCATTAATGTGTATTGGCTTCTGCCAACCATCCAGCCTCCCTACACCATAAGTATAGTTATTATATTTAGGACCTGCATGGCATATAACCACTATTATTATTGTTGTTGTCATTACCATTATTCCTTATTATTGTCACTTTATTCCCTGATTCCTCACATCCTCCCTCCTCTACCAGCTAAATTACATTTCTTATTCCGTGCTCCCACAGCAGCTTATATGTACATTATTATAATACTTTTTGTGTTATCTTTAATCATGTGTCATATGTCTGCCTCTCCAGTTGATTCTGAACTCCTGGAGGACGGGGCCCATGGATTTTTATTTGTGTACTTTCCGAGCTAACACTGGCCCTGGCACAGAGTAGACAGTCATTACACTTTTAGTAATTGGATGAATAAAAGAAGAACATATCTTATTGACTAGGAATGTGTAAAAAATACTGCTTTATTGATTCCTAACAGGTTCTGAACTGGCTGGAAAGCTTATGTTGTAGTAAAAATTCATCAAAAGAAACCAGTCAGTTGGCTTTCAAAGGGCTGGACCCCCTCAGAAAGCAATTGGCATTTGGCCAATAACTTCCAGGGTTCACTGAACTCAGGTCTTTGTACGCTTGTGAGTGTGTGAGCACCTAAATTCATTTGTCTAAACTGTGAGGTCACAATGATCTTTAAAAATGTAGATTGTGGGGGGGAGCGCACCTGGGTGGCTTAGTCAGCTAAATGTCCAGCTTCAGCTCAGGTCCTGATCTCACAGTTCATAAGTTCGAACCCTGTGTCAGCCTCTGTGCTGACAGCTCAGAACCTGGAGCCTGCTTCGGATTCTGTGTCTCCCTCGCTCTTGCTCTCCTCCCCTCCCCCACTTGTTCTCTCTCTCTCTCTCCCTCCCTCTCTCTTACTCTCTCTCAAAAATAAGTAAACATAAAAAAACTTTAATGTAGATTTCTTTGATGAAACTAATAAATCAAAACTGTAGTTTCCCAAGTATCTTACAGACTATGAAAATAACAAAATATTTAGCTTCATATAATATCAACTGTTTCTTTTGATATTTGGCGTTCTAGTTTTAGTGATTATGAGGTTTTTCCCTCTATAGAAAAGTTGAAAATATAGTGCATATTATACCACATTTTTTCATATATTTATTCTCTCTGCCCTGTCTCTCTCTGTCTCTGTATATGTACACATATAACATGCACTTTTATAATTTTTTTTCTGAACCATTTGCATATCATGATACTAAAACCCTAAATATCTTAGCATGTACTTCCTACTGTTGAGAACATACCCTGTAAAATCACAACAGGAACATGAATATAATTCCTCAGAAATTTGATTCAATAATATGGAAAATTTAATCTACTTTCAAACTCACTCGAGTTGTCCCTAAAATATCTTTACTGTTGTCTATGGCTGCAATTGGGGTTATACACTTTACTTGGTTTCTTTTCACTTTCGAAGAAAGAAAGCAGCAGTGGCCTCACCTTCATGAATGGAGTGAGCAGAGAAATTAGAAATGTTACCCTCCTGGGGTTCCTACTAGAGATGGTTTGTAGGGACTCCAGCACTGAGACATGCAGCGCTCCAGTGGGGGGTAATCACACAGACAAGCATGTATTTAGGGTGGCAGCATAGTAGGGGCATTTTTCCCCCTAAGATTTTTAAAAGATTCAAAATGAAGGAAAGAAAGAAAAAAAGGAGGAAGGGAGGGAGAAAGAAGAGAAGAAAAGAGAAAAAAAGGAAAAAGCATCAACATGCCCATTAAAAATAAAATCAGAATTTGTTGGACTCTATCTTAAAAATTAGTATTGTTTTAATTTAGGGGGCACCGGGGTGGCTCAGTCGGTTAAGCAGCCAGCTTCGGCTCAGGTCATGATCTCACAGTTCGTGGGTTCGAGTCCGCGTCAGCTCTGTGCTGACAGCTAGCTCAGAGCCTGGAGCCTATCTTCAGATTCTGTGTCTCCCTCTCTCTCTGACCCTCCCCTGCTGGCACTGTCTCTCTCTGTCTCTCAAAAATAAATAAAAGACATAAAAACTTTTTTAAATTTAGAATCGTATGTCAGGTGGAACTCCTTCATATTTTACTTCTTTAAATTTGTGTGTGTGTGTGTGTGTGTGCGCGCGCACGTGTGTGTGCATTGAGGATTTCTAAGGGTCTGTGCCCAGGCCTGGCCGGCTGTGACAGGGGGCTGTAGAAAAGCACACCAGCATGGTTTGAGGACACCTGACCTAACCAGGAAAAACTGTGCTGTAACTGTGATGTGAGTCATCTTTTCTTCTTCAAGGACCACAGTGTGAGGGTGATATAAGCCAAAAAAGTTAAAATGTAGCGCTTTTTTAAAAACTAAATATAATTTCTTACATAACAGGATGGTGGTGGATTGTCTCCTACACTAAGCAGGGTGATCTCAACCCTGTTTAACACTCAGGTGTCCAACATTGTTCTGGTTTCTATGAGAAAGCTTTGTAACAGAAAACACATTTGATAGCTTTGCCCCACATAGTATATCCAAAGTGATGCTCTGCACTCCATAGAGATAGTCCACTAACTTTTGTAATTGTACCTCTCCTCTGAGCATGCCACCTTATTTCACACAAAGGGGCAATTCATACTCATTTGCATTCTCAGGCTTGCAGACGGTCAACTAATTAAAAAATCCCCACATGTACACAGAACCTGGTCCTTGTTTTTCAACCAAGCAGCTTTAAGTAACTGCAACCATTTTTCTTAAATCAAAATACCATACTAACATTTACTGCGCTTACTTGTAACTATGCAGTTAGACTGGGGAATGCTGTCCCCTGTGGTTCCCAGAAGCACTTTAAAAGTAATGGAAATTATAATGCACTCTAGAGAGATTTATGAGAATATTAATTAAAATCAACTTGTCCTAGTTCTCGTAGTTTTTCCAGAATTGAGAAGGATGACGAGTATGGCAAAACTGACATGTTTTCAAAACATGACTGCACCTCAAAGCTATAGTTTTAAACAAAGTCTCATGAATCTTCAGAAAAGATGATTTCTTCTAGAATATAGCATTTTTACTTCAAAAATTACATAATAGGACACCAGAGGGACTCGAATGAATTAAAGAAATATAAAAGAAATTAGGCAATTTCTGACAGTATCTGAGAAATCTGTAGCATTTTTTTCTCCCAAGGTATAGCCAGTTCATAATTTCACTTTAATATACACACTTAATATGTATTACCACCGACAAGAGTTAAGCACACAATTTAAAGGAGAAAACTACATCATTTTGAATCTATCTTCCAGATGATTTCATAAACCCCCCAAAACTACATTTTAGTAGAAATATAAATCTAACTTAAAATACCAGGAGCTGAGAAATTCAGCTCTGATTACGCTGTCAGGTACTAAGACAAATGAAGAGGGGAGGGGGGGTCAGTCCACAAATTTAATCTCAGAGATAGCAAGTGCTTAAGCTACGAAATTGATTATTAAACTTCCAATTTATAGCCATAATTGTTCCTGGAACTTTGTTTTCTGATTATGAGCAGATTAATTACATTTATGAAAATGCCATTGAAAATGTTTGACTAAAATTGCACAGTATTTATCTGAAGATAATGTTTTGGCACTCTCAGCTTGTCACCAAATACCATTCTTAACTTCTCCTGCCTTGCCTTGAGTCCCTTCATCTTTGCCAAGCTCATATCTGGTCAACTCTTCTACCTTTCAGGTCCCAAAACAAAACACAGAGATACACACATGCATGCAGAAGGCAAAATGTAAGACTTAGATCATCTTTCTTTTTACTTGACTTTCCAACTTCTTTTTTTTTTCTGTCTTCAACTAGGGTAGAGCATTTTTCAAGGACACTCATGTAAACCAGGTGATTTATATGAGTTAATGTGGGGTCCCAACAGGGATGGCACTGGAGAAGATGAGAAAATCAAGATTCCAACATTCTGGACATCTTGAATTTCAGGTCTTCCTTGATCCATCATTTCATTTCCAGAAATTGATTATAAGTAAAGAATCACAAGTTATTTGCATCACTCTTTATAATAATAAAAAAGTAGTGGGGCACCTGGCTGGCTCAGTCAGTGGAGTACACGACTCTTGATCATGGAATTGTGAGTTCAAGCCCCATGGTGGGTGTAGATATTACTTAAAAATAAAATCTTTAGGGGCGGCTGGGTGGCTCAGTCAGCTAAGTGTCTGACTTTGCCTCAGGTCATGATCTCACAGTCTGGGTTCCAGCCCTGCATCAGGTTAGGTGCTAGCAGCTCAGAGCCTGGAGCCTGCTTCAGATTCTGTGTCTCCCTCTCTCTCTCTCTGCCCCTCCCCTGCTTATGCTGTCTCTCTCTGTCTCAAAAATAAATTAAAAAAAATTTTTTTTAAATTTTTTAATGTTTATTTATTTTTGAGAGAGAGACCCAGAGCTTGAGTGGGGGACCATCAGAGAAAGAGGGAGACACCGAATCAGAAGCAGGCTCCAGGCTCTGAGCAAACGGTCATCACAGAGCCTGATGCGGGGCTCGAACCTTCGAACCTGTGAGATCATGACCTGAGGTGAAGTCAGCAGCTTAACCAACTGAGCCACCCCAGTGCCCCCCAAAAATTAAAAAAATCTGAATGTATAATGATATCCCAATGTTTTTAAGGTATATATAGATAGATATAGCTATAGAAATAGAAAAAGGGGCAATTTTTATGCATGTACTTATATGGAACATCAAATTAAAGTAAAACCTAAAAGGAAATTCAGTATCCCAAAAATTCTCCTTTAAATACATGGTTGAGCTCTGGCTGGTAAAACCAACCAATTTACCAACCAAACAGCAACCACAAAAATCCAAAGTCTTCTTGAATAGAAATCAATATATTTTAATGTGTTCAGTTGGTTTTTAAATGACGAATTGGTTTCTCAGTTGGAAATATTGATCTGGTAACTAGGTAATGTTTGAGTTGTGTTATGACCAGCTCTATGCCCACAGGGAAAGTGAGAAGTTTGTCTTTTGACTTCCAGCCTTTCCTAGGGTGTCCTTCCCATCCAGTCCTCAGGCTTTCTTCACCTCCTCACCCTTATCCATGTCCATTCCCTGCTAAATAGTATGAGGCTTAGGAAAGGTTCTCAAAAATTTATTCAACCTAAGATTAAAAAGTGCTGGCCAGTTGAAGTAAGTACTTTCACCCCAGGCATTTGCTTTTAGTAGAGAATAAGCTGTGAAGCCCCTATTATTTCTCAACTGGGGCACTTTTTGCATTTGGGGTAGGGGAAATAGGTTTTTGGGGGGGGTAGGGGAAATCTGATACCAGTAGGAACTCTGCACCCCCCTCACCCTGAAAATCAAAAGTTGATATAGAACCAGCAGCAGCATGTTCTATTCTGGATTCCTGCTGGGAATTCTTTTATTTATGGAGATTTACTGGGGGAACCTAAGACAGGCCAGGCACTGCTCTTGGATTTCAGACTGCAAAGGATTCATGATATGAAATATATAATACACTGAAAACTTCATGTAACAAAAAATCATTTGATTGTTGTTAATTCTAGGTTTTCTCCCCACTCGACTTTAATTTTTTAAGCCAAAACAAAAAACAAAAATGAAAAAGGCTCGATTTAACTTGGAAATACCTGCCACACCAGGCCTCTGCTTTCTTTCACATTTCAAATACTATTTTTAGACAGACCTTGACTTTTTTCTTTTATGACTTTGTTTCTTTTATGTTGTTTGTGTGCCGACTTGAGCCTCCTGATTACATCCCCTCTTTAGTAAACGAACAAGAAAATGAAAGTGCCACCTGCTTGCTGCCACAATAGCTCTGTTTGCATATCTAGGTTTCAGCAGTTTATTTGAGAGGATGATGCTTTGTTCCATTAAATTGGAGTCTCTGGGGTTTTTTTTTCACAGATGCTAATCACCATAACTCTGTTACTTAAGAGGCTTTGTCTAGGTAATTAAAGATCTCTTCATATCATGCTTTAATATAAAGACTTAAATGAGTCATGCAGTGAACTTTGGTCTTCTTAGTATAATGGGATCTGTTTTAATGAGCAAAATTATTTTTGATACATTTTAAAAATGCAAAAGAAAAATCTTGTTACATATTCCTGATGCAGTTAGACTTAAATAGCATTTAGTTTAGTAGGTAATGAGAATAATTTACAAAAACAATTATAAAACTCAAACTTTGGGTTAAAAAACAGGGAAGTACCCCCCCCGAAATACTCCTAAGAGAAATTTCTCTCCTAAGAGAAAAATTCATTAAAAGAAAAACTATGTATTTATTGCTGTTTATATAACATCTTTTTTTTAATAGACATCTGGATTTCATCCCTACTTTTCTTATGTTTTAAAGAATGTACTCAATTTGTGGATAAAAATGTTTATTTTAAAAGGAACTTTTTTCTTAATATAATAGTAGTTCCATTGATATTCTAATAAAGAGACATTATATGTATTTCAACTAAGAAATAAGGGCAGTTACAAAAATAATCAGAATTAACTGTGAAATCAATTAAATCCTGCTGTATGCTATATACTAGAAGGTAAACATATTGACCCAGAATTAAAACAATAGATCAGAAAAGCAACCTTTTGGAAGTCAACATACTAGACAGCCATCAGGAAAAGGACTAGAACCAGACAGACTAGAATCTAAAAATGGGTTTTAAGTTTCATGGAAGAATGACCTTGTTTTTATTACCCTCTTTAAGCTGCAGATTATTCACCTGTAAAGTGTGGATAATAGTACCTGAGTCATAATTGTTGGAAGAATTAACTGTGTGAAGCACGCAGTCCACAGTGTCCTATAAACGTTAGCAGCAGCTACGTCACCGTGGTCATCATCATCCTCATCATCGCCATTAAAGAAACTAGCAGCCTCGTAGGTCTACAGACCTAGTTACAGGCAAAAATTTATTGACTACATAAAAAATGGTTTGTCCACTAACCAGGTATTTCTCTGCTCTCAATAGTTCAGCGGAATTTTTAGCATTTTCCATGGCTCAAGGATGTTCATAACTACAAAATCAAAGCACTTGCTACAAAGTACCAAAGAGCTTTTGAAACTTTAAAAAAAAGGAAGAAGTCAAATTACAGTTTGTTTGGTAGTCATAATATCACTATTTTCATTGGCACTAATCACTTGAGTATTAGTGATGTATGTATAATGGAAGTTGCAGAATACTGGTCTGTGATACATCCGGTCTGCAGACATAATTGCTTTGGCCTAACTCGTGTTGGCATATACAAAACTGAAGTGACCAGGATTAGAGAACAAGATTCAAATCTAAGTTCACCTGCTTCCAAAAGCTTCTATGATGCTATGCTGTCTCTTTGAATCTCTTCCAGACAGTGTATGTATGTGTGTATATATATATACATACACACACATATATAATATAACATACATAATAATCTTTGTAATGATTTTATCATATATAATAATATTTATTGGATATCCAGTTGCATGGTTATTTCTATCATATAAAATGTGTCCATATGCCTGTCTATCAGTCTGTAGATCTGTCTGTATGTATATATGACCATCCTGGAAATTTTCTGCTTTCCCTTCAGATCTTTACTTTTCACACTGGTAGGCTGATTGGTAAGGACTATATTAGTGGACTCCCTCATCCACTGCCTTCCAGATAGGGTACATCAGCAGGAGATGAGAGAGAGAGGACAGCAAGACTTTGGAGTATTTATTTCCCATATCCCTCCCTGAAGCGGCCACTGTGAGAGGAAGTGGGCTGCGGCCCTTCACCAGACTTAAGAAGGGTAAGACCCTTGTTCCTATTAGTTCCAGGAATGGCATCACTGTGATTTCCTGGCATCCTCTCCAGCCCTTTGTAAATAGTCTCTTTATTAAGATCTCTTCAAATTATCCAGTATGAGTGTCTCATGTTGCCTGTCCTGACCTTGTGACTGATAACAGTTCTTAATAGAAATACTGTAATGGACTGTGTAATTAATAAATTCATTTCCCTCCCAGCTTTAACATCCTTCTTCTTCTAGTCAACTTTCTTCTTCTGTTGAGATTGTAAAATATATGCCCATTTCCTACTGCCTCACTGCAACCACCCCCCAGGACCATGGTGGGCCAATTGTAGTAATACCACTGCAGTCACCACCGCCCCCAAATAATGATTAGTTCATGTGGTGAAGCTGTAATTTTAAAAAATTTTTTCACATTTATTTATTTTTGAGAGACAGAATGAGACAGAGTGGGAGCAGGGAAGGGGCAGAGAGAAAAGGAGACACAGAATCCGAAGCAGGCTCCTGGCTCTGAGCAGGCATTCAGCACAGAGCCCGATGTGGGGCCCAAACCCACAAACTGTGAGATCATGACCTGAGCCAGAGTCAGATGCTCGACTGACTGAGCCACCCAGGTGCCCTGGTGAATAAGCCAGATGGTAGAGATTCTTCACCCAGAACTTCCCAAATTAGAGATAGAGGTGGCCCTCTTCCTCTCAAATTGAGGGCTGCTGTATGTAACATTGGGGGTCTCTGAGGCCATCCTCTCTATTCTCAGTAGAACTTCTGCAGAATGGAGCTCCGCAGAGGCAATGGGGAATGAATGAGAGGAAGAGGACACTAAGAGTCACTGTGCCCAGTTTCAAACTCTGAGCTGCCAGTCCCCACAGCTCTCTTCTACAACTGCCTTCACCAACATGTGAACAAATACACTGTATTTTTCCCCCTTGAACCTATTGGAGTTTCTGTCACTTGCAACTAAAAAAACAGTACTGATTAAAACAATGTCAAAAACTTTGCAAACTGATATGTTTCTAATATTTGAATCCAATTGCTTCAAAGAATCCAGAATTCAGCAATGCTGGCAAGAAATGCACTAGAAAAGTCCTGACCTGTATATATACATCAAAATGAATAGGACTTTTTATTACCAGGAGCCTCTACTGAAATTCAATTTGCTTCACGGCATATTGTGGACATATTCCTGGTTCAGATTATTTCCCAGAGAGGAAAATAACTAGATTGGGAGAAGGAGGGTTATAGTGGATGTGCAAAGAAAGAACTTTCATTTATTCTCATTTTTAAAGTTTATTCTGAGAGAAAGAGAGAGCTTGTGCATGTGTGCATGCCAGTGGTGGAGGGGCAGAGAGAGAGAGAGGGAGAGAGAGAATCTCAAGCAGGCTCCGTACTGTCAGCCGGAGATCATGAACTGAGCCAAACTCAGGAGTCAGTCACTCAACTGACCGAGCCACCCAGGTGCCCTTTTTCTCATTTTTAAATTAGCTAGTATGGTTAGGTAACAATGATTAATAATGGTGTTTTGGTTTCACTACCCACTGTGGGATTTTACTTTTTTGCTGTTGTTGTTAAAGAGAGCCTGAATGAATATTAGGTAGAATAATAGAAGAACATTTATTTTTCCTAAATAGACTAACTTCCTTCCACAGGTGTGACATTGTGTGGGTTTAAGAAAAATACTAATGCAGCACAAAAGACACCTGGGGTGTACGCTCCATTACAATTATTTGCTAGGTACTAACAATCCTCGTCACTCACTTCCCTGGCAGAGCCTTTGTGAGGCTAACAAAGACTTTGAAAAGAAAGGAAATGGTTTATAAATATTAATCATAGTTTACCTTCCTCCGTTTAGAAGTAGTAAGTCAATACTACTCACCACTTTCGTTGTGCATATCAAAGCACAGCTTTTCACTAAAATTCTAAGTTTAGTTTCAGAGCATTTATATCATTCCTGGTGAAGTGATTCTCTTGGCAAGAACTTGGGACTCTGAAAAAAGAGTTTATAAAATTAACAATGAACGGGGGTGTCTGAGTGGCTCAGTTGGTTAGGTGTCCCAGTCGTGGGATCTGTTCCTGCGTCTGGCTCTGCCCTCAGCATGGAGGCTGCTTGGGAGTCTCTCTCTGCCCCTCCCCCATTTGCGTGTGCACACGCTCACTCTCTTTCTCTCTCAAAATAAATAAACATTAAAAAAAATGAGTAACAACGAATATCATTAAAACACCATAACAGGAAAGGAAAGATCAAGAAATGACCCCCAAGGAGGGTCAGAGAACATTGGGAAACTATTCTCCAAGGAGAGGATGGGCAAGGAAGACTTCCAAATCCCAGTTGTCCTCAATTTTCCAGCTGCTGTTTTTACTCTCAAAATGGATATTGGTGAATTCATTTAGAACTTAGAAGAAAACATTTCTAGGGAAAGAATGTTAGATGGCGGTTAGGTTTCTAGCAGGCCTTGTAAGCCTACTCACCCCCATGTAGCTGCCCCCCCCCAAATTCTACTTCTGAGGTGCCTGGGTGGCTCACTCCGTTAGGCGTCCAACTTGACTTAGGTCTGATCTCGCAGTTCATGACTTCAAGCCCTGCATCTGGCTCTCTGCTGTCAGCGCAGAGCCGACTTCAGATCCTCTGTCTCCCTCTCTCCTCTCACTCTTTTTCAAGAATAAACATTTGAAATAATTCTAGTTCCCTGTTTTCCCTGAGGGAAACAGGAACATTCCAACCCACAACCCAGGGCGCCAGAATATCTCCCAATTTCCCAAACTGCCATCCACCGCAACACCCCAGTTTGGAAAGTAAGAACAGAATGCTACAGTTTTCTTTCCTCCTGGGACAACAGAAAAATTCCTCATGGTGACAAAAGAAAAAAGAATTCTCAGGTAACCAATGTTAACAGGAAAGGGGCAGTGACTCACATATTAAGGATGTTTCAAAGTTAGTCTTCAGGGCTCTGAAAGGGCCTGCATCCAGGTACTTGCTTCATCTTCTTTCATCATGAGTTTGGCATTGTTACCCTTTATGTATGGGTTTGGTTTAATAGAAATAGCTATGTTGCTTTCTGATCCCGAGAAGTGGCAGGTGTTTTGACTCTTCTTTTTTGTGGGCAAATCATAAAATCTATAAATCTCAGGCTACCCCCCCCTCCACTAGTCCTGTGTCCTCCCTGGAGCCTCAGGGGAAAGGTCACTCTGGACAACTTGAACTGAGGCACCAGATGCCATGCACAGGTTTACCAGACACCTCACAGGATTCTCTAACATAATCTCTCTTACATTATTCTGGCAACAGCTAAAGCCAGAAATAACTCTGATGTACACACATACACAACATTTAAACCTCAAAAGCCTTTCCTTCCCCACCCCCCACCACCCCAAATATTAGCATGTAAATGAGTTAGCTAGCAGCCACTGATAACATTTTTTGCTGCAAAATTATTGGCTAATTATATCAATTACTATCTTCTTAGCCTATCAGACTATGCTTTGATCCTCCAGAAACAAAACTGTTTCTTGGAACCAATTCATGGGACAACGAATGGGGTTTGTTTTGATTGTTCTTTCTGAAAACCCTGTAGCCAGTAGTGTTCAGCATCATTGACCACTGAGGCTTGGCATGGATCCAGAAAGAATGGTTACAGCACATCATCAAGAGTTCTTAGGAGATGAGTTCCCACTTGGCAACTCTCCCTTCTAAAACATTCTAGAAACAAATAATCAACATACAAACATATACTCTCCTGCCTATAGAGTCATCCCTCTCTCTTTCAGAACACTGGAAATTCTGATTAGATGGGTAGACACACATTTAAGTGATAAAAGTCTGTCTCTGTTTTACAGTACCCTTCCCTTCTACTGTCTGACATTACATATTGCTATATTGAAGACAATCTAAGAAGAAGCAAAGAGGGGCACGGGGATGGCTCAGTCGGTCGAGCGTCCGGCTTCGGCTCAGGTCATGATCTTGCAGTTGGTGTGTTTGAGCCTCGCATCAGGCTCTGTGCTGACAGCTAGCTCAGAGCTTAGAGCCGGCTTCAGATTCTGTGTATTCCTCTCTCTCTGACCCTCCCCTGCTCACGCTGTCTCTCTCTCTCTCTCTCTCTCTCTCTCTCTCTCTCTCAAAATAAATAAAACATTTAAATTTTTTTTAAAAAAAGAAGCAAAATATCTAGAGTTGGCAAAATATTCACATATTTATCATTTGGTTGATATTAATAATTTAAGGTTCTTTCAAACCATATGTGTATCTTTACCTTTGAAAATGTCCAGGGATCACCTGGCATTAAAACTTAATCACCTTTCAGAAAAGTTTTTCCCATGTAAGTCAAAGCTTAGTAAACTATTAAAGCAACGTATGCTTAGTCTGGAATTGTCAGGGTCATATTAGGCAATATGATGGTAGTATTCAAATATACCTCAAAAACTAACTTAAAACATATTTACATTCTATCATTCATCAGTACCTCTTATTACCTTTGAAACAAATACTTGCTGACTATTGATGTTTATTATGCTGAAAGTTTTTCTGACTCCACTGTATTCACAGTGTTGTAAGTGTACTCATCATTACATTGTGGTTTTAAACAATTTGATAGTACAAACTGTTGCTGATTTTTATCTCTAAGGGTTCTTTCTTTCTCACAGTTTTGATACAAACATTCTCTTTATGGTAGGGCATGGTAATTCAGGTTAGGGGCAGATTGTAACAAGAACCATCTGTCCTTTTCCCGCATCTGAGTCCTTCTGTCATGATTAATTGTTACAGAAACAAAAAAGTGTACCACCTCTTTGCTGGTGTCTTGCAAGAGGATAGCAGTCATTGTCTTCTTTTAGAGTAATGGTGCTTAAAATATTACAGCCTTTGTTCCCGGAGGCACTATACACATGATCTGCTAGTGTGGTTCCAAAGCCTTCCCCTAGACTGTGAGAAACAGGTGGGAGCCACTCTTGTGAATGTCAAAGTCTAATAAAACGGAGACAAAATTTAAGATGTTAGTCAAGAGTGTTCCTCTTTGTATTAAGTATCTCAGCTGTCTGCTTCATGGGGACAAAAAAAAAAAAACAACTGAGAGAAAAAATATATATATCATGTTTACACTGATAGAAATGAGCTTCTAAAAAGCATTAGAAAATTCCTAGCACTGCATCAAGGTGTACCAATGTTCGATAGACAATAAGTTAAAAACATAAATCCACATTTCCTAAAGATCTCTGCCATTGCTTAAGTTCAAAAATATCCCAAGAGGAAGTGAAAGGAGCTAGAGCTAGGATATAATTTTTTTTAATTTAATTTTTTATTAGAAGAAAATGCATTTTAGGAGAGACCAACATGGGGAGTAATCTAAGAGATGAAAGATCTGTTCTGAGGTGTTGTGTTGAGTCCTGGAGGGGGTCCTGAAGGATCTACTTCAGTTCAAGTAGAAAAGTCACAAAGTTGTGTTACAGTCCTCAAAAATGCTGCCCAGGTATTTATTCAACTAGTATTTATTAAACACCTTGTATGTATCCAAAATTGGATATAGAGAAGGGAGAAAAGATGCAAAATTGATAGAAGAGAAGATATTCTTGCTGTTGTTTTTCATCATCAAGGAACTTTAATCTTTTGGGAAACTGAGACATTAAACCCAGGACAACCAAGAACTGGAGACATCCTCCAGTAACGTGATTTGGGGAACCACAAAGGCTCTGTATTTCCCAGAATATCCTTTCCCTTGTCTGCTAATTTTTCTAAAGTCTTTCTTATTAGAACTTTTCAAGTTCAGGCTTTCTATTTAGGTGAAGATTAGGAAGACACACAGACACAGAGTCCCTGTAAAGCCCCTGTGACAACATATCTGTGTTACTTAAGAGGGCTCATACAGTTTTCAAATGACATTTCAGTCTTGACAGAGTGCAAAACAAGGTCCTGGAGTAATGAGACCTAAGACAGGAAACAAAAATATAGATAAGGAAGGAAAAACAGAATGGTCCAGAATAAGCTGTGGGAAGTAGGTAAGGGGAATTATGAAATTGATAAAGTGAGTTCAAGCTAAACATCCAGAATATATAGGGGCATTTCAATGCCGGTATGATAAAGCTAGAATTTTACTTATGAAGAGTGAAAAGCTAAGAGAGGCAACTATCTAGAAGAAAATGTATTAGTAACCTGGCAATAGTCTTCAGACTGGATCAGAAGAGATGGAGACTGAAATCAGGGAGATCAATTAAAAGACTACTGACTTTTTCAGGAATATAGAGACAAAATACTTGAATTGAGTAAAGTTACGATAAGAAAAATTATTAGTCTCAATAAATATAATGAGCTCTAGTAACAGATTGCATATGGGAATTGAGGGAAAGAGGGGCAACAACCCTCATTTTATTTTTTTTAATGTTTTTTTGCTTTGAGAGAGAAAGAGAGAGTGAGAACATGAGTGGGGGAGGGGCAGAGAGAGAGAGAGAGAGAGAGAGAGAGAGCGAGAGAGAGAGAGAGAGAGAGAGAGAGAGAGAATCACAAGCAGGCTCCATGCTTGTCAGCACAAAACCCTATGCAGGGCTCGAGCTCACAAACCGTGAGATCATGACCTGAGCCAAAGTTGGAAGCTTAACCGACTAAGCCACCCACACGCCCCAACTCCCAAGTTTACCTACTCCTAATGGTAGGTAACTGGAAGCTGATGATGGCAGTCACATAATCAAGTGGACATCTCCTATTGCTTTATGATCCAGGACTGGAGTTTTAGTGAGATATGAGCCAAAGACACAAGAATCTGCAAATCACAGAGAATCAAAGCCTTGCAGGTAAATGAAAAAGAAGAGTGGAGAGAACCAGGAATAAGATTTCTTGGAATGTTCACAGTTTGGTGGGAAGGAACAGAGCTATCATAACTAAAAGGAAAGGGATAATGAGGAAGTGGAGGGAAAGAGGAAGAGGGAGCCTTAAGGAGAATAAGATGATCAGTACTATGAAATGATGATCTAAAATATTCATTTTGGAGGGAGCTTAGGTGGCTCAGTCAGTTAAGGGTCCAACTCTTGATCTTGGCTCAGGTCATGATCTCGCCGTTCATGAGTTCAGGCTCCACATGACTCTGTGATGATGGCAGGGAGTCTGCTTGGGATTCTGCCTCTCCTTCTCTCTGCCCCTTCCCTGTTGGTGCTGTCTCTCTCTTTCAAAATAAATAAATAAACTTTAAAAAGCTAAGACAAATAAAATATTCCTTTCTTTCTCACCTTCAAATGATTGTCTAGGTGGATATAGAACTCTGACATAGAATTTCTCTTAGTAAAGAGAAATCAATCCATTGCCTTTGGCCTCTGTTGTTACCCTAAGAAGTCTGGTATCATTCCAATTATCATTCCTTTTTTGGCAATTTCGTTTTCACTAATTACTTTCAAACTATTCTGTTTGTCTTTGTTTTGAAATCTCAATAAAATGTATTTTTATTTATACTTCTTGGTACTCACTGTGAATCATGAATCTAAGGAGTATGTCTTTTAGGAATTTTAAAACTTCTTCAGATACTGTTTCTTTAAATATTACACGTCTCCCATTTTCTTCATCTTTCTTTTAACAGATCCAAAAGACTCATAAGGGCGGTTGAAAGTTAGACCTTTTAATTTTCTTCTCCATCCCAATTTACTTCTTTCTCTTTCTTTTTTAAAGAGAACAGATGTTTAATTATCTTATTTTATTTTTTCAAGTGAACTCTACACACAACATGGGACTTGAACTCCTGACCCGAGAGTCAGAGGCTCTACCGACTGAGCCAGTAGGTGCCCCCAATTTACCTCTCTTATATTTTCCATCTCTTCCTCTCTCCAAGTGATATACCGCTAATTCCCTCAGGCTTACTTTGCGGTTTATCGAGTCTTGCTTCTGCTCTTTATTTCTTCTATTAATGTTTCATTTCAATTACTTTGGTTTTTCATTTATAGAAATTCTATTCAATTATTTCTTTTAAATCTATGTGTTAGTTTTTCATAGACTCTTATTTTCTCATACTTTGGAGTCTTTCTTTTTTGCTGTCAATCACATTTTTTAGTCCCTACTTAATAGTTCTGCCATCTGAAGGTCTTGGGAAACCTCATCTTCCTAACTGTCATGCTGTGTCTGCTGACTCTCAGGCATGGTGAATTGTTTGCTTGTATGCTTTGTATTTAGGAATATATGCTCATTTTCAGCATGGGCAACCCTCACAGCCTGAGTGTCCCTTCACATCAGTTTTTACGTTTGCCTCTGCCTTAGGGCTATCACCAGACAGAACCAATTTTTATATCAATTTTTTGACAAAGATACTTGGTCCAGGCAGATAAAGTTTTATTGAAAAGCAAACATGCTCGGTTATTTACATAATGTCTGCAGCAGCTTTCATTCTACAGTGGCAGAGCTGAGTAGCTGCATCAGAATCTGAAAGGCCCATAAAGCTGATAATATTTACTATCTGGCTCTTCACAGAAAATGCTTGCCACACCCTGGTGTAAATTCAAATCCTAAACCAGAGTAAGAGTAGGCATAGGTTATAGATTCTCAGGGAGGAGAATCTTCCACCCAGAGTCTAAGCTGACAGATTTCTCTGTTGACACAATCTGCTACTCGGGAGGTTGCTTTTGTTTTTGTTTTTTAATAGTCCATACTTTCACTAAAGACATAGCTTTTTGAAGGTCCTGAATTCATGTAGATTTATTGATTCTAACTCTCTATCTTGCATGAGACCAGAGTTGAGGATTCACATCCTAGGGACATTTAAATCCAAACCCCGACCTCTAGAAAAGCACATTTTCCTACCACACCAGAACCTCCTCCAGGAATTGCAGCGCCCACAACTCCTAAACTAATTTTGTCTCCTGCAGATATCACTTAATAAATCAGCTATGCATTAGCTATTTCTTTTCAGCAATTATAGGTGCTTAATAGCAAAGCATTTCTTTTAAAAAATATATATTTAATGTTTATTTATTTTTGAGAGAGACAGAGACAGAGAGCAAGCAAGGGAGGGGCAGAGAGAGAGGGAGACACAGAATGGAAAGCAAGCTCCAGGCTCTGAGCTGTCAGCACAGAGCCTGACATGGAGCTCGCACCCACAAACTGTGAGATCATGACCTGAGCCAGTCGGATACTTAACTGACTGAGCCACCCAGGTGCCCCCATAGCAAAGCATTTCTTAAGTTATGTAACGTCATATTTCTGGGAATTGAAAGTTGTGTTAAATGGAACTGGAATCTTAGAAGACTGAAAACTTTAAAATTTTGCTAAAACAACTTTAGGATTATGAATAAGACTACATATGTGGGATGAAAAAGTAGCACATATTTGGAAACATTGAGGAAGAATCAGATAATGAGGAAAATAAAGATACATACCATAGTCAATAAGGATTGAAGGCCACATAGCAGAGTGGACTCTGACATCAGGCTTGGCCCAATTTGAATCCTACCTGTGTAACCCTTAGAAAGTAACTTCTCATAATCTCAATTTCCTTATCTGTAAAATGGGGATAATAAGATCCAACATGTAGCAAAAGCCCAAGACATGATCCCTGTAATCAACATGAATGTGTTACAATGTCTTTAGAATGCTACCTACTCTTCAGATTACTTTTTTCCTGCTTGGAAGGAAGGAAAGAACCATATTTAACATGTGGCATAGATAACAGCAAATATTTCTAGCTGAATTTAGCCACTGTCATTGTTTCCATGGCAACTACCTTATCCTGAGAAGAGGGGCAAAACACATAAAGATGCTATAAAAGATTGATAGTCACTTGTTTGAAGTGCTCTTCTTAAGTCTCAGGGTTATGAGGGCAGGAGTTATCCCAAACATGTGGCAATAAAATTGGAAGTAGTTACCAACTGTTTCCCTTGAGAAACTATTTAGTAATTTTTAACTGTTTAACAACCTGGCCTCATTTTTTTTTTTTTTAGTGTTTGTTTATTTTTGAGAGAGAGACAGAGTGTGAGCAGGGAAGGGGAAGAGACAGAGGGAGACACAGAATCTGAAGCAGGCTCCAGAGCCCAACACAGGGCTCAAACCCCACGAACCGTGAGATCATGACCTGAGCCGAAGTTGGATGCTTCACTGACTGAGCCACCCAGATCCCCTGCTTTTTTTTTTTTAATGTTTATTTATTTTTGAGAGAGAGAGTGAGAGAGACAGAGCGTGAGCAGAAACTTGGTCTAATTTTTAACCATGCCTAATCAACTGTTCTAGAAGGTTATCAGATTGATACACATAATTTGTCAGAGTATATGTATTAGGTAGACATTAAGAAAACATGGTGTGAAGAAAAAGGAGAGTTCAGGTCGGGGAAAGGAAGGCAGGCTGTTGATTCTGACTGTGAGGCTGGGAGATGTAGTCTAGTCCAGAAGCAGCAGCATAATGGGGGAGGGGAGAAGGAAAAACTGTCATAATAATGCAGTTCAATGTTATTTATTCTCATTATACAGTGGTAACACAACCATGTGAAGGCCTTGCTTGAATCTTATTTATTCAGATCTAGCACTTTTTTTCCCACTAAAGAAAGCCATGACTCATTCCTCCAAAAAATTCTTAAGATTACCTTCCTTTTCAAATCCTGTGTTTTCAAGCAGTCTTTTCTGATACGATTTTTCACTGTTTCATGGAACTCACAGAAGATGACACAAATCATCTTCTCAAGTAAACTTTCTATACTTACAGTGTTTTTAATCAGTCATGTTTCATTTCTTAAAATCTTACATTTGTTTTCAATGAGAACCTATTCAAGTGTAATGAATATAGGGATACAAATCCCCTTTGGTTATCTATTTAAAATTATTTTTAAACACATAATTAACATGACATAATTTCACTTCCAACCATGCCTTGCAAAAGAGGAAAGCAATACTGTGCTTGAACACGTTCAGTGTCTAAAATGCAAATACCCTCAATCATTAGGGAGCTTATGTTCTAAAGAAAACAGCTTTTAAAAAAATTTACTAAATGAATAAATAAATCAAAAATCCCAACTTTATTTACTATGAAAAGCTGGTGAAAGGCATTCTTCCTTATGGTAGGAAATTTAGGTCCTGGTGAACTTGTCTAGACATATCCAGAACATTTCAGATGGAGAATGGATTCTACCTCACCACCCCTCCCTCTCCAAAATAGGTACTGTGAGTGGGTCTCCATCCATTCATTGTCAAATACTCAAAACCAGCTATCAGTTGCTACAGACTGAATGTTTGTGTTCCCTTCCCCCCACCCCCCCAGCCAATTCATACCTTGAAACCTAATTCCTGATGTGAGAGTATTTAGGAACGGGATGGAGACTTTGGGAAGTGATTAGATCATGAGGGTGGAACCCTCATTAATGGGCTCAGTGCCCTTATAAAAGAGGCCCCAGAGAGATCTCTGGCACCTTCTACCATGTGAAGACACGTAGACATAAACCAGGAAGGAGGCTCTCACCATACATGAATCTGCCAGTGCCTTGATCCTGGACTACCCAGTCCCTAGAGGAATAAATGTCTGTTGTTTTTAAACCACACAATCTATGGCGTTTTGTTACAGTGGCCAGAAAGGACTAAGACAATGTTAGAATAAAGTCTGCTTAGAGAAGAACTAACAAGACACCATTTTCTCAGAGGTCTTCCAAAATGAAAGTGCAAATTGCTCAGTACAGGAATAGCCTTAAAGTTTATGTGAGCAGGTATAATTTGAAAGATCCGAAAAGGTCCCCTGACCACATACATCTTCCTAGGAATGTGAAATTCTGTTAATTCCATGTATTATTAATGCAAAGGTAAAGAATCAAATAGAAAAACCCAAACTTGTATTACATTAATGTAACTTAAAAGCGAATTAATGCTTCCTTTAATCCCCTCAGTACACAAGTGTGTTTCTTCCATATGTCGAACTTGATTTGAAAAGTCTTGGGGCACCTGGATGGCTCAGTTGGTTAAGTGTTGGGCTCTTGATTTTGGCTCAGGTAATGGTCTCACGCTCTGTGAGATCAAACCCTGAGTCAGGCTCTGTGCTGAATGTGGAGCCTGCCTAAGATTCTCTCTCTCTCTCTCTCTCTCTCTCTCTGTTTCCTCCACCCCCCACCTTCTCCTTCCTTGCATGCTGTCTCTAAAAGAAAAAAAACAAACCAGAAAAGAAAAATCTATAAACCTCATAGGTTAAAGACAATAGTCTCAGTAGAATTAGACTATGACATTTTAATGAAAAGGGTTTTAAAACATTATTCTGTGGGGAGTGAGGGGAATGGAAATGGGTGATGGACATTAAGGAGGGCACTTGTTGGGATGAGCATTGGATGTTGTATGTAAGCAATGAATTATGGGAATCTACTCCTGAAGCCAAGACTACACTGTATGTTAGCTAACTTGATAATAAATAAATAAATAAATAAATAAATAAATAAATAAAACATTATTCTGTTTGTTATTCTCTCTCAATATTCTGAACATATATATATTATCTACTATTAAATTTATATTTCATATTTTTCAACATGATTAAAATAACAACTCTTGAGCAAGGATACTCTAAACTCTACAAATGTTAGAGAAAAAGTTAACATGAAAAGCCAATGATGCTCTTTAAAAACAATCCTCCCAGCACGTTTTTTAATAGTATAGGAGAAAAATATTATTCACCCATATTTCTTTCACATAAGAAACAATAAAGAATTCCAAGAAGATCATTGACATCAGAAATGTGATTTTCCTTAGTTCTTAATTCCTTACTTCTTTTCTAGTCTACTTGACTTGGTCATTTTGCAAATGAAAATGCTTTTGAATAGTAAAATGATCTTTGAGAGAGAAGAGCAGTGAAGCTGCTACGAGGTCACTATATTTCCCTACAGGTTTCTTTTTTAGCAAAATTTTAGAGACGATTCATTTAAAATGTCTTAAAATTTCCTAATACATTTTTCTTGTTCCACGTGATCCTTTTGCCTTGGTAAACTTGAAGGAGCAACCCACGACACATCAAGGCTCAGTCACTCTCTTCTACCCATCGCCCAAACCAATTTCGTTGACTTGAAAATATTCATTGTTCATCTTGCTATTCATTTTTTATTCATCAGCTTTTATTAATAATACATAGTCATAAATTACAAATATCAGAGTTAATATTCTTATGTCTGTCTTTTGACATTATCCCTGCAAGTGCCTAAATAAACAAATAAAAACTAAAGCTTAAGGAATAAACTTCAGTGACAAAAGACAAGGAAAATACCACCCTCTTAAATATAAGTTTATTTATTTTTAGAACACAATGAAGTTAAATAACCTACTGAGTCAGTCCAGCCTTCAAGTGCATGTTGTAAGAAGCCTTCTATTTTTGCTCAGTATCTTTCTCTCTTGTTGATCTTTAAACTGAAAGCATTGAAACTTTGCTTTGCAAAGCCACATTAACATTTCATTCTGCAATTATCTTTGTGGGTTGAGTCATAAACAGATAAACTTAAACTAAACGGTAATGCCTTCCTGTATTTTTATCAACTCTTTTTGGTACAGAGTATTTAAAAATACAGTCAGCCAGGGGTGCCTGGCCGGCTCAGTCAATAGGGCATGAATTCAGGGTCATGAGTTGAAGCCCCATGTTGGAACTCTTAGAAAGATTACTTTAAAAAAATTTTTTTAATGTTAATTTATTTTGAGAGAGAGAGACAGACAGACAGAGTATAAGTGGGGGATGGGCAGAGAGCAAGGGAGACACAGAATCCAAAGCAGGTTCCAGGCTCTGAAGCCACCAGCACAGAGCCTGACATGGGGCTCAAACTCCTGAACAGTGAGATCATGACCTGAGCCGAAGTTGGCAGCTTAACCAACTGAGCCACCCAGGCTCCCCAAGAGATTACTTTTTTAAAAAATGCAGTCAGCCAGAATGAACTAAAGATAAATGGATCAGCAACAAAGTGAATCGCAAGCAGTTTTCAAGACTAGCCAAGATAATCAGGTGAGGGGATTAAGAGTTGGGACACCATACTTTATACAGTAAAAGGAAAAGGAAGGGGCAGGGGAACTGTGGGGAAAACCTGGATCTGGGAACTAGACACTAGACTGGGTTTGAGTCTCAGTCTATCTTTCTGAATGTCAATTTCCTTACCTAAAAAAGGAGATCGTTAAATCTTTCATGAATGTATAAATAACCTATCCTATGATAATGACTAGCATGTAACAGGTGTTTTATATTGTGGCTCATATTATTAGTAATGAAAAATATGAAACAACTTAAATTATTTTCATATTGCAACTAAAGCCAATGATCTTAGTTTCAAGTTCTTGTAAGCTTTGCTTTCTAGGCCATAGCAGCCTGTCAGGGGACAATGAAGGGATAACTACCTACTTCAAAGATAATAGAGGGGTGCCTAAGTGGCTCCGTTGAGCATCTGACTTCAGCTCAGGTCATGATCTCACAGTTTGTGGGTTCGAGCTCTATGTCGGGCTCTGTGCTGACAGCTCGGAACCTGGAGCCGGCTTTCGATTCTGTATCTTCCTCTCTCTCTGCCCTTCACCTGCTCATTCTCCATCTCTCAAAAATTAAAAAAAATCATTGAAAAATGTTAAGAAGAAAAGATAGTAAAAACAGCCTTGGGTTTGTAGCTGCTCAGCATGGAATCACCAAGCCCCCCGCCCCTTTCTCTCTCTCTCTCTCTCTCTCTCTCTCTCTCTCTCTCTCTCGGCGAGGTTCATGGGGAGTCTTGTCTCCTCCTGGCAGCCAGTGAAGTTCTGCTAAGGCCCAGCTCTGTCCACGCACACCAGGCCTGTGCACTGCCACTTGCTGTTCCCGCAGGTGTGGGCTGTGACTTCCCTACTGCTGCTCAGGTCTTGGTCACTGCCGGGCTCCGTGCCACCATGATTGCCTGCTGTTGATGTCGAATCTCTCCCTTTCCCATGCCCCCCCCCCCCCCAATACTGACAGGCTCCTGCCATCAGCAAGAAGACATTTACAATTTTCCTAGAGGTATGCCCTCAGTTTCCACACTGCCTGCCGTCCCAGCTCTATCTTTTAAGCGTTCGGTTCTTTCACAAGCCTGTCATTTTGTTTCAAAGGATTAATGAGGGACTCTGTGCCAAGGTCTCTCCCTGCCCACTGTGAGCGTCGGAGAATACCATCAAGGCCCAGCATCTACCCGAGTCTCAGGGTAGGCAAGCGTCCGTGTTTCAGGAGTAGGGCAGAGGCCTCTGGGCATCGGGCCTGAGGGTTACGAGGGGACAGGGGAGAGACACAGGCCGGGGGCCAGTTCTCTCGGCCGAGGCCTGTGCAGCAGTGGGATTCTCCCAGCAGGAGCCAAACTCCTCAGCCTCCGTTTTTTTCTGTTCTTTGGTGGCTGCATTCCTTTTCTCTCAACTTGTCCTCTGTAGTCAGCATACTCGGATATGTCACATGACTTAATATTACTCTAGAGTCTGCATGTGGTTCAGGAATTTCACAGGTAGGTTTGCTTTGCACGGGATTAGATCTCAGGATTATACTACAGTCCTCACCTCTCTGGCTACCCCAAAATTTCTGTTCAGAAAATCTTTCTGGTCTACACTATCTCTGGCCACTATTCCTTATTCAAACCACCATTGTTGAGTTTCTTCCAATGTCTGGGAGAATAACATTTTTTCCTGGTTGGTCCCCAGTGTTAAATATTGGGCTTCTCGTTCCAGCTCCAGCAAAGGTGGCTTACACCTGTCATATGAGCTGGTCCTGGGTTCAGCTCCAATTCAGTTCCTGATTTGGGCAGCAAGTACCAAGATCCTCAATGGGCCCTTAGCTTGAATCTCCTTATTGGACCGACTGCGAAACAGCACGAGGCTTCTAATCGGGTGCCCCTTTGTCCCAACTCCTGAGTCCATTCTCTTATCTGAGCCAGCTGGTACAACTGGAAATCTGTCTTGGCCCGTCAGGGCAACCTCAGAGCATATTAGATTCCTGCTGAAACATAACCTGGACCACCTAGTGCTGGTGTCCTGTGCTCAACAGTCAGGCCTTGTAGGGGTCTTGGGTACCCCACCTGTGGCAGGATCCACTGCGCTGTGCCCTGGGCTGGTGGGGCCCCTGATGCCCTCACCGTAGATCTAAACTGAGCCTTAGCATGACTAGAAAGCACACTGTGCCTGGCCTGTCTGCCTCCTCTCAGCCCAAGGAATCTCTGAGGTCAGCTTCCTCTGCCAACTACCCAGCATTTGTATGCCTTCATGGGGAGGGACAGTGCCATTCCAGCCCCTGTCCCGCCTTTGGGAAGCCACTCAGCTCTCTCATCAATTAACCCTGGAATTGTCTCCCTCCCCTGCTCAGAAACTGTCTCCTCCCCAAGGCCCCGTGCGTGTTTTCACAAAACTCAACTGCATTTTAAAATCAACTCATCAACTTTTACTGTATGTTAAAAATATTTGATCCCATATTTTATCACTACTAGGTTCACATTCATATTTAGAATATGCAACCTCAGGAAAACTTGCTCTCTGGGGTCTGTAACAAAGAACAGACATCAATCCCAGGCTCTTACAGAATTCCAATGTACAGGGAAGAGTTGTTCTGTATTATATTTGCAACTCACATGTTTCCACTAGCAGCACCCTCCAACCCATGCTGTTCCCTCTTCTCTCTTTGTTCTTCATTTTACTGAGCTGTTTGTTATAGATATTTATCTACATTCATGGTATCCATTTTGTTTTAGTATTTTTTAATGTTTATTTTTGAGGGAGAGAGATAGAGAGAGAGGGAACGCAAAAGGAGGAGGGACAGAGAGAGAGGGAGACACAGAATCCAAAGCAGGCTCCAGGCTCTGAGCTGTCAGTCCAGAGTTGGATGCGGGGCAAACTTGCAAACTGCTAGACCATGACCTGAGCTGAAGTCAGACGCTGAACTGACTGAGCCACCCAGGCGCCTCTTGTGCTATCCATTTTAGAACATAAACATTCACAGATCAGGTCTATGTTCAAGACATATTATTCTGTAAAGTACTAATCACAGTGACATTTACAGTCAGATGTTTTTTAACTGCTATATTTTTGTTACAATGATTATCTTAAAGTTAAAGTGGGAAAGCAAATTAAAGGTATTATTAGCCATTTGTGGATCGGTATTTTACTTTATGTAAAACTGTAAAGATAATGATATTTTACTTTGTAAAATACTATTCAAGTTATTTCAGTTATTTCTTTTTTTTAAATTTTTAACATTTATTTATTTTTTGGGAGTCAGAAAGACACAGAGTATGAGCAGGGGAGGGGCAGAGAGAGGGAGTCACAAATTCTGAAGCAGTCTCTGGGCTCTGAGCGTCAGCACAGAGCCCCATGTGGGGCTTGAACTCATGAAATGTGAGATCATGACCTGAGCTGAAGTCAGATGCTTAACTGACTAAGCCACCCAAGTACCCTATTTCAGATATGTCTATATTATTTCATCTCCATAAATGTGCCAATTAAGATAAAAAAGGTATATTATCCTCTGTTATAATTATGCTTTTATGTAAAAGTAAGTTACTCTTAGCCATGCTTCCATTATTTCCCTTATAGCTATTTATTTTCTTTATCCTTCAATAGCTATACATTTCTAGAAAGATAGTCATAGAATCATACACCTGAAAGAGATTTTACAGTGCTTATCCATTTCTTTCCCTTTAGGCAGAGCTTCCCTTAAACATATTCAGACAGATGAAAATATACACAACTGAGAAAATATAAAGTGAGTATTTTTCTATTTATAAATATAAGACATGCATTTTTTAAAAGTTCTAATTTTTCCATCACTCTATATGAAATCCTTCTGGTTTAACAATAAAAATACTCAATGATGAAGGCAAAATAAAACAAACAAAAACTCTGTTACTTTTGTTAGTAGCATAAAAAGTATTGTTTGTGATTTGATATTACTGTTCTTAGGGACAGGTTTTCTGTACCTTTCTATCCTAGCTGCCTTTGCCTACACCCATGGTATTTAGAATATAACACCACTAGAAAATGTTCAAAGCAGCAACACAAGAATTTTAAAGGGAAAAAAAGCCCAAGTCAATACAATAACTATTTTCTATATTACTCTTGTATAGTTACTAATACATAAACTGATTTTGTAAAAATTATAATCATATACTCAGTTTTTAAATGTAACATGACATCATAAATATTTCCATATTCTGACATGGTGCTGATTTCTTTCATTTTAATAAATTCATAATATCTCATTAAGTGAACACACTATTATTGCTTATTTTCTGTTCTGTAATAATAGACAATTAGTATGTTTGGTTACACAGTTTTCTTCAACTGAAGTATTGTCATTTTAAAAAATGTTTATTTCTTTATTTTGAGAGAGAGAAAGAGAGAGAGCAAGGGAGGGACAAAGATAAAGGGAGAGAGAGAGAATCCCAAGCAGGTTCCATGCTGCTAGCACAGAGCCCCACTTGAGGCTCAAACCCATGAACTGTGAGATCATGACCTGAGCCAAAACCAAGAGTTGGACACTTAACTGACTGAGCCAACCATGTGTCCCTCAAGTATTGTCTTAATCTAAATTTCCAAAAATTAACATTTTCAGGACTTGATCTTGAATTTCAAATTACTTTTTTCAAATGATCCTTCTAATCTCCATGCAAAGTGGTCTAGCACTGAATGTTTCAGTGATTTGAATTGCACTAAGTTTGGAATAGGTGTCATTTTTTTTAACCTTATTTATTTTGAGAGAGAGAGAAAGCATAAGTGGGGGAGGGGGGAGAGAGAGAAGAGAGCAAGAATCTGAAGCTGGCTCCGCACTGCAGGCATAGAGCTGACATGGGGCTCAAACTCATGAACCGTGAGATCATGACTTAAGCCAAAGTCAGACACTTAACTGAGCCACCCAGGTGCTCCTGGAATAGGTGTGTTTGATGTAATTAATGTTTTGGGAACCAAATAAAAAGGGAAAAAAAGTCACTTCAGCTGCTGCACACATCAGATTATTTAAAAAACCAAGATTAATTTTGAATTATTAGAGAATGATCTATAAGACCTTTTATCAGATTATCAGTCATCAGATATCATTAAAGGGCCATCAGGAAATGAGAGTTACTTCTCCTCAACTACTCAGTGCCCCCGCTCTAACCCCTACTCTGAGCCCCTTTGTTAAATATAAGACCTGAACATATATATTAACTCTGATTCTGTTTTCTGATCTGATTGTATTTCTCCCTCACTGAAAAAATTTACGATGGCTCCAATTTCTCTACAGACAAATTCCAAATCCTAAATTGTGGCTCTGAGAAAATAGAAAGAATCTATGGATAGCAGTACCCCGGAAGGAGCACAGGCCACGGACTCAGAACACCCAGGTTCAAGTCCCATCCCTGTGCTAATATTTAACCTTCCAGTTTGCTTATCTGCACAGTGAAAAATCATAGTACCTATCTTACAAGGCTGTTTAGCAGATTAGATGAGAATTCATTTGAAAGGGCCCAGAACAAAGAGCCTCCTTAACGTGAATTCCTTTCTTTCTTTCCTCTTCAATCTATAGGCTCAGCCTTCTTTATACTGAGATGAGTGTCTTCTCCTGTGCCACTGTCTCCCTTCTCACCTTTATCACAGTGGGTGTATGTGATGGCTGTAAATGGGACCTCATATGCCTTTTAGAAATGGAACCCATGTCTCAATGCTCTTTGTCACCCTGCATCACCCTAGCACAATGCCTGGCACAAAAGCAGCCTGTGTTTATTGTTGGTTTATTTAATTCTATCCTCCTGTGTGCCATGCTTTTTTCTCTTGTTCTCTCTTCTCTGCCCTTAGTCTTTCTATTTCACATGCAGTGACATTATCCACATTGAACACATCCACCATAAACAATAGAGATGGAAGGCTATGAACTTCCCCTAACCTCCAGACGTACAAAAATCCCAATAAGTAAATGAAATGACAGTTTTAAGAAAGGGAGGGGGAAAAAAAACTAGCCTGTCAGAGAAGCAGCTTTTGCATGTCTAAATCTGTCTGTTTTGGGATATAAGCCAAAGTCAGGGGTCCAAGACTATTTCAATTCTATTGCATTCCATTTATTATTTATATAGTGCATATTGCTGTAGTCTCTAAGCACTTTAAAATGAAATACAACATACCTCTGGGAGTGAGAAAGGAAATGAAGAACGGGAGGAGGGGGAGGTGTTGGAACACTGGTGAGCATGGTGAGGTCTAAGCTTAGACAAGCGGCTCCTCCCCTGTCTGACACAGGTGTGAAGAGTGTATTGTTCAATGTCAGTGGCATCAATTTACAATGGGAGCTGGAAGCCAACCTTTGCGGGAAAAGCTTTTTTTATCCTTTGCTCGAAAAATGCACGGTCCTTAGATGGAAGGACACCCTCCTTCTCTGCTCTCCATCCTGAATTTAGAACCTGATCAGAACATAATGAATACCCATGCTCACCATATAAACCTCACCCTTCGGGGCTCCTGGGGGACTCAGGCAGTTAGACATCTGATTTCAGCTCAGGTCATGATCTCGTGGTTCGTGGGCTCTGGTCCCACAGTGGGCTCTGAGCTGTCAGCAGAGCCTGTCTCGGATTCTGTGTCCCCCTCGCTCTCTGCCCCTCCCCCACTCATGCTCTGTGTGTCTCTCTCTCTCAAACGTAAATAAACATTAAAAAACCCTCCCCCTTCAAGGCTTTTTTTTTTTAAATTCTCTGTGACAATAGAGACTACACATGCTAATACTTCTGGATGCTGTGTTTTTCTCAAGCTTCAGTTTCCTCTGGCATTTGGAAACTGTCAAAAGGGAAAAGGAAAGAGAAGAGTGGGGTGGTTTCATGAGCGCACTACGGCACAGTCCGGAGCGCCCGTCTACCTGCAGGCAGCACCATAATCCATCCGCAGTAGCCGGTCACTGCTTGCTTTCCTTCTAACTGAAATCTTCGGGTACTTCCTGATAATTAAGGAGATCTAAGGGAACCTTGGGATCTCTCCTGAAACAGGATAGCATCCAAATGCTTTGACCCCAGACCTCAACGTTTCTGTTAGCTTTAAATGTGGTCTTTAGGCAAATTCAAACTTTATGTGGAGGGTGAGGGGTTTTGAGAAGCGCTCTTAGACATGTAGATTTTCTTGTGGAAGCCTTGGACCAAAGGAGTACGCAAAATAGAGATGCCTGAGCCTGGGGTGTTCAATATCCTTTTTAGTGATTAAAAATGCTGTCTCTAGTGGGAGCGGGGCACTTGCTGTAGAGATTATTATGGTCTGAGCATTTTCTGCATGAGCGTTGAGGCCAGGGGCTGGGGGAGGAGGGAGTAGGCAATAAGTCGTTCAAAGATGTCAGCTCCTACAATTCAGTGATAGGAGGGCTTCAGGGACCCAGCAGCCCAGCTGGAGGACAGAGGCAGGCAGGAATGCTGCTCAGAAGGGGATGGCCACTGTCCTCCACAAATAAGATTTTTAAAACTTATGTATCAAGTTGTTTTCCTCTCAATGTATAATGTTCCTCTGTAACTGCCTACCTTTGGGTAAAGAATGCTAAACATTTTCTGCTAGCAGTGCATTACGGAATATGTGGGAAACAGGTGTCTGTTTGGGAGGGAAGTGGATTGGAGAGAGGTGTTAGCATAAGAGGCAGCTGAGGTGTGGAGTGAGAAGGGACAGGGGCAGTCAGAATGGACTTGTAGAACAGGGAAACATGGCCCCTGGCTCCTTTGAATTGTTAGGAGTTAGGGCTGCATTTCCTGCAAACCTGTAAAATGGGAAAGGGATAGGAATGGGAAGGAGGATCATTATTATAGGCATTTTAAAGAAAGAGTTGAGTTGGCATGATGATAAATTGGAATAAAAACTGCTAGAGTATGAATTTGTTTCTAATGAGGAAAAGGAAAGAAGGAAGAAAATCTCTGCTGTCCTGTTCTGTGCCATTCATGGCTTTAATCTGCTGTGAACAAATCCTGTGGAAGGGAATAGTGTGATCCATATCTTCCAGAAATGGCTTTAAATGGAGAGGAACTCAGGGACATAACATATGTCAAGCTCTTGAGAACCACGCTGGATAACTGGATGGGACCTGAAACAAGCAGATGTGGGCCAGGGGAACCATGAATATGAGGGTCTGGGTCCTGTGCCTAAGGGGCCCTAAACTGGCCCATAGCTATCCTTGTGTCCCGCCAGGAGTTATTATGCATTCATAAATCAATACACTACCCATCCATGTCTACTTGTACTTTAAAAGATTTCACACAGAGTAGATAACACAGCCCCAAAAGTTGACCAACAAAAACTAGCTGTCCTGAAATATGAGTACTCAGCACTTTCAAATAATTTTTTTTAAATTTGATCCTCATAACAGCCCGTGAAGACAAATAGCAGCATCACCACCGCACTGACAGAAGAGAAAGGGAAGCTCATGTCTAGAAGGTTATGCAGTTGCTAAGTGCAGGAGCTGAGTTCTAAGCCCTCTCCCCATTTTCAGCTGTACCCGCACAACTGAGGAGTTGCAGTTTGTGGCCCCTGGGTAGATACATCTTTTACCATGTCCAAGAGTTGTGTGGCTTTGTTTTTGGTTTTTTTCAGAGTCTCCTTAAATCTGATGTTTGTCATGCAGAAAGGGGGTCCGGGACTTCCAAATTTTCAAGATAAACTGTCTATTTGTAGACAAAGTCTGATATTTTAATATTGGTGCATTTGCAAAAGAAATGAAATCAACACATTGTGCAAACCCAGCACATCGGCCACCAACGTAAGATCTCTGCTTAAATTTGTGTACTTGGCTCCTTCCCAGCCTTATTCCCAGAGAGAGTGAAAAGGTGATGTCATGGGCGTCTGCTCCTTCTTCTCCAACAGACTCTCACCTGGTCTGAATATCTGTCCCTGAATTCCTCATCTTTTTTGTCTATGACCCTCCAGCTGAGTCGTTTTCACTTTTTTTTTTAGCAGGGGGAGGTTTGGGTACCACTGGGAATCAAGTGGTGTCAAAGGAAACTTTGTGTTTCCCTTTTCAGCATCCTGACCTGGGGTGAGCTAGATGGCAGACAGCTAGAAGGCGTGGGGGCAGGGGAGGAGGGGCAGGGAAAGATGAGGACAAGCCATGTACCACGCTGCCTGCAAAGGACAGGAAATGAAAGGATGGAGCTGACGGCACTCTTAGTAAATATTAAATAGTAATGCAATAGAGAGGAACGGGCCACAAAGAAACTGTGATAAGCACGCCAATACTTTACTGTATTTCAGCACATAGCTGGGTACTAGAGCTTAACACATCTCTTCTGACATTGCAGACAGTTTTACTGTGTTGGGAGAAAAACCTGAGTAATGAATACCAGGCAAATGCTTTTGTTATTATGTAAACAAATAAATGATGGAATAAGAATGGCAGTAAAAGAAAGAGATTCTATTTCCATCATTCTAAGTAGATGTTACATCCCGTGGCAGATATGATCGCATTAATTAGCAGCAAGAGATTTTATAAATAACCATCGTGTAAATGGGCTTGCTCTGCCTTTGCTAATGAAAGTGCTTTTGATTGTGACCCTTTCGTAATTGAGGCTACAATATTTCTTTGCTCCTGATGCGTACAAAGTAGCAGGAACTGTGGGGGAAGACACCAGAAATGGTAGATTATAACCTTTACTTCTGAGCAGCTTCTAGTCTAGTGGTTTTAGATTTTTAAGATGGACAAACTCCTCCCAAAAGCCTATATCAAATCTTAAACAGTTTCAAAGAATACAGGGGTGCCTGGGTGGCTCAGTCAGTTAAGCACCCAACTTCAGCTCAGGTCACACTATCGCACTTTGTGAGTTCAAGCCTCTCGATGAGCCCTGTGCTGACAGCTCAGAGCCTGGAGCCTGCTTTGAATTCTAAGTCTCCCTCTTCCATTCGCTCTCTCTCTCTCTCTCAAAAATAAATAAACATTAAAAAAAATTTTAATAGTTTTAAGTAATAAAAAAAAATCTACTTGCTAGACACCTCTCCCAGAAAACATATCACTTTGCATTTGTCTTGACATAATTCAAACCACATTTACTAAAACTCTGTTACCCTGTTATGCGGCTATTTTGTTTTTATGTTTCTGTAAGAAAATGCAAAGAACAGCATTTTCTTGGAAGCCTCTTTAAGATTTTAAATAATAAAGTAGTGTTTGCATTTATCTAATTAAAAAAATACTTATTATTATTTGAAAGAGAGTGAGCAGGGGAGGGGAAGAGAGAGACAGGGACAGATGATCCAAAGCAGGCTCTGCATTGACAGCAGAGAACCCCCTGTGGGGCTCAAACTCACAAACCATGAGATCATGACCTGAGCTGAAGTCAGATGCTCAACCGACTGAGCCACCCAGGCGCCCCTATATTTGTCTAATCTTAAGGCTATCTGAATCTGTAAAATCTCCTACTTCATGCTGCTTTTTTCCCCACCCCCCTCTTTTTTATTATCATTATACTCATACTACCACAAATTCCATACATGCTTGTTGAAAATGCAGTTACTTTTGCCTCCCATTCAGTTCAGCCGACCAACACTAAAGTGAAGTAGTCAACCTGTCTTTCTACTTCTCAGCCTTGATGGGGTTATCAGTAGCCCAGACAAAAAATAAAACAGATCAGCAGTAGTGCCACCTACTAAGAAGAATGATATCCAGATGCTGTCAAAATTAAGAGAGGCTTGATTAATGCCGCTATTAACTTTATTTTCACTGCTTCCCCAGCTGGGTCAAAAAAAAAAGCAGCACAGGGCCAAAGCAATGTGTTAACACTGCTGGGCATCTTTTTAGCAAAGCACTATTTTATTTTATTTTTTTAAAAAATCTAATGTTTTATTCATTTTTGATACAGAGACAGAGCATGAGCTGGGGAGGGGCAGAGAGAGAGAGAGAGGGAGACACAGAATCTGAAGCAGGCTCCAGGCTCTGAGCTGTCAGCCCAGAGCCTGACACGGGGCTCAAACTCACAAACTGCGAGGTCATGACCTGAGCTGAAGCTGGACAACCAACCACCTGGGCCACCCAGGCACCCCAGCAAGGCATAATTTTAAAAATAATGTCTGAGTTACTTGATGTGTTCTCAAAAGATTGCTTTATATCTATCAAGAAGTTTTAATTCTATGAGTCAAAAGTAGCCTTTACTTCAATGCCCATTTCCTACCAAGACCTCCTCAATATCAAATGTACTTCTGTCTCTTCTGTGACAGAGAAAATATGATGTAAGGCAGCATATACATTTGAGAACTTTAGGACATCTGTGGAAGTCAAACCCTATTTTCCAGACAGACTCAAAACTCGTGTGGCTTTTAACTCATTTTTAAGTAGATCCTGACCCAATATAAAAAATTGAGAACAGGTGACCAATATTCCTAAAGAATCATAAAAATTCAAAACATTCTAAAGAACAAATACCTTCAAGAAAAGACTGAAAATCCTAAATTGGGATCTAACAAGTGAGTGTGTTTAAAATCACTTGGTCTGTACCCCATTCTTCACCTGATCTCTGTGAATCTTGATATCATCTACACATCTCAGGCTTCTTTCTTACAACTTCCCAACAATTTTCAGGTATTTATTGTGGGGCCTTCAGGAAATCAAGAAAAAAATTTTTTACACTTTTGTGTGTCGTGAAAGAAAGAAAAAAGCTTAATTGGTCCAGCTGTGTCTTCTTGTTTTCTTTTTTTTTCTAAATATAAAAAAATAAGTCAATCTGTGTTGAACGGAGAATCCATTGAAATGTAACAAACTCATGTTACTTTATCTTTCCTGCCAGTAATTTTTCAGACACCTTGATCATTTTTGTAAATTTACAATAATCAGACAACTTCTTTCTGTGAAAATCAGTCATCTGTCATTTGGGTTTTTTTAAGTAGAATGAATATATGTGACATAACCTTAAACATCTGACATTGATATTTTAAGTAATTCAAATCATGTATTTCAACCTAAAAGCTCATGTTTTATAATCTGATGTTAAATGATTCTTAGAAGTCTTTATCATTGGGTAAATTATCTCAATTCTTAAAAATAATTAGGAGTTATCATTGTAAGTACGTTTCCTTAACAATGTTTTCATGAGCCAACAGAGAGGCACTTTCAAGTTGGCATCCTTCTGGGCGTTGAATGTGGGGGAAAGCTCGCGACACGCCCCCACCCCCACTTCTCTCCTCCGTAGCTTAGTGGCTGTAGCTCACGGCTGTGTGGCTCGGTGCCAACAGAAATGCCTATGGAAAGGAAAGCCTGTTCTCAACAGAGAGCTGACTGCTTTGTGAAAGATGAGAAGACAAAGCCTAATACAGTGAAACTTCTTTAGAACATTTTCCAGGGAACTGAACATTTTGAATGTTCTACGTGGGAAAACATGCGCTGGGAGAGGAGCACAATGACGCATTTCACTGCGCTTCCACTTGCCAAACATTCCAGGGCACCCTGTACAGGAGGCTAATAAACTGGCTTAAACAGGAGATGGCCATGAGCTCAGGAAAGCTTTCCTCCCGCCGCGTCTGTGGCTACACAAAACGGTCAAAACAGAGGCCAGGTCTGTTCTCAAATACCATGCGCTGGAGGATAGATAAGAATATCCTATGGTCCTGGACCAGCTCAGGTGGCTTAGAGAAAGGCAAAATGGTAGCTTCACAGAAACTACAAAAATCACACCAGCCCACAGCAGTGTGGGAAGTATCCTCTTCTCTAAATGTTGGAAGATGGGGCCCTTTCACTTTTACTCTTTGTGCTTTCCTCTATTAAATGTTATTCCATTATATGCTGTCATATCATGGTTCTCATGTTTGAAAACCCTTCTTGTACATTTAAAAAAATTTTTAAATGTTTTATTTATTTTTGATACAGAGAGAGACAGAGCATGAGAGGGGGAGGGGCAGAGAGAGAAGGAGACACAGAACCGGAAGCAGGCTCCAGGCTCTGAGCTAGCTGTCAGCACAGAGCCTGACGCAGGGCTGGAACCCACCAAGATGAGATCTGACCTGAGCCGAAGTCGGAGGGTTAACCGAATGTGCCACCCAGCACCCCTCTTCTAGTACATTTTAACTTAGTTCAGATCATTACAGAAACTCAGAAGACTGAGGACAAAATCACAGAACATCAGAGTGCAGGGCAGACCACACTATGCATTGAGCAGCCTTACTGGAAACGTCCTGCCTCGTTTTGCTTTTCTTCAGAGTTTCTTCAGTGAGTGCAGGAACTCCTACTTACTGGGTTTGTCAGTAATCTAGAAGTACCTTAGTGTTTTTTAAGATTACCAAGTATCTGTTGTAATGTGACTTTGTGACACAACAGATAAAGAGATCAAGATAGATCACTGCTAGAGCCTGTGTTTCCTAAGAATGGGTGATAAGCATTAGCAGATAAAAATAATGTAATCAATCAAGTAATGGAACAAGGCAGGAATGGGAGGAATGTTTTTCAATTTAAAATCTACTGTAAATTTTGCCCTTAACAAAATCAGAGAAAATGTAAAGAATCAGAAGGAATTTTTTTAAATCCACAACTAAGGAAGATAAGTGCTCCTTAAATAGATGAGCAAATGGTTTCAGACATAAATGTATTTATGTATGTGTGTGTAGAGTTTTTACTTTCCTGCGAGGCTTAAGTAATTTTTTAGAGTAAATTCAATCAGGAGTTGATTAGTTTATCAGTGATAACAACCTACTCTTTGTAGCTCTTTAAAAAATAAGCTTAAAAATGCACAAGAATGGGTGTTTGTTTTAGAAAACCATAAATAATATTCTTTAGCTTTTCTTTAATGTTTATTTTTATTTTTGAGACAGAGAGAGAGAAAGAGAGACAGAGTTTGAGTGGGGGAGGGGCAGAGATAGAGGGAGACACAGAATCTGAAGCAGGCTCTGAGTTCCAAGCTGTCAGCACAGAGCCCAATAAGGGGCTCGAACCCACGAACTGTGAGATCATGACCTGAGTCGATGTCGGGTGCTCAACTGACTGAGCCACGCAGGTGCCCCATATATTTTAACTTTTCTGCATGCTAGCAGTCTAACAGAACTGATGGAGTCATCATCACTAAAGGGGAATGCTCCAAAAGGCCTTAGAAAATACAGTAAGGAAAGAAGGAGACAACCAGAAATCCAAGTCTTAAAAACTTCCAACTCTCAGTCCACCTACTCCACCCTTACCACGCCCACCCCATCTCTCCAGGGATATGAAAATCTCCCAGCATATGACGGACTGTGCAAGAGTCAGTGTTGATGTTTAAAGGCTGAAGTTGATTTGTGAACAACAGAAGTTCAATAGGTATAATCCCTGCTCTTAAAATACCCCCAGCCACACCGCTACTGAGGATTTCTCACTGGTCACTTGTGACAGAAAGCTCCTAAATGGTCTCCAGTGATCCATAACGCCTGGTAAGTGTGCTGTGTAATGCCCTACCCTTCAATATGGGCTGGGTTTAGTGACTTGTTTCTAGCAAATAGAATGCGGTGACAATGAGGTGTCCTGTGCTAGATTAGGTTACAGGATAGCTGTCGCTCCTGTTGTGGGTGCACTCTGTCACTTGCTCTCTCTGAAGAAACACAGCCGCCATATTGTGGGCTGCCCTAGGGAGACAGCACAATAGCCCTCAAGGAAGTGGGTTTGGAATCAGGTCCTCCCCCGCTGAGTCTTCAGAGAAGACCTCGGCCTCAGTGACACCTGGACGGCAATCTCACCGAGAGACTTTGTGCCAGTGGCACCAACCTAGGCAGCACCCAGGGTCCTGACCCACAGAAAGTGTGAGAAAACAAATATTTGTTGTTTGTTTGTTTTTAAGGCACTGAGTAATTTGTTATTCAGCAACAGATAACTAATAGACCGTTTTGTCCAGTTCCACCCTTCCATCTTCTTCAGTCCACCTTCTCATTTCCTGTTTTGTGCCCCATTTCTCTCATTGCCAATCCCCACCTTCACATTTCTTTTACTTCTTTTTTTTAAATGTTTACTTATTTTTGAGAGGAAGAGGAGGGGCAGAGAGACAGAGAGACAGAGGATCTGAAGCAGGCTCTGCACTGAAGCAGGCTCTCCACTGAAGCAGGCTTAGCCCAATGTGGGGCTTGAACTCACAAACCAGGAGATCATGCACTTAGCTGAAGTCTGCCGCTTAACCAACTGAGCCACCCAGGTGTCCCTCTTTGACTTCTTCTATAGATAATTTAAAATGATCTCCATTTCATGGGCTCTTTTAGGCCATACCCTAGGGCTTCTCTTTTCTACCTTAAGTGGCCTAAAAATAATAAAGTAAGTTTTAATCGAAGAGAACCTCTAGCACTAGCTGCTGTAACAACAGTTCTCAGCTTTGTGGAGAAACTGTCAGTCACTCAAAATTAATAATGCACCTATGATTTCATCAACTTAAAAATATTCCAGCTTTGAAGAAAACAGTCTAGCTTCGGCACATTCTATAAAGTTGAGGCTAAAACCTTTGATGATCAAACACTCTATTCCCTGATTATTAACACTTTAAATAGTAATATAACAAATTATTTTCAAATATTTTAGTTATTTTTGAGCTACCGTTTGACTTGAATTATTGCTAGATGTTAGAGAGAGTTGCCCACTCCTGAAATCTGTTTTTCAGCCTTCTGGGCTCAGCTGTTCCCTCAATACCCCCAAATAAACTGCTTTGTGCCGCACCTTTTCCTCACAGGAATTCCTCTCTCTTCCAGGATTTTGGGGGATACCCTGAAGGTTTGCAGTTGTCACCATTCTCTCTGGAATTACTCCCCCCACCCTGTTCCTGCCAGAGTTTTGTTCTATGATGGGCCCTGCCCGACTTTCTTCAACTTCCCTGAAAAGCCACCAAGACAAGGGTGCTGAATGGAGGCACAGCAAAGCACAGATAACAAACAACTTAAAATTTGATGTTTCCTGAAATTAGACTTCTCGAGTTTCCTGGATAACCTTGGCATGGGGAAGCCCCAACTACACCCAGGCCCCTCCCCGACTGGCCCCCCAGTCTGCCAAACCTTCTCCTTGGTCCTATCTTTCCCCCATGTCTAAGACCCCCCAGATCTTCTCCCCACCATGACCTTAATGTTCCTTAATACAAAGCATTTTAACCTGGTTTTGTTTAAGCTTCCCCCATCTGGGTGGAGTGACAGTGAGGAGTGGGAAGGTCTCCACTTCTACTACAAAGAGGCCCCAGACCCATTCACGTGTTCCTTCCTCGATCTTGTCAACCTCTCCTCTGCTCACACTGTATCTCACCGTTTAAAATAACAATTTTGAATCTTACAATCTTACATTAGAGTTTAATAAAAAAGATTGTTAAAAATTCTAATAAAACATGTAAGAAAATTTGTTCTCCCATTGAAATCCTGCTGAATGTGCTACAAAATTTTTTAAAGAAATGGAGATTTTTCTTAAGACTAGATCAAACACCCATACTGTAAACTAGTGTATAATCTATTTCGATTAAAATGCAGCGTCTATTTTGATGATTTTTATGTTTGTAATTAGGAGGCCCTCTTTGAGGATCTTATTAGGATGATCATTCTATAGTGTGGCCAATGATTGGCAAAGATTAAGAAGCTATATCTCATATCAATAGCACTGAATTCAACTCCACTGAGGCGTGGAGTGGAGAAGCTTCCAAACCAAAAGTACCCCTGACCCCATGTAGTCAGCAGTACACTCATTAAATAATAAAAAAAAAGCTGTCGTCTACACTTGAGTTGCCCTTTGGAACCCAAGGAAATCTGTTGGTGAGGAAGGGACTTGTTTCCCTTCCTGTCAAAACGGCCGTACAGAGAATGGAATGGTAGCCAAGAGACCGATGGTAACTGTGTGAGCTGCGGAACAGAGATTAGCGGAATTTCACTTTGGCCAGTGGAGAGGCTTAACCAAAATATGTTTGAGCAACAGTCAAGTTAAAACTTAGAGCAGAGAATAGAGACGATCGTATGGGCATTGGCGCCTCCAGAGATACATGCTGGTTAAGGGAGAAGAGAAGTTTCCTACGGGCTTCATTTTCTGTGATTATAAAGCTGAGAGGGGTATTAAACTAGGGAAATCTGGGATTGAAGGTTGCTGTCATCTCATTTGTATTACAGGCTGGGAAGCTTTCATAGTCCAGAGAGAATAGTGTCTCCTTACAGTCAATTTTTCATATGGGAGAATTTCAGTCATATTAAAAGTACCATTTTGACAGATATGATTGTAGAAGATCAAATTTAGATTCCAGTTATAATAACTCAGAAAAAAGTAGCTTGACTTGAGAATTCACATTCTCTGTCATGAATATACATACAAAACTTTGACACTAAAGTCTCCGAAACTCACTGACCTCATTAATAAATCACGAGTAATAATTCCGTGTCATAACATTATCGTGCAGATAATGAGAAAACTTTTGGGGGACTACTTAGCACGGTGCCAGGCATATAGTGAGTGTGCAATTATATTTGTTCATTGCCAGAAAATTAAATTGGTAGCCAAAGAAAGGCCACATAAAATGTTAGTTAGAGCAAACTCTAAGGGTTTTGGAGATCCAAGGGTGCCATGCATGAGAAAAAGAGATGACGGCTTCTTTTATAACGTAGAGTAGGGAGTAAAACACCCTGAACTGAGGATCAGGAAGGTAATTTTTTGTCTTTGCTTTGCTTCCAGCTCCCCTGTAGGCTTGGTTAGCTCGTTAGCTAACCTCTCCCAGCATCAGATTGCCCCGGGAAGAAAATGCAGGGCTCCGTTTCCGTAATAGCCTAGGTCATTTTTAACAAGAACAAATCACGTATTTGTAAGATATGACCATTAGTGTTGCTAAAACACTTGCTTTAATTATTTATCATTTTTTGATGCATAGAAGAGCAATTATAATGTTTATGGTTTTAATTTTTTAAAAAACTGTTTTTATAGAAAAAGCTTAAGTGTCATGATCCCTGATTAAATTAACTACAGCTGTGGGAAGTTGGATTGATTAGCCAGAAAGGGAGTAAAGGCCCCGCTCTACTGGTGCTAACATCTGAATGATAGCTAAATGAGAAGGAGGAAGAATACGGACACTTTCCAGAGTGGGTCTTGCAAACCCGATATAAAAAGTAAGGTTTTTATGGTCACAGTTTAAATGTGTATTACTAAGTGTGTGGTTTCTAAGGGGAGAGCTAGGGAGTGGCATAGGTGAAGGATGAGGGGATGAGACTAATATTACCACGAGTATTTACTGAGTACACACTATGTGATGAGTACTGTGACAAACATTTTACCATTTTTTTTTTTTTAATGCCCTTTGAGGTTGGGACTAGAAGCCAAGTCTGTGACTTCATTCTGTGAGTTATCTAAATTAGTGCCTGAAAACAGGAATATAGGGAAAGGACATAAAAGTACTTGGTGCTTAAAAGCATCAGGAAAGATTCACTGGCACAGGGGTGGCAAAGCTCCCCAATTCCCAAAGTGTCCCATATTCCAAACTGGAGTATTAGTATGTAACTTTAGCAAATTCTGACCTATATTCACCTGGAAATTCATATCACTCCTGTATTATAGGAATTTCTGGTCAGTATCACATTTATGTCATTTAAATGTAAAGCTCGAGGGGCACCTGGGTGGCTCAGTCAGTTAAGCGTCTGACTTTGGCTCAGGTCATGATCTCATGATTCATGGGTTCAAGCCCTGCCTCGGGCTCTGGGCTGACAGCTAGTTTAGAGCCTGGAACCTACTTCAGATTCTGTGTCTCCCTCTCTCTCTCTGCCTCTCCCCTGCTTGTGCTGTCTCTCTCTCTCAAAAATAAATAAAAATATATTTTTTTAATTTTTTAAACCTTAAAAAAAAAAGAAATATGAAGCCCGAGGCTTCACCAAATGTTAGAAACAAGATATGTTTGCAGGGCCACTGGCTTCCGCAGTTGTACCGTAGAAGTGGTTAAGTTAGTGAAGCCAGATAACAGCCAGAAGTTCACTTGTGCCGAGCAGAAAAGCCTGTTTGTTTCATCAGAGGACGTTGCTACTGATTCACAAACAATAGGGATTTTTCTCTAATGGAAGTGCATCTGGTGGCCACAGGAGATCTTTAATCCCTTATAATGAGTTCAAAAGCTGTCATAACATTTTATGATGATCTGGGCTTAATTCTAGCTGTTGTGTTAGCCTGTTAGATAGCATATAGAAATCCACACCTGGTTAATACTTTATTGATTGGCCTTGGTTTTCTTGTTCTTTTATTTATCCTGTTTTGTGTTGTGGTACTACTACTATTCACTACTCACCCACACTGGAAAACTGGGATCACCCTGGCTCCTTACAACCTCTGCTTGACACATTCCCAAATGTGTCTCTTCTCCATTCCTGTCATCTCTGCCTTGTCTCAGGCTCTCTTCTTTGCTTTTCTGGACCAATTCAGCAGCTACTGGCTGGGACCCCCTGTCCACGAGCTTTTCTGTTCAAGCTCATTCTCCACATGATCGAGCATCCTTTATTTAAGCCCAAGACCAGGCTCTCCCTTTTAAAATCCCTTCAGGGGTCTTCCTTGTCCAGGGTCCCCATTGTCCCTATCTAAGTCGGGACCTCTGACAGACCAAACTTGAATTTTGGGTGTTTCTCCCCTCTTAGCCTTTGTCTGAATATCCTCTCTACCCACCCCGTCCTCCATTCCCCCATTCCTTACATAGATGCTCTTTGAGACACAATTCAAATGTCGCTTCCTCCAGGAACCCTCTCTCACCACAGGTGAGCCCTCACCTTCTGTCCCAGGCTTTGGCAGGTGACTCTCCTCTCTGGTGCATTAGTACACTAGCAACTTTCTTTGGAAACGCAAAAATACCCCAAGGATTTCTTTCAGTTAGCAAAAACATGTACCAATGTAGATCTTTTGTAAAAGCAAATGTGAACTTACATGAACTTTCAGAAAGTGGGGATATTCTTCCCTTTATGCCATTTCAGATTACAAAAGGTTCTATGGGGGGGAGGGCGCGCCTGGGTAGCTCAGTCTATTAAGTGACCAACCCGATTTCCACTCAGGTCACGATCTCATGGCTCATGGGATCAAGCTCATGTCTGGCTCTGTACTGTTAGCAGAGAGCCTGGTAGAAATACTCTCTCTATCCCCCTCTCCGTCCCTCCCCTGCTTGTGCTCTCACTCACTCTCAATAAATAAATAAACAAATAAATAAATAAATAAATAAATATTTTTTAAAAGTTCCATAGGAGTGCTCTGCCTTTGGATGGTAAGGGAAACCTGTGTTTATTAAACATATTACTACAATCACCTTTGACCTTACTACATTTTATTATAATTCTCTGTTGATGTGTCTGTTGTCCTCCTTTAGAATGTTAGCTCACGCTTTTAGAGGTAGGATAGAAAAAGGTAAACAGCCAGATAGTAAAATACACAAGAGACATGACCAGAGGGTCATAGAAAATAATGAAAATGGCTCTCAAACATATGAAAAGGTGTTCGATCTTAATAATAATAAGAGAAATATAAATTACTATATTACCATGACTTCTCTGCCTAAGTCCGAAAGTCTGACAACATACTCTGTGGGTGAGGCCGTGTGGAAATAGGCATTTTCACACATTGCTGGTGGAAATACAAATTGGCACTATCATTACCGGGGGACATTTGGTAGTATCAAACAAATTTATATATGCTTTCATCCTTCCGTCACACTTCTAAGAATATATTCCAAAGGCGTTCTGCAAAATATATGAGAAGATGTATGTAGAGAGCTATACTCTGTAGCACTTTTTGTAACAACACAATATTGGAAATAGCCCATATAACAATTAACAGAGGAGTGGTGGGATAAACTATGGTAAATCTATACAGTAGAGTATTTTGAAGTTGTCCAAAAATGATAAATATCATTTTTTTTCAATTTTTTAATGTTTATTTATTTTTGAGAGACAGAGTGCAAGTTGGGGAGGGGCAGAGAGAGAGGGAGACACAGAATCCGAAGCAAGCTCCAGGCTCTGAGATGCCAGCACAGAGCCCTATGTGGGGCTCAAACCCACAAACCATGAGATGACCTGAGCTGAAGTTGGACACTTAACCGACTGAGCCACCCAGGCGCCCCAGAAATATCTTTATATAATGCCATAAAGTAATTGCCAGATGTGTTCAGTGAAAAAAAGCCAGGTGGAAAATGTGTTCAGTTGACTACTGTTTTCTGAGAAAAGGGAGGATAGCAAATATATATTTACTTATAGTTTTTTAAAGATTTCCTAGGGCACCTAGGTGGCTCAGTTGGTTAAGTGTCTAACTCAGTTTTAGATCGGGTCATAATCTCATAGTTGATGAGATTGAGCTGCGTGTAGGGCTCTGCACTGACAGCAAGAAGCCTGCTTGGGATTCTCTCTCTCCCTCTCCCCCTGCCCTCCCCACCCCGCACCCCCAGCCTTGCTAGCATGCACAAGCTCTCTCTCTCTCAAAACAAACAAACAGCTTTCCTGAAAGGAAAAGGAAATAACAAGATGGAGATGACAAGAATAAAAGCAAGACATTTGTAAATATTTCTTACTTTAAGAATTTCACTTTGGAACCAGGAAAATATTTTACTTAATTGTAAAATAATTTTAATAATCATCCCCAAAATGAAACAAAACAAACTAACCTAAGTATGTATTGGGTTGGTAAGATAATTTCACAAAGAAACAATTTTTCTCCTCTATTTTTCCTTCCCTCTAGCGTTTTGCATTCAGAATTGGGGACCCTGAGCCCAGGACAGGTGTAAAGTTTGTAATAGTTTATTTTTTCTTTTACTTATTTTGAAAGAAAGTGAGCCTGGGAGGGGCAGGGTCGGGGGAGAGAGAATTCCACGCAGGTTCCATGCTGTCCGCACAGAGCCCGGCTTGGGGCTCAATCTTATGAACCATGAGATCATTACCTGAGCAGAAAGCAAGAGTCAGACACTTAACCACTGAGCCACCCAGGTGCCCCCATTTGTAACAGTTTTATTTGTAGTATTTTTTTTACATTTTATTTATTTTTGAGAGACAGAGAGAGACAGAGTGTGAACAGGGGAGGGGCAGAGAAAGAAAGAGACACAGAATCTGAAGCAGGCTCCAGGCTCTGAGCTAGCAGTCAGTACAGGGCCCAAGCTGGGGCTCGAACCCATAACCGCGAGATCATGACCTGAGCCAAAGTCAGACACTCAACCAACTGAGCCACCCAGGCGCCCTCATTTGTAACAGTTTCTAAGGCAAAGGGGGAAAACTGCATTTCCCATGGGTTAATGGGAGGTCTTCAGCCCAAAGCCAAGATCTTTTTTATTTTCTGCTTATATTACTAAAGAATTACTTTTCCTCATTCGGCTTCTTCCTTCCTTTCTCTTCCCAGCACCACAAAACCCACAAGCCAAAGGAGCAGGTTCCTATCTTCTACTAGCAGGTTTCAAATATGGGCAGCTTAGAAAAATGATAGGTTCAAAGACACAAATAGGGACTTTTCTGAGAGAAGTTTTCAGCTAGGGATAGAGGGACCTTGACTGTAATAACCAGAACTAGGTAACCTCAGAAAAAGTAGAAAAGCTTCTGAAACTGCAGAGGGTCAATATAGAGCACACAAAGAATGCAGTGCAGGTCAGGATCAAACAAAATGACACCAAAGAAGATTAGTAGCAAAACAAACACCGACTCCTGTTGTCTACACGGGGAAACAGAATCAGTTTCTGATTAGAGGGGTTGAGCGGTTACAATGAGGGAGGGGCATTCCTGGATAACACATGTGTGCATCTATGCTGTCTGGTCCTCATACATCCAGTTCTCTGGAAGTTTGGGGGACAGGATGGTTCTTTGGGATCTACCCCTGTGAACAGAAGGAGACAGAAACAGGATTTGGCAGAGGGAGAAGTTGAACTGTGATGCGGGCTCAACAAAACCTTGGCCCATCAGCTAAAAAAATTGTCTTGTGGCAGACAGCAATGATTGGCTATTATACTCCCTACCTCACTCAGTTATTTGACCCAGGCTGCCCTGGAAAGGGCTCAACCCCCAGTTCTCTGCAGCTAAAGCAAACCAAGGGAGCCGTCAGCTGGAGACTGCCTGCTGGCTGCATTCTCTGCAGCCAGAAAACAAGCCCTTCCTTGAAAGGGAATCTGGGTGGCATGCCTCTCTGCCTACCATGCTACCAAACCTCTCCATATGATTTTTTAAAGTTTATTTATTTATTTGGAGAGAGAGAGTGAGAGCACAGCAGGTGAGGGGCAGAGAGAAAGAGAGACGGAATCCCAAGCAGGCTCCATGCCATCAACAGAGACCAATGTGAGTGAGGCTTGAACTCACAGACTGTGAGATCATAACCTGAGCCGAGACTAAGAGTCAGACACTTTAACCATCTGTGCCACCCAGGTGCTCCAAGACTTTTTGTATTTTAATTTCCTTCAACAAACAAAACGTATTACATTTTCAGTAAAGAATTCCGTATGTTTAGTGTTGAATTTGAAATTATCGTTAGAATTTCTATTCCATGGATTATCATGGATTATATTTCTGGGCAGGCTGAAAATTAGCTGTTCATTCATTTATAAATCCGCAAACATTTACTAAGTATCTATTGCTTGGAAGTCTCTGGAAAGTGAAAGATGAATAAAGATACTTTTCCCATGAACTCTTGGGAGGTAATTCTAGTGGGGTTGCAGATAATTAAATAGACAAAATAAATGGTAAGAGTTTAAAAGACAGGTATAAGCAATGTGCTATACAAGTTTAAGCGTCATGAAGGAGAAAATACTCAGCTATGTCTGCAGGCATTCTCCTGGAAGAGGAAATGTGGGCTCTGGCTCTCAGATGACAAGAAATATTTGCATAGGAACATTATAAGAAGAGTGAAATGCATGTGTAAAGACTCAGAAGAACAAAAGGGCATCACACGTTATGGGAACTGTAAATAAACTGACATGACCAAGGCACATGTTGTAAGTACTGGAATTGGGGCTGGGAAGACATATAGATATGGATACAGATATAATTATTCATTCATTCATATAATTTTATATTGTATTTTACCTAGCCAGTGTTTCTGAAATGCATGTAATCATGACCTGTAGTTTTTGCCATTGTTTTTTGTTTGCAATAACGCCCTCTGCAGAACATTCTTTGGGAAACGTTGAAAAAAGTCTTGATTGAGCCGGCCAGGTTATCTGTGACATAAGTCTATTTTAGATCTAGTACCTGAACAGGTCTGTTCTACCTTGACACTGATAGGTTTAAAACAGATGTTAGCTACAGTTCCTGGGAATGTTACAACAGTATCCATCTCTTCTTGGATACTGGAATACAGAACTTCGTTAGAAGGAACACTGTGCCTCCCTGTTGTAAGCACTCCTTAGCAACCCTAGTTCGAGTCATAGATTGGGAGAACAGAGACGGCGGAGTCTTTGACTCTTTCTGAGCAAACTGGTCTGATCTGAGGGAGCTGAGGAAGCTTAGTTTTGTCCAGTTGCACAGTTAAGACCTTAGCCATGGCATCTGTATCATTTCGAGAGCCTATATCTTCCACAGTGGGAAAACGGATGATTCTTACAGGTAAAGAGTTTTTCTGTATGCCTTCACAAGGAAATTTACACTTTCTTTATTCCTCACCTCTCTGATGCTCAGATATGATATTCACATAATGGCTGGAAGAAGGATTACGTGTGTTTATTTTATACAACTGCTACTCTACTCTACTGTCCTTTATACAATACTCGCCCACAGGATAGGCATCAAGGCCGTGCTGCCATAAACGGGCCTGTGACGTCCCGTTTTCACTATATCTAAGCTAACTTTCACAAAGGAACATTTATATAGCCTAAAGTTTGTGTTTCTTTAAGGAAAACTACTTTGAGGTTAACAAAAAGTATACTTTTGATCAAATTCTAATTATTACCAATTTAACCTTTTTGTGTTTTTAGAAACTTAATGTATTTGGTTAACAAACATTTGAGCAAGATGTACATTAAACCTAGTACAATTGTTGGCTTGCATTTTCCTTCAACTTGCTTTAAATGATTTGAATGGTGTTTGTGGGTGGAATTATAATAACATGTAATTAAATAGGATACGGTATGACTAATTGTGACAAATCTATAAGAAATAATCTAAATTTCATCTTATTTCCTTCATAATTTGAAGTCATGAGCATATTTTGCCTATCTATAAAGCCCCCCTTCCATCATAGGAAAGCGGGTTCCCCTGTTTGCCATCCATGTAAGATCCAGTATACTTGCGTACAAGTATAAGACCTGGAAACCGGTACTCCGAAAGAATAAACTCAATCAACTAGAGTACAGTGCTTCCTTGCAGTTCCTTTTGCCTTTAGACTTAAAGACTAGTCATTTTCAAAGTTACTTAGGTGAGCGTCTTTTCCCCCATCCCCTTCAGTTAGACTCCCTTGTCATGGTCTGAATTCCTTCCTGGAATCCCCCAACTCCTTAAATAATTTAAGAAAAAATTCGTACATGTCAAGTTTTGCTCTTTGTGCTGTAATGTCTATTGACAAATTCATACCCACCATCAGAGTACCACGTGGAATAGTTTGACCCCTCTAAAAATCACTTGAACTTCACCTGTTCGTTTCTTCCTTTGCTCTCCCTGAGCTCCTAGCAACCATTGATCTTTTCGCTGTCTCTAGTTTCGCCCTCTCCTGAATGTCATAGAGCTGGAATCATGTAGCATGTAGCCTTCTCAGATTGGCTTCTTTCACTTGGCAATATGCAGTAAGTTTCCTTCACGGATTTTCATGGCTTGATAGTTCATTTCTGTGTAGACATAAAGATTCCATCAGGTGGGTATCTCATCATTTATCTATTGAAAGACATCTTGGTTGCTTTCAGTTTTTAACAACTCTGAAAAAAGTCTCTATAAACATTTGTGCACTGGCCCAAGCGTGGATAGGTTTTCAAGTCAATTTGGTAAGTACCTAGGAATATGATGGCTGAGTCGTATGATAAGTCTGTGTGTAGCTTTATAAGAAAATGCCCAACTGTCTTCCAAAGCAGCTGGGCCGTTTGCATTTCCACCAGCAATGAGCCAGCATGCCTGTGGCATCCTTGCTAGCATTTGCTTTTGTTTCTTTGTTTTGTTTTGTTTTTTACTTTAAGCCACTCTAATAGGTATGTAGTTACATCTCACTGCTGTTTTAATTCAAAATTCCTCAATGACTAATGTTTATGTACTTATTTTCCATCTGTATATCTTCCTTGGTGAGATATACATATTGGCCTATTTTATAACTGGGTTTTTTGTTTTCTTATTGTTGAGTTTTAACGTTCTGTGTATATTTTAGATACAAGTTCTCTATCAGATTAAGTGTTTTGCAGATATCTTCTTCCCAATCTGTGACTTGTCTTCATTTTCTTCGCATAGTTGTTCTTGTAGAGGAATTTTTTTAATGTTTATTTTTGAAAGAGAAAGAGAGAGAGAGCTAGCAGGGGAGGTGCAGAGAGAGAGACACAGAATCCAAAGCAGGCTCCTGGCTCTGAACTGTCAGCACAGAGCTTGATGTGAGGCTCAAACTCACGAACCATGAGATCATAACCTGAGCTGAAGTCAGACACTTGACTGACTGAACCACCCAGGTGCACCATCATGGATTACACTTCTGATGTTGTATCTAAAAATTCTCCACCAACCCAAGACCACCTAGATTTTCTTCTATTTTTTTCCTAAAAGTGTTATCCTTATATATTTTCAATTAGGTCAATGATCCATTTTGAGGTGATTTTTGTGTTTCTTAAACTTTTTAATAAACGTCAGCCAATAAATTTCCTCTTTTCCTTAAGCCACTTTGGGTTAAGTTTTCTGTCACTTGCAACGGTTTTTCTTCACTGATAACTTAAAATTTCTTCTGATTTATGTCAGTGTATACTTAGCATCATGTATTTACATAGTTCCAAGTTGTCACCTTTGAGAGATTTCAGTATATTGGTATAGAAGAATTAACTTCACATTCTCCTATATTTCATATTTAATTTCCAAATTTTCACTGTTATAATAAAGCTACAAGAATACTTTTGCATAAATTATTTTTCACATTCTGGTATTTTCTTGTGGTATATTTACAAAGAATGGGATTAGCTGGTGAAATATAAAGGAAGAATTCATTATTCTACAGGATGATTTGGTGTGTATTTACTTAGTGTACTTTGACTACTTACCTAACTTGACCACTCATCAACTTTTATATTTCTATCAAATTTTAATAGTTTTCTCTTAAGATATATTTTTGAAACTAATTTTTTTACATTCACATATTTAAAAAGAGGGAGAGAGAGCACATGCACAAACAAAAAAGGGGCAGAGAGAGAGGAAGAGAGAGAATCCCAAGCAGGCTCCAGCATGCTGTCAGCACAGAGCCAGACACGGGGCTCCATTTTGCAATCCATGAGATCTTGACCTGAGCCAAAATCGAGAATCCGGCGCTCGACTGGCTGAGCCACCTGGGTGCCCCAAAACTAAATTTTTAGCATAATGCTTTGAAATTTAATTTAACAAATATAAATTGAAAACCTATTCAATATTTAAAACTTGTCCAAGAGTGGTGCCTGGCTGGCTTAGTCAGAAAAACAAGCATGAAACTCTTGGTCTCAGGGTCATGGGTGTGAGCCTCACATTGGGTACAGAGACTACTAAAAAAATTAATAAATAAAATAAATAATTTAGGGTACCTGGCTGTTTCAGTTGGTGGAGCTTGTGATTCTTGATCTTGAGGTTGTGAGGTCTAGCCCCATGTGGGGTGTGAAGATTGCTTAAAAATAAAATCTTTCTAAAAAAATAAGTAAAAAAATAAAAACTTGCTCAGGAGCTTTGGAGGATACAAAAATGAACATGAATAAGATGTTCTTTTTCTTCTAGAAGCTTAAGATGTCAGGATGGCCAAGCGGGCTAAGGTGCCAGACTCTTCTAGAAGCTTAAATCTGTTACTCTGATTAAATTACTATAGGTTATCCTGTTATTCTATTAGTATAGTGTAAATTCCCATCATAGCATAATGTGGTATTAAAAGGAAAAACAAATCTAATTCCAAAGCCTTGAGAAATAATGTAAAAGAAAGAGAAAAGGAGGAAAATTCTATCACATTGCACCCCATCAAACTAAATCATACTTTTCTGTTTTTCCTGTACATTTCTTTTCTTTTCTTTTTAAATATCATAATTAGCATAAATTATCTCCCACATTATAGGTGGATTTTAGAATGTATTTAGTTTGCATTTAATAAAGGCATAGATTCTTAATTATTTTTTTAAAAAATTCAGTGAGTCCAACTTTTAAACTTAAAAAAAAGGTTGACATGTAGCTGTTAAAAGCAAAACAGGTTCAAAATGGAATCCCTCATGCTAAGCCTCACCTTACCAAACTGAGACAACTCAAACAGCATAGGCCCTCTCAGAAATGGGTCTTACACCTGCCTATTAGGAAGTGCCTGATCAGCACTACTTAGATAATCTGTCTGATAGATGCCTGCAGTCTCCTAAAAGAAAGTAACCCCGTAATAACCAATTTGCTTTTACCTAGTATAATTTCCTTGTTCTCACTTCCCTGCCTATAAAAGTCTTTCATTCTGTCCAGCTCTTGGAGCTCCTTCCCATCTGCTAGACTGAATGTGCCCAGTTCATGAATCACAAGCAAAGCCAATAAGATCTTTAACATGTACTCCATTGAATTTTGTTTTTTAACAACATGTACTCCATAAAGTACATTAATCCAGTATTCAGCTCGATAACATTTTATGAAGTGAACACTGTGCCTATGTGTTTACTTTTTATATCAAGATAGTAAACATTTTCATCACTCTAAAAAGCTGCTTAATGCTCTTTCCTAGTCAATCCTCCCAAAGTCAAACAATGTTCTGCTTTCAATAATCCATATGTTTTTGATAACTGTGAGCTTAATCTGATAGGGCAAGTTAATTATCCATACTTTTAAAACGTTTTGTTTGCTGGCTTATTCTACCATAAAGGATTCACTAGCAAGTTGTTAAGTTCTGTTACATAGTGAGGAGATTTTTAAAGATGTGATTTTTGCATTACAGAAGTCTTACTCTGAAAACTAATATCACGAGCAAAATTATGAAGAGATTTAAAAAATATTTTAGAGCATGGTTATGTATTTTTAAAATATCTGTTTACAAAAAAACCCAGCTTGCCCATTTCTAGGTTCTATGATGTTTTAAAGTTTAATTACATTTATTTAAAAATACATTCTTTAAATTGAAGATGACACAAACAAATGGAAAGATAATTCATGCTTGTGGACTGGGAGAACAAATATTACTAAACTGTCCATATCCATATCCATAGATTTGATGCAATTTCTCTCAAAATGCCAATGGCATTTTTTCACAGAACTAAAACAAATAATTTTAAAAGGTGTATGGACACAATAGACCCTGACTATCCGAATCAATCTTGAAAATGAAGAACAAAACTGGAGGTATCACTATCGTTGATTTCAAGATGTATTATAAAGCTGCAGTAATCAAAACAGGATGGTACTGGCACAAAAATCAACACATAGATCAATGGAACAGAACAGAGAGCCCAGAAACAAACCCTTGATTATACAGTTAAATCATCTTTGATAAAGGAGGATATTATGTGCAATGGTAAAAGGACAGTCTCTTCAACAAATGGTGTTGGGAAAATTGGGTAGGTCCATGCAAACTGGGCCACATTCTTATACTGTACATAAAATGGATTAAGGACCTGAAACCATAAAAATCAAAGAAGAGTCACAGGCAATAATTTCTCTGACATCAGGCATAGCAGCATTTTTCTGTCTTCTGAGGCAATAGAAACAAAAGCAAAAAAACCCCAAACAAACAAACAAAAACAAAACAGAACTGTTGGAACTACACCAAAATAACAAACTTCTGCACAAAGGAAACAATCAACAAAACTAAAAGAAGACATTCCAAGGATGCCTGGCTGGCTCAGTCATTAAGCATCTGACTTCAGGTCAAGTCATGATCTCATGATTCATGGGTTCATGAGTCCCACATCAGATAAGCATGAGCCCACTTCAGGTAAAACACAAGCCCTGTTTCAGGTGAACCCTACTTCTCTCTCTTTCTCCTTCTCTCTCTCTCTCTCCCTCTCTCTCTCTCTCTCTCTCTCCCCTCATAGGATTCTTTCTCTCTTTGACCCTTGCTCACTTGCACTCTCTCTCAGAAAATGAAGAAGAAGAAGAAGAAGAGGAGGAGGAGGAGGAGGAAGAGAAAGAAAGAAAGAAAGAAAGAAAGAAAGAAAGAAAGAAAGAAAGAAAGAAAGAAAGAAAACCTACTCAATTGGAGAAGATACTTGCAAATGACATATCCAAAAATAGGTTAGTATCCAAAATACATAAAGAACATATACAACTCAACATCAAAATCATCATCATCATCATCATCTATTTAAAAGTGGGCAGAAGACATGAACAGACATTTCTTCAAAGAAGATCTACAGATGGTCCACAGACACATGAAAAGATGCTCAACATCACTCATGTTGAAATGCATATCAAAAGTACAATGAGCTATCATGTCATATGTGTCAGAATGGTTAAAATCACAAGAAACACAAGAGACAAGAAGTGTTGGTGAGGATGTGGAGACAAAAGAATGCTTGTGCTCTGTTGGTGGGAGTACAAACCGGAGCAGCCACTATGAAAAATAGTATGGGGGGATTCCTCAAAAATTTTAAATGGCACAACCCTATGATCCAGTTATCACATTACAATTTACTCAAAAAATATGAAAACACTAGTTTAACATGACATAGGTACCCCTTCTGTTTATTGCGGCATTATTTACAATAGCCAAATTATGGAAGCAGCCTAGGAACATCAGTAAATGAACAGATAGACAAGATGTGGTTGGTATACCCATGCACGCACAAACACACACAGAGCAATATCATTCAGCCATAAAAACTAATAAAATCTTGCCATTGCCAGCATCATAGATGGAACTAGAGAGTATATAATGCTAAGCAAAATAAGTCAGTCAGAGAAAAACAAATATCATATGATTTCACTCATATGCGGAATTTAAGAAGTAAAACAAACAACAAAAAAGAGACAAAGCAGGAAACAGACTCTTAACTATAGAGACCAAACTAATGGTTACCAGAGGGGAGCTGGATGGGAGATGGGTGAAGTAGGTGAAGACGACTAAGAGCACACTTTCACAATGAGCACTGAGTAACGTATAGAATAGTTGAATCACTATAGTGTATGTACACCTGAAATAATATAACACTGTGTGTTAACTATACTAGAATTAAAATTTTTTAAAAAGAAGAGGAATACATTCTTTCATTCATACTTTTCATGAATTCCCACTTGGTCCAAATTAAAGAGATAGGTGTAATAATTAACATAGGTTATTAAATTAAAAAGGCAACATAAAGGATGATCTAATTTAATTTTTCAGATAGAAATACTGAGGTTCAGAGAGCTAAGTGACTTCTTAAGGTCACACAGCCTTGATCAGAAGGATAGAAGTGTTCACTTGCCCCCTATTTATTTGACATATTTATGCACATTATATCCTGATTATTGACTGAATAAAAAATTAATGTATTTAGTCAGCCACCTATACCTACTAGAAAATCTGCTCCAATAAACCAGGAATATTGTAGATTCCCACCATATAAGGGAGTGATCACAGCATGGGACTCCTGCTAGAAATATATTAGAATTGGAAATACTCTCAAAGAAATGGCCAAAACCCAGTATGATGAATGAAACTATAAGTGGTAGGAGAAATACATAAATGTGTATGTAATTTTGAAAAGCACTGCTCCATTAGCCTGGGTTTCAGACCCATTTATTCATCTCATTTTTTTGCCCTGGGAACCTGTCACACTGATAGTTATGTCTCAAATTCAATTACTTTAAAAATAGAAAATGACTCTTCACACTGAAATGCCACTGGTTTCCTACTTGAAGAAAGAATAAAATTGTCCTATTGCAAAGTCACCTGATGCCTCCTCACTATAACTCATGAAGTAAATATTTTACATTTTTGAAAACTAATTTATGACAAAAGCTTATACATGTTAATGGAGCTGACACATTTGGTTGGCTAATCTGCATTTTATTCTGTAGACATATGATTTGCCTGAATCAGAATTTATCTATAAGAGACAGCAGTTTCAAATCAATCCTAACTTAAGTTGTTGGTCATCTAAATCATCGCTGATGTAATTTGTGAAAAAACAAAAACGAAAACAAAAAACGCAAGTTACTGCTATCACTTTGAAAGGCTGGACAAGCTTTGTCTCATATTCTGGGTTGTTGTTTGTTGTTGTTGTTGTTGTTTTTGGTTTGTTATTTTGGTGTGTGTATGTGTGTGTGTGTGTTTTTAAGAACAACAAATACTTTTATTATATGAGCCAAGATCTGAAGGAGAAGGATTTATTTGCCTTTCTGGTCTTTCATTTAATTTTCCAAAGTTGATCCTTTGTAGGTTACATTAATATCATTTCTTTAAGTCAGGGACGAATGCTCAGGATGAAGCAAGAAAAGTTTTTATTGTTGGATCAGGGTTTGTAAAAAATGGATTTTTCTGTTAAAGCTCAGCTGACGGTTCCCTGTAAGCTGGGCACTAAGCTACTTACTAGGAAATGGATAAACACGAAGCCCTTGCTTCAGGAGGCAAAGACTATAGGAAACGGAGGCATCAATCATGACTTTTCCTCTTAATCTAATTTTATGGATACTTGTACCTATTTCCAAAGGTTTGTTATGATGATTTAATAAAATGAAAGTGGCCTTCATGCAACATGAATTTAATTAACTTTTTAAACTTTTTTTTCTTAAGAAGCTATGAAAAATGAAAACCCTTTTTTTCTTGAGAAGGTGAATAGAGGAGATAGGAACTGGGGAGAGGACACAAAAATCCCTCCAAAATCTCATTTTTTCATAAGCCAGCCAGGTACACTCTATTTCCCAAAGCTGGGAACCATATTTCCCAAAGACTGAAGCCATAGTAAGTTTGCAATGGGTACAAAGAGAAATAATTTAAGAGTATCTAAGCCAGCGGTACATATGAATCACCTGGAGAGACTTGTGAAAATGCAGGTTCTGATTCCAAAATTCTGTGTTGGGCATTTCTATCCAGCTCTCAGGTAGGGGCCAGTCTGCTGGGCCAGGGACCACACTTTGAGTAACATGGATCTAAACGTTTCTGGCCCTACCACTTACCTACTGCTGAACCCTGGATAATGTATTCACCACTCTGTGCCTCGGTTATGCCATCTGTACGAGGGCAATAATAATATCTATTCCGTGGGGTTGCCGAGAGAGTTAAGTGAGTTAATGCACATCGAGTACTGAGAACAGTTCCTACCTAGCATGTGGTAAGGTCCATATATGTGTTACTACTGTCTACTGATATAGATCACGAGCAATGTAAGAAAACTGCTGGCTACTGGGCCCAGAGGTAAAGTTATTTATGGTGCTAATAATTAAAGCTCTCACAAAATATATTTTTTAACCTGCTAACTATTGCCTTTTTGGATTTCCCTATAAATCTGGTCTAAATCGTATTAAAGAAAATAAGTTCCATTGAAAAGATGTTATAGTGGAATGGCAAACTTTGGAATACCACATAGAAACATCATTAATTTATGTAATCTTGGTGAAAACTATATGTCATTCTATATGGTCAGGAAGGGTAGAGAGATCTTAGGGTACCCTGGGTGGAAAAATCGTCTTTTCCTACAGGCAACTCCCTTTGCCTGTTTAGCTGGAGTCTGCTTCTCTTTCCTTCCTCCCTCTCCAGCAAGGGGAGGGGTAATGCATGCTGAAATCCAGCGAGGAGGCACTTTACCCTGACACCTGCTGTGTACAATCCTAGTCCATTTCATTCACAGCAAGCGATCAAGGATAAAGTGCCTCGCTGTCTTGCTAACTCCAGTTGCCAGCAATTATCTCCGAAAAGGTAGAACCTTTCTAAGCGCCAATTAAAAGGCCCCTTTGACCACAGACATCATCTTTTAGAAAAACACACTCTAGGGGAACGTCTGAGGCAGAAGATTATCCATGCCTTTAAGAATAACAGGACCGAAAAAGACCTTAAATCATTTATTTGGTCAAATCATTTATTTGGGGCAGCACTTTCTAAAATAAAGAAATAATTTCTGAAAAACTACACAATTGCAGGATGGCTAGAATTGAAGGAGAGGGTCCAAGGTCATGGATGGAAACTCAATTCTCTGGCACTTGAATTTCTCACATCTCAACTAGACACAATTGAGTACATAAGACTTTGAGCAAGTGACTCCAACATAAGGAAGTTTCAAGGACAGCTTCTACCAAAAAGGGTTTTCCTGTAGTCTGTTCATCAAAAGCAATCACAACGGATCGTTCGAGGGGAAGAAGTGAGCAGATGGATTGCTCCCATTCTGTATGAAGTGCTGAACTAGTCAGACATCATGAAGAGTCCTTACTTCACTTCCAAGCACAGTGTGAGCAGGACTGGGTTTCTCTGTCTGTAGAGGACCTGGAACAGCCTCAGGAAATTCTTCGGGTGGAGGAAAGGGAGACTGAGTTTACTTCTAAGCCTCATTCCTGACAGTCAAGTGAACTGCCATGGGAGGAGAGGTTGGGGGGCCTGAGGGCAGAGCTAGGAACCCCAAGTAGACATAACATCTAGTGCAGTCCCTCCCAACTGTACTAAACAATGCTCATAACTCACACATGCCAATTCAGGGAGGGAGGCGGCTGCTAAGAGAAAAAGAGACATAGTGTGTTATGAAAGGTGAGTCAAATCCAGTTTTTGGGTTCTTTGTCACATTCTACCACCAGTAATACCAAGGTTTCCCTGAAGGAGACTCTGAGCTAACCACAATCCCAAATCTAGGGCACTGATTCTCAGATTCTCAGAATGTAATACGTTTAAGAACCACTTATGGAGACTTTTAAGAATGCAGAATACTGAAAATTCTAAGATTTTCTGGGCCCTGCATGTTAAACAGGCACATCAAGAGTCTGTGACACATGTGGTCCATTTGACTGGGAAATGAGTAGACTCTAGGGTGATAAACTTGTTACATGTTCTGCTCCTGGAAGTTCGCATATGCTCCAATTCTATTCCTATGTAAGGTCTAACTTGCCTTTACTCAGAAGAAGATCAGAAGCTGGTTGATCTTAACTCACAACCACTGATATTTAAAAGTAATCTAAAAGCCCACAATTAACAAAATAAAAGGATGGGAACATTTGTATAATTTGAATCAGTGCGCCTTGTATCATTCTGCAAATGATTATATAAGAACAAACTGTGTTTTCCAGCCCAATGAATTATGGCACGGATGACAGGGTAATCAAGAATCTAAGTATTCAAAACTTATGTAAACAAAGCTATCTGAAGTTAAGGGAAGATTAGTGAATAAATGCTGATAGCAACCGGGTTACATAAATTCTTGGTTCATAGCAAGCAAATAATACCTCCCACATTTCTTTATTTTAGGGATTTCCAGACCCTTTCAAACTTCAGTCTACAAGCTAAATAGCTATCACCACCCTCTTTGCACAAAATGGAAATAGAACGAAGTAGACATGCTAGTCATGTGGGCTAAATAAAGAAGACTTAAAAAAAACAACATATGATTCCATAGTCCTAGGAACTGATGAGGTAAATCTCATTCATTTCCTTTTCTGAGGACTGAGTAGCCACTTAGAACATAGGACCCAGTGCTAACCCACACTCCCCTCCTCCATCGCCACCCCTCACAGGGTGTGCATGTGCCCAAGTGCACGCACTGGCTCACACGTGCACCCTTGGACGCGCGGTAGAGCCCTGCAGAATGTTGGCTCCTTTTGTCTGCAGGCCTTAAACAAAACAAAACAACAACAACAACAACAAAAACTTTTCAATTCTAGGTCTCAGGAATATTTTTTTCCTTAAACCAGGTTCTTAGACTCCCTTGAAATGGGCCCCCAAAATAAATGATCGCTTGCCATTGACCTTGGCATATAATCACCCAGAAGATAAAGATTGAAATGAGCTTGCAATAAATCCCCAATACCGTGATAATTCTACCTCTGCTTCTGAGTGGGGGAGTGCTCTGGAAATATTATCTATATGTATGGATGGTTGTGTGTAAGGACTATAAATTAGGAAGTTATTTACATTAGTCTATATATTGGTCAGGAGCCTCATTAATCATTGCTTAATAAATAATGTCCTGCTGCTACTCACCCAGAACGCTCTGAGGCACTAACAGCAGCAGGGAGAAGCAGCTCATTCACAATCAATGTGGGAAATTGAAAGCCTCAGCCTTCATGAATTTGGGTTTGAGGATCACAGTCTTTTGGGTCCACAGCATCTTGAAATGACTTTTTTCAATTGGCAGTCACAATTTTAATGGCTTGAAAGATTACTTTGGAAAATTGTGATATTTATTTGCAACTTCCAGCCTTTATTTTAAATCAGACTGTCTCTTTAGGCACCTGAGTGGCTTAGTTGGTTAATTATCTGAAGCTCAGATATTTATGCTGGGTGTGGAGCCTGCCTAAAATTCTCTCTCCCTCTCCCTCTGCCCCTCCCCCACTTGCACAAACACATGAGTACACACACATTCACACACTTTCTCTCAAAAAACATCCGACTGTCTCAAACATCATCTCCAAATTTGGATGGGAGTTTGTCCAGCCATTTTTGTGTGGTGATGTAACAGACAAAAACTGTACAGTAAATGTTCACTTCACCGCTGTGAATCACCTAAAATAATGACAGAGTGCCTCAGTTTAAAATGTTTTGAAGTTGAAAACATACATTTGGAGCTGAGGTTGTGCCCAAAGGAAAATTATGTATTGTACAAAAGTCAGGACCATATATTAAAGCAGAGAGTCATAGAAAGTGGGATAGTGTCATGCCACAGATAAATGGAAAGAAGATGACATCCCACCCTACCTGATCCAAATACAGGGTTTCCAAGGTCAGGGATGCTTCAATTTCCTGTCACCCACCTTTTCGCATCTCAACTAGTCACAGTGGAGTAGATAAGACCTTGAGCTAGTGAGTCTAACATAAGACAGCTTCAAAGACAACTTCCGTCATAATTGTTATTCCTGTGGTCTGTTCATCAAAAAGGATCACAAGGATTTGGATCTTCTACAATCTCCTACCTTCACCAAATTACTGATACACCTTTAACCTCTGTGTCTACTCCCTCCCCCTATCTCTCCTTATTTTTTTTCACTTCTACAATTACAGAGACAAAGAAGAATGAGGAGCAAAAAAACTGTGCATAGATAATCACAAACCCTAGTTGGTCTTTGTTTACTTTTTTTTAAACAGCTACCAAAGGATATTTAGAGAATCTTGATTAGGGCTTTGAAATTCAGCTCCCATACAGAGCTGATTTACTGTCTGCCTACCTCCAGCCAGCAAATCCCACAGGCCAGCTGGCTGGTGCCACCTCCTTGTACATTTCCTTTACCTTTCCTCTGGCTTTAGTTTCTCCTGTTGTCCGGATGGAGGGCATCTTGTTCCGGCCACACCAGCATTCTGACCTAGGATGACCAATTGTCCTAATTTACCCCCCAGATGAGGGGTTTTCTGGAACACTGAATTTTCAGTGCTAAAACTCTGGCCAACTTCCCCAACTGCAACACATCTACTTCAGTTCAGATAAACCGCATTATTTGAATTCTGCACAGTGCATGTAGGGGAAGTGTTTACGATGTCAGGGTACTAAGCAAGAGTTCCCTCATATGTAGGCTGTTATTAACTTCCTCCCTTGCAATCAGAATAAGATGAGAAGGGTCAGGCTGTTCCAAAGATACCACTAGGTAGATGTCCAGTGGTGACCACACTACCATTAGATAGTCTGTCTGAATTACTCTACTGACCTGGTGGTAGTGGATTGACTATCCGTGATGGGTGTATCACAATCTTTCTTGTGACACTGCCAATCTGGGCAGCCCCAGTTGAGGAACAATGACTTCGGGACTCACCTTCTTTCTGGTTCTAGCTTCAAAGGATAGGGGGACAAGACAAAGTCTTTGCACCAGAGGCAGCCCAGCAGAGCACCTTCTCAAAAAATCTGTAGAAGGAAGAGGTGCATGAATTGATTCACATATCCTTGAGAAGTATGCAGTCTAGGCATTTTTTTATCATCCTATACATAGCCACTTTCCAGTTTGACCAATTGTTCTTCAATTGGCCCAAAGAATCATTTTAGATATTGGTTTATCTCTAAACTGGGTAATTAGTTATCTCAGAATAAATGGACAATGCAGAGAGAACACATTGTTGTTCAGTCTTCTAGTTCTTTGCCTAGAGTAGATGTGCATGGTGGAAAGGAAAGGAGTCCTCCACAGTACCGTCTTTCTCTCATTCAAAACTTTTCTAACACTACTTTCTCAGTGACTTACATGATTTGTTCACTAATGGAGCACTGCTGAGAGCAACATCCAGGAACAGATTTCAGATGGAGCTTCCACCTGCTCTTTCCAATCTATACTCTACTCTCCCAGCTCCCTCCTGCCTTTAACTCCCTACAAAGCCCTCCAGGGCAGTACTTACTTATGTTCATGCTCCTTTGGAGGAGACAGAGGTTTGCTTTATAGTAGGAATGGAAACATAAAGGTATTGCAGGTGCATTATGGGAAGCAATGGCACGGAACCACACAAGTTCAAAGAGAATGGATTTAAACTCCTCCTTCTTCTAGGGGCCCAGCTGCTGCTCACCCAGCGTCTCCTTGTGGGGGTCAGGCTGCTATACAAGATGAGAAATTGAGAGTACGATTGGACTTTCCACTTTAGCCTTTTAACTGACAAACAGGCATGATGTAGCCAGATTACAGCCACAAGGGGTTACTGAAGACAAGGTAGGAAAACACAACTAAGATGACAATCTGGAAAGCCTCCCTAAGAGAGAGAGAAAAGAAATTTTAAAAAAACTAATTAATTCCTTCCTCTTTCTTGTTAACTAGAAAATTGGAAACTGGGGGGGGGGGTCTATAATTTTTAAATTATTGCAATTTTTCACAATAATAATTAACATGAAAAAGTAGCACCTGTTGGAGCAAAGGTAATGTTATTCTGCAATTTGTGAACACTGTAGTTGGAACTGGGCTAAAGAGAGTTTTGCTAATTGGCAAATTTATTGTTTCATCTGTTGTAAGAAATAGCTAGTGTTTGAAGAAAGGTATGGGGGTTTTATATGAACCTATTCATGTCATAATAATCTGATTAATGGAGATTGGCAATGATGTTGGTTATCTGCTTTACATTCTTTGACAGAGCAGAAAAACTTAACAGATTCCCATCCTCAGATTTCATACATACTTGACTATATGCTTACATTTTTTAAATTACAAATTATATTGTTTCAAATTTGTATGTTGACCTCATTGATCTATCTACATCTTACTCAAAAGCCACATTTTCTGTGACTACCTCTTGATCAGCCGTTCTCTGAATTTCTTTTTCAACAAAAGGCAGCAACACCCAACTTTGGTCTAATTGTTCAGTGGTAAGATTATTTTCTTGGCCAGATTATAAGACCACTGAGAACCAGGCCAACCCTTATCATTTTGCCTCCTCATTCATCAACATAACATTGCACATTTAGTAAACACTTAACATTTTAATGGCTATAATCATTAATCAGCCTAATTGCACACAATTCCAGGTATTTATCTTTGGTCAGCACTTTAATATATGTTATTTGGAGATATATAGAAATTACAATGCAAAACATTACAAAAACTTGAATTTCTTTGCTTCAGCTCTCTTCTTTCTAATAGTATAGACTTTTTCTCCTCCCTTTGAATCTAGTAAAACTTGAAATTTTTGAATCACAATATTTGCAAAGGCATTAAGATAGATACCCAGAAGCCACACTGGTGATCCTGGCTTTTGCTTTACAAAAGTGACAAAGTGATACTGAAAATTTTCATTTCTAAATGCTTTGCTGCACTTGAAAAAAAAATCCTAAAAGTTTTTAAACATTTATTTATTTTTGAGAGAGAGAACATGAGCAGGGGAGAAGCAGAGGGGGAGAGAGAGAGAGAGAGAGAGAGAGAGAGAGAGAGAGAGACTCCCAAGCAGGCTCTGCACCATCATCGAAGAGACTGATGTAGGGCTCGAACACGCAAACTGTGAAATCATGACCTGAGTGGAAATTAAGAGTCATGACATTTAACCAACTAAGCCAAACAGGTGCCCCTCGAAAAAATTCTTAATAAACGAAAACTTATTAGCTGTATTTTAAAAGCAGATTTATTCCTATAACATTGTAATACTATTTCAAAGGAGTATTCACACTCAACTTAGAAGTTCACACACAACTGGTCCACATGAGACAGTGGATTTCTCCCTTTCTTCAACAAGGCAATCTTTGTATAACATGCATACCTCATATTTATTCATTTCTTCCACAGATATTTCTTGTATGCCAGGACCCAGGAATTCCCTGCATTTAGATATTGGTTAAGGGAAGGGAAAGGGACCAAAGGCAAAACAAATCTGGGACTTTCCAATTCTGCTAGTTTATAGTCAACTAACATCTGAAATATTGCTAAACTATTTACATTCTTGTAGGGCTGGAAGTCCCCATACAGATTTTCCCATAATTCAGTAAGTGTACAATTCTATTACCATCACTGTGATGACAATACATGAAACAATTAAGTTGTAATTATTATAAAATTATAAATTTTAAATTTTATATTTTTTATTATAAAATTATACAAAAATATACAAGATTCTATGGAAAGGTAAATGTAGATGATGAAATACCTGTCTTAGTATGGTATTGGCACAAAAACAGACACATAGACCAATGGAACCCAGAATTGGACCCACAAATGTATGGCCAATTAATCTTTGACAAAGCAGCAAAAAGTATCCAATGGAAAAAAGACAGCCTCTTTAGCAGGTGGTGTTGGGAGAACTGGACAGTAATATGCCAAAGGATGAAACTAGGTCACTTTTTTACACTATACACAAAAAGAAACTCAAAATGGACGAAGGACCTGAATTTAAGACAAGAAATCATCAAAACCCTAAAGGAGAAAGCAGGAAACAACCTCCTTGACCTCAACCGCAGCAATTTCCTATTCAACACATTCCCAAAGGCAAGGGAATCAAGAGCAAAAATGAACTATTGTGACCTCATCAAGATAAAAAGCTTCTGCACTGCAAAGGAAACAATCGAGAAAACTAATAGACAACCAACGGACTGGGAAAAGACATATAGGATAAAGGGCTAGTATCCAAAATCTATAAGGAAGTCACCAAAATCCACACCCAGAAAACAAATAATCCAGTGAAGAAATGGGCAGAAGACATGAACAGACACTTCTCCAAAGAGGACATCCAGATGGTCAACAGACATGTGAAATGATGCTCAGAATCACTCATCATCACAGGGAAATACAAATCAAAACCACACTGAGATACCACTTCACGCTGGTCAGAGTGGCTAAAATGAACAAATCAGGAGACTATAGATGCTGGTGAGGATGTGGAGAAACCGGCAACCTCCTACACTGCTGGTGGGAATGTAAACTGGTGCAGCCACTCTGAAAAACAGTGTGGAGGTTCCTCAAAAAACTAACAATAGAACTCCCCTATGACCCAGTAATAGCACTGCTGGGGATTTACCCAAGGGATACAGGAGTATTGATACATAGGAGCACACGTACCCCAATGTTCATAGCGGCACTTTCAAACAATAGCCAAATCATGGAAAGAGCCTAAATGTCCATCAACTGATGAATAGATCAAGAAGATGTGGTTTATCTATACAATGGAATACTACATGGCAGTGAGAAAGAATGAAATCTGGTCATTTGTAGCAAGGTGGATGGAACTCGTGGGTGTTATGCTAAGTGAAATAAGTCAGGCAGAGAAGGACATATACCTAACATTTTCACTCATACGTGGATCAGGAGAAACTCAACAGAGGACCATGGGGGAGGGAAGGGGGGAAAATAGTTGGGGAGAGGGAGGGAGGCAAACCATGAGAGACTCTTGAATACTGAGAACAATCTGAGGGCTGGCTGATGAGGGAGGGGGAGAGGAGAAAGGGGGTGATGAGCATGGAGGAGAGCACTTGTGGGGATGAACTCTGGGTGTTATATGGAAACCAACTTGACAATAAACTATAAAAGAAAATTTAAAAAAGAAAAGAAAATGAATAAACATTAAAAAAAGGAAATACCTATCTTACACATTTGTAAAGGCTATATAGAAAAAAGCATAAAACAAAGAATTAAGACTTTTGGCTGATAGGCTGATGGCACTTCATGGCCCTGGAGTGTCCACGTGTGTTTAAATGTGTTTCAGGAGAAACAGATCCACCAAGAGTGAGGGCCACTTGGGGTCACATACTAAACATGAATGGCTTAATCCAAGTGCTTTTCTTATTTGTAAAAAATATGGTAAAACAAACATATAAAATGGTAGATTAAGACTTTAAAACATAAAATGGAAAATACTTAAAAACATACAATTCTGTAGTATTAAGTACAGTTACATTGTTGTGCAATCATTACCACCATTCATCTTCACAAGTTTTCCATCTTGCAATTTGAAGTTCTATACCCATCAAACATTATCTCTCCATTTCCCCCTCTCCAGTCCCTGGAAACTGCCATTTTATTTTCTGTCTCAATGAATTGGGTTATTTTAATAATCTCATAAGTGGGATCATACAACATTTGTCTTGTTGTGACTTGATTCATTCCACTTGGCATAATGTCCTTAAGGTTAATCCACGCTGTAGCTTGTATCACAATATCCTTCTTTTTCAAGGCAGAATACTATAACATTGTATGTTATTATGGACTGAATTGTACCCCACCCTACTCCAAAAGTGTATGTTGAAACCCTAGTCCCTAGTGTGACCTCATTTGGAGTCAGGTTCTTTGTGGAGATAATTAAGGTAAAATAAGGTCATAGGGTGGGACTCTAATCCCCTAGAGCTGCCGTTCTCCTAAGAAGCGGAAAGGACATCAGAGAGCTTCTTCTGTGATTGTTGAGTTCACGGAACTCAGAGAGAAGGGGGTAGTCTACAAACCAAGGAGAGAGGTCTCACCAGAAACTAACCCTGAAGTCATCTTGGTTTTGGTTTTCCAGACTCCAGAACTGTGAGAAAATAGATTTTAAGCCAATAGTTTGTTAGGTCTGTAGTGTTTTGTTACAACTGCCCCGAAGACTAACATATATGTATATACCACACATTTTACCATCCATCCATCCATCCGTGGATGCTGGGGTTGCTTTACCCTTTGGCTACTGTAAATAATGCTGCTATGAACATGGTGTACAAATACCTGTTCCAGTCCCTGCTTTTACTTCTTTCGGGTATATATCCAGAGGTGGAATTGCTCAGTCATATGGCAATTCTATGTTTAACTTTTTGAGTAATCATCACATCATTTTCTACAGCAGCTACACCACTTTACATCCTCCCCAGCAATGTGCAAGGGTTCCAATTGCCTTATATTTCTCATTTTAAAAACATGTAAATATGATATTTTGGTTATTGTGAGGAAGCCGTGATTACTCAGTAATAACTATAGACTTGGAACTATTGACCATCTATTTAAATGTGTAAGGTTAATTTGCTTTCCTATAAGTAGTGATGCAACAGTACACAATACTGCTTTTGAGGGGGAGATTCAAAATAGACAAAAATATTTAGTGCCATTTTGTATCAGCATTACTTCAAAAATTATTTCAGAATTCTGTGATGTTAGGTTAGCCAGGGTTATTCATGTTAAAAAAGAAAAAGTCACCGCCCCTTCCTCCTCACTGGTATCAAATGAAACATATTTTCTAATCTTTCCTCTCTGGGCAGTCTAAAAGTGCCAGATTAGATAGCATCTCAGAGACCACCCCTTGAATGGAATTACGGTATTTGTGATTTGATGTTATTCACTTTCAGCTCTACCTCTTTCATAATTATGTAGCTTATAAACAGAGTTTAGGAATATGTTTCTTCACATAGCCTATAAACTCTAAGTGTTAATACTCTGTGCTAAATAGATTTTAAAAAGTCTTTCTTTATACTTATTTTTTATTTTTATAGATTTAAGAAGCCACTGGAAGAATAGTTTTCCATAAACATAAAGACAATTCAAGGAAAATTGCAAAAAAACAAATTTGTAGTAATGTTTTCAGTAGAGTATGAATACTTTCTAAGTACTTCAAGTAATCCAGGATTATGATTAGAGCTTTTAATTATTTTATATTGTTCTTAAACTGTCTCCTTCTGCACACATCGAAGAATGGGGATATATATGCCAAATAAATCTGTTAAAGTGTTCCCTGGGAATTATTCACAGTGATTGTGGTATTTTCATTTTTTAAGCTACTTTGGCAGAAAGGTCGACTGAAATACAGTTGCCAAGTGAGAGTCAATATTGAGCCGGTGTATTCCAGTTCCAAGTTTTGATGTTTAATAATTGATTGGGGCGGCAGGGGGGATGGGAGTTAGCTCTATTTTGTTCAGTAGTTTTCTCAGGGATTTGAATGAAAAGAGGGCATGCTATTAAGTTTGTGGAAGGTATAAACCTGGGAGACAGAGAAAAAGGAAGAGAGAGGGTAAAATTGGATGCCAATTTGGGGTGTAAAATATAGTATTTTAGAATTAGGGAGTGACACCAACATGATTATAATTTAACAGGGATAAATATGAACCTTGCACTTAGGGTTAAAAATCAACAATACAAGTCAAGAATAGGTAATACATTGTGTAATTGCTTGGTGTGGAGGGTGTGGGTTACAATGAATTCAAGTTGAGCCCAACTCAAGTTGACTCACTCAAGTTAATACGGTAGCCGACAAAGCAGACACAATCAGAGTTTGGTGTTCAACAAGCAAGCAGACTCTGTCCTGATTGGACCACATGGTAGCATTATTTTGGGTTATGCGTGCCTCATTTTAAGGAAGATATTAATATATTGAAGAGCACCATGAGGCAGGATCGTGAAGAGGCTGAAAATCATATGAACACAAAGAACACCCCAAAGAAGTGGGGAAGCCTAATTTTCAAAAGAAGCTAGTTGTAATCTTTTCCTATATCTGACAGGCTGCCCAATGAGGAGAGATTATTAAATAAGAGTCAGAATTTTGATGACTATTACAGGAAGGTAGATTTTAGTTCAATATATGGAAGAATAATTAGAGCTTTCCAAAAATAGAATGTGTTCTGTGGTTGGAAATATTTTGGCAGTTGGATGAACACCAGCCTCAGGAGTAACCCTACCTGGGGGACAAGGTTATACCTGCTGACCTCTAGAGGCTGTGCCAATCCAAAGCCCCACACCCCCCCCCCCCCGAACATGCTGGAAACATGTACATCTCTGCCAATACTGTGAATGCAATAACTAGATTTTAGGGCTGTATTAATGTGATTTCCAAAACCAACTGGCAACCCAACTTGATTAATATATCCACTAATGCAACACGACATCTATTTATTTTAGCACAGGAATTTTGCTCATGGTCTCTACCACCAAAGCCACCAGAAATCACAACCAGTAGCACTTAATGACCCATTCTCAGAGCCTTTGAATAGCAGCTGAAACATGGAAATATTTGAAGATGAAATTACCTTTCTACCTTCCCATAAGAGTAGCAGTTTGGTATAAGGATTCCAGGAATATATGAGTTACTGTCTCAGAGGCCATAATTAGATGCTTTAAGAATCAAAACATCAACATTGTTAGTCATTAGTTAGCACACTATATATATGTTAGAAGCTACTTAGCACTGTTGCTCCTTCAGAAACAATAGCAGTGGGATAAGGCAGTGAGTGGTTCTCAAACTTTGATATGCATGAAAATCACTTGGAGAAACGGTTCAGACACAGGTTGCTGGCCCCACCTCCAGGATTTCCGTTTCAGGAGATATGAGGCAGGGCCTGTGATTTTGCATTTTTAATAAGTTCTCAGGTAATGCTATGCTCTTTCCAACACTGCATCCATTGACATCGGATTGGTAGTTTTAAGTTGGCCATGGTGGGAATATTTACATGAAATAAATTGGTAAATGTAAATACTAAAATCATGGCTTTTTCCTGAGAGCCAGTGGTTAAACAATTACCAGTAAACCACTGCTACAGACTCAGAGCAGAAATAAAATACTGAATGATTCAATGTCTAGTGCAACATTGCCCACATTCACTTCATCCATGGACTTAATGAATGTTTCTTGAGTCCTAGCTATGAACCACAGTGATATTTTCTCAGTTATAACATGTTGAAAGAATTTAATAAGGATGGAGTTAACAAATAAAGTGTACTATTGGATTAAATCAGATACTAAAGTATAATTTGCTTATTATATTATTTGCTATAAAAATCAACATTAAACACATTTCATAAATATGTGTTAAAATTATAACTTGAAAATGAACAGAGACCAGTGATCATTAAATAAAGGTACATTTCAGTTCTTCTAACATCTATTGATGGCTTAGGATATGCTAGGCACTAGCATTCTTTACACAAATTATCTTGTGTACTTCTCACAAAAATTTGTCACATAGATACAGTTATCCATGTTTTACAGATTATAAAACTGAGTCACAGCAGGTATGTGTGTGTATGGACTATCAGACAGCCATGTAATAGGTAATCTCACATATCATGTCCTGAAAACCTCAAATAACGGCATGTTTTAAAGACAGTTTACTGACAACAACCACATTATTATTAAATAAGCAGTATACTCTTTAATATACTTTTAATACATAGTAGAAGAAAATACTGCTAGCATCAACACTTTCACAAAACGGTACTAAAAGAACACTGACACTCTAGGGAAAACAAAGTGAAACACTGACTCAATGACACTAAATCACTAAATTGTAATAGCCTGACCCCTTTTGCTCTTGTTTTTTGAGTAATACCTCTCAAAAGGAGATCCCTCAGCCCTCTTTTATGGTGAAGTTAACACTATCAATGTTTGCCACTCTGACTCCCTAATTTCTATGCTTCAGTGAAGTTGGCCTATTTATGCTTGACATTTTTTAAAGTTTATTTATTATTTTGAGGGGGGAGGGGCAGAAAGAGGGAGAGACAGAATCCCAAGCAGGCTCCACACTGTCAGAGAAAAGTTCAATGCAGGGCTCGATCCCACAAGTCGTGAGATCATGACCTGAGCCGAAACCAAGAGACAGATGCTTAACCAACTGAGCCACCCAAAGCCCCACATATTTTTTATTTGTACCTCATTATCAGTCTGTGATTGCTGTGACTTAAAAGCCCATCCTTAAAGTTCTCTTGAATCTATTTGATTAGAACTAGTATAGATCCAGGGAATTTCTATTTGTCACCATTTAGTATTGCCTACAATCATCTTTCATGCTCAGTGTTTCATTCAAAGCCATATTATGACCTAAAGTGAGGGTTACATGGAGTGAAAACTTAGGAACTCTCAAGATGTCAACACGTGCAACATATCCTGCAGGGAGTGTAATCTCGCCTTAAAAGGGATCCAGCTGTGAGCAATTAGCTATAGAAACCTGGGAGGCAGGTTTCAGGGATGAATAACAAGTTGAACATTACATTGCATTGATAGGGCGTGGTCACTTATCCACACATTAAAGCCACTAGTTTTTTCCCTGCATAAACATGGTTGCTCAAATTAGTTTCATTTTGGTCTTCTGAATAGACCCTTCTAGACTGCTTCTGTCTGACTCTTGAGTGAGTTCTGTGCACAAAGACCTCGCCCTCTCTAACAAACATTGCAACAAGTATTCCCGATCTTAATGACCACATTCAGAATTATCCACCAACTTAAGTATCATAGAATTTCACAAGTTTACAAACTCAAGACAAGTGCTGTTCAATAGGATCATAACATACACCACACATATATAATGCAAGGTTTCATAGTAGCCACATTTTATTTTTTTTAATTTTTTTAAATGTTTATTTTTGAGAGAGACAGAACATGAGCTGGGGAGAAACAGAGGGAGAGGGAGACATAGAATCCAAAGCAGGCTCCAGGCTCTGAGCTGTCGAACTTAACTGTGAGATCACGACTTGAGCTGAAGTTGGAGACTGAACCAACTGAGCTACCCAGGTGCTCCCCTAGTGGCCACAAGCTGAAATTTTAATAGGTGAGATAGTTTTAGTAATACGTTTTATTTCATCCAATGTATCCAAATTCTTTTTATTTCAATATGAAATCCATATCAAAAGGTAATAATGAAATGTTTCACCTTTTTTTGTAGTAAGTCTTAGAAATCTGATATGTTCTTTCAACTTATAGCACATTTCCAATTGAATTAGAAACTTAAGTATTCCTACCCACTTATGGCCATGGCTACCATATTGGAAAGCTCTAGATCTGTTGAAGCTCAGGTTAAAATTTTTAAGGAACATTCACATATCTGAATACCGCACTTGTTGATGGGTTTTTAACTAAGTTTCTGAAATGAGGTGTCAAGGAAACTCTCTTCAACTAGAGCCTCTGTATCAGGTCACTCTTATAATTAGGATGAATGACAAATTAGTTTTGGTGAAATACAGCTAGAAGTTTACCATGTGTAAGTGAAAATGATTAAATTTATGAAAACTGTGACACAGTGCAAAAATAGAACCAACAATCTAGCTGCCAGAATTTCAGTTATTTATAATCAGGTAGGGTCTACCTAGGCTAGGAATATAGGAATTCATAGAGTGGTTCCTTGCTTATTTTTAATATTTAATGAAGAAAACATAAATGTAGTCTCCAATTTCTCTTTGCAATGGACTTAACAAATAATAACTCTTACATAGACAGTGGTTCAGTCTGAATATCTTTTCAGTGCCCGACAGTTTTTTGTCTGGTAGAAGTTAGAAAAGTCTTGCTCCTGTTGGCAATCACAGTGCACTCTAATTTTTGAATTTAGGTGCTAGGGAATCTACGACTTTAGTCCTTTTAGCTGAATGGTTTGCATTTCTAGAAGCTGTGTTCTGTTCAGAGAGGGGTATTTTTCTGTCTACCTTGACAATGGAAGGGAGAGTTGTAAGGTCTCTTTTGGGGAAGAAGAATTTTTCTTTTTTAGATTAAAATTAAATCTGATCTCCATCTGTTTGGCACCATGATACTTCCTGTGTAATATCATTAACCATTTCTCACTACAGTAGATGAGGGTGTTGCATTTAATCATCGCAGGCCTAATCTTGTATAGACTAGAATAGAATTAGCACAGAGGAAGGAACGAGCCTGGCAGAAGTGAGGGGAATACCAGACATGGTCAGAAGGTACATAATAAGATAATAGTTATCACCAGGGATCTGTTATGGGCCAGTTACACATCTAGGCAGGATATACATATGATACACACAATATCTCCCTTTTCTTACAACAACTGTATGAGGTTGTTAGATGTGGTCATTTTTCAGACAAAGAAATGGAGCCAGAGAAACAGTAAATATTTTGAAGAAGGCCAAAAGCCATTTATGAAATAGAATTCAGATGAAGTATGGTCCCTTCTTTTTTCTCCACATCATGATACCTCCCAACGAGGTAAAACAAATGAGAAAAAAAATGTCTTGCTGTAAACCACTAGCAAACCGCAAGAAATATTGAGTGAAAGGGCAGGTGTGAATTACACAGGGAGAGTGATATAAACTAGGTAGGGAGAAATAAAGTAAGAGAGAGAAAAAAGTAATTTGAGTGAGCATTATATCAGTGGCTTTCAAACGTTTCTAACTGCAGCCTGCAGTAAAAAATGCATTTTATACAAGAACCCAAGAAACTACTACTATTTATTTAGTGACGTATATAGTTAGTGAAATATATATTACTAAAAAATGAGCAATTCAATGGAGAAAGGACAGTCTTTTAAACATGGTAATGGAACAATTAGATATCCATATACAAAAAAATTTGAACTTTCCAAACAATATCTCTCATCATATATAAAAACTGACTTGAAATCGATCATAAGCCTAAATGAAAAACCTAAAACTGCAAAACATCTAAAAGAAAATGGAGGAAGGAATCTTTGTGGCCTTGAGTTGGACAAAATTTTTTAGATTCCACACCTAACATATGATCCTTAAAAGAATATTTATAGGGGTGTCTAGGTGGCTCAGTCAGTTATGTGTCAACTCTTAGTTTCAGCTTAGGTCATGATCTCATGGTCATGAGTTAGAGCCCAGCTTTAGGCTCTGCATTGAGAATATGGAGCCTGCTTGAGATTCTGTCTCTCCCTCTCTCTAAATAAATAAATAAATAAACTTTAAAAAAGAACATTTTCCACACCTGAAAAACAAATAATCCAATTAAGAAATGGACAGAAGACATGAACAGACACTTCTCCAAAGAGGACATCCAGATGGTCAACAGACATGTAAATGATGCTCAGCGTCACTCATCATCAGGGAAATACAAATCAAAACCACACTGAGATACCACCTCACGCCAGTCAGAATGGATACAATGAACAAATCAGGAGACCATAGATGCTGGCGAGGATGTGGAGAAACAGGCACCCTCCTACACTGCTGGTGGGAATGTAAACTGGTGCAGCCACTCTGGAAAACAGTGTGGAGGTTCCTCAAAAAACTAACAGTAGAACTCCCCTATGACCCAGTAATAGCACTGCTGGGGATTTACCCAAGGGATACAGGAGTGCTGATGCATAGGAGCAAATGTACCCCAATGTTCATAGCGGCACTTTCAACAATAGCCAGATCATAGAAAGAGCCTAAATGTCCATCACCTGAAGAGTGGATCAAGAAGAAGTGGTATATATATACAATGGAGTACTACATGGCAATGAGAAAGAATGAAATATGGCCATTTGCAGCAACATGGATGGAATTCGAGGGTGTCATGCTAAGTGAAATAAGTCAGGCAGAGAAGGACATATACCTAATGTTTTCACTCATATGTGGATCAGGAGAAAATTAACCGAGGACCATGGGGGAGGGGAAGGGGGAATATTGTTGGGGGAGAGGGAGGGAGGCAAACCATGAGAGACTCTTGAATACTGAGAACAAACTGTAGGGGAGAGGGGAAGGGGGGTGATGGGCATGGAGGAGGGCACTTGTTGGGATGAGCACTGCATGTTATATGGAAACCAACTTGACAATAAACTATAAAAAACATATAAAATGATCTGTATCAAAATTACTCTCAGCACAACACTGTTAAGAGGATAAAAATGAAACAGACTAGAAGAAAATATTTACAAAATACCTATTGACAAAAGACTTATATTCAGAATATATAAATACCTCTCAAAACTCTCAAAAAAATGCAGCTAAAAAATGGGGAAAAGATTTTGATAATCCATTCAAGAAGATGGCCAATAAGCCCAAGAGGCTTAACATTATCAATCGTTAGAGAAATGCAAGATAAAACAGTAATGAGACACCACTACACACCTATTAGAATGGCAAAAATTAAGACCAATTCTACCAAGTATTTGCATAGATGTGGAGAAAGTAGAACTCTCATACTACATGGGCAGAAATGTAAAATGATACAACCACTTTGGAAAACAATTTAGCAGTTTCTTAAAAAGTTAGTAACCCACCATATGACACAGCATTTCCACTTCTAGGTATTTCCTTAAGAAAATGAAAGCACATTTCCACAAAAAGATCTGTACACAAAGGTTCATAGCAGCTTTATTTGTAACAGTTACACACTGAAAACAATCCTAACGTTCATCAACAGGTGAATGGATAAACTGTTGCCTACCATATAATAAGATACTACTTGGCAGTAAAAAGAAATAAACTATTGGTTCACATCATAATAAAGATGACCTCAAAATAATTATGTTTGGTGTCTGAAGCCAGACCAGAGAGAGTGTATACTGTATAATGCCATTTCTATACAATTGTAAAAATTGCCAATTAATTATAGGAACAGAAAGCATATAAGTGCTTGCCTAAGTATAGGAAAGACAGGGAATAAGAAAAAGGATTTGCAAAGGGGTATGACAAAACTTTGGGGGTGATGGATATATTCTTTATTTTGATTGTAGTGATATTTCATATCAATAGGGTTGCCCGATTTAGCAAGTAAAAACATAGGATGTTCAATTAAATTTAATATGAGATACAGAATATTTTTTCAGTATGTGTACCACACAATATTTGAAACATCCTTATACTAAAAAAAATGACTCATTGTCTACCTGAGATACAAATTTAACTGGGTATCCTATATTTATCTAGCAAACTTGTCATATGTGTACATATCCATAAAAGTTAACAAGTTGTGTATACTTTAAGTATATGCAGTTTCTTGCATTTCAGTTATATTTCAATAGAGGTGTTGAAAAAAAAGTAAAAGAAAAAAAATTGAGAGTAACCAAGGAAGACAAAATAACTTTCCCAAGTTCACTCAGCTAATGGCAGCGAGACTAAAACCAAAACCCCAGTTACCATTCTCCTGTCTAAATGCTCTTTATGTTATAAATGTGTATTCTAGAAGAAAATATTTACTCACAGGAATGGAAAAACATATCCCAAAGGATATTTGGATATGGAGTGATAAGGAAATTTAAATTAATTTATAATTTATAAATGTCTGCTCTCATGTGGCTTTGTGAGTCCAATATTGTACCTGTTCACAAATCCATTTTAAAAGCCAAGCACTGCAGCTCAGGGAAATCTATTCCAGGAATAAATAATCATTTTATTTCAATCCTTTTAACTGGGAGCATGAGTCTGCCAAATAGAAAGGGTTAAATGTGTAACAGAAAAGATAAAACACACGTAAAGAGTACCTAGCTATTGATTACTATTTTCTTGCTTTTTACAATTAAATATTCCTCAATTATCCAAATAGCAGTTCACATGTTTTTATTATAGCATATTTTTAGCCATTTTTACTTGTTTCTTTTTTTTTCTAAGTAATCTCTATATCCAACTTGGGGCTCAAACTCATGACCCCAAGATCAAGAGTCACATGTTCTACGGACTAAGCCAACCAGATGCCCCTCTACTTGTTTATTATATAGTTTACAAGGTGAGAAATACCACTTACTAGTCTAGATTATCTGGGTCTAAATTGAATTCACTTTCTGACATCTAGAAATAGACAATCCTTTCCTAATATACTGTTTGTCCAGGGAATAGAGAAGGAAATTGCTATATACCATCTAGGCTAAGAAGTGTTATTTTAATAAATTATATTTTAACATGTCTGTAATTGTGATGTGCCTTACTATTGATGTTTACATTTGAAGTCGTAAATTTCTTCTTTTTTTTTCTTTTGAAGCAAACCTGGTACATTTACAATCCTTAGCACCATAGCTTGAGTAGCTGTTTCTACCCAGTCCAGTGTGAGTTATGCTCTTCTCATTGGATTAGGTGATAATTATCCATCATTACTCAGAGCTCTAATAGAGCAACCCATACCCCCTCAGCTCTTTCCAGTTGGGTAAAACCAGTGTAATTCTTGCCTAATGTTGTTATTTCCAATCCATCTATATAACTTAGTATCCCACCCTATTCTTCTATATTTTATTTGCACTGTCAGATTAACTGTATTTGCATCTCTTCACTGGTCACATATGCAATCCTAACAATAACAAAATCTGATCACAAAGTGAGAAGTGAAATGAGACCAAATTAACATCAGCGAAGTATGAGAAAGCCACGTTCTCTATTGGAACCTACTGTTCAAATAAAAAGTGAACTCTTTCATGCAAGATAGTACATTTAAAGGAAATGCTTTTTTAAAAGCACCTACTTTTCTGAAGTAATCAACACAGAAGATTCTTCTCTAAATAAGAATGGCAGATGTGTGAAATAAAAGGCAAATAGGAGAAGTGCTCTAGATCAGGGATTAGGATAGCCTGTGGACCAAATCTGGCTTGACACCTGGTTTTGTACTATGCTCCACACTTGGAAAAACTGAAAATATTTTGTGACACATGAGATTATTAAAATTCTAACTCCAGGGTCCATAAATAAAGTTTTATTGGAATGTAGGCACACAATAGTTTATACATTGTCCAGGGCTGCTTCCAGTGGTAGGGTCGAGAAGCTGTGTCAGTATAAAACATTTACTCTTTTTTATAGAAAAGTTTCCAAACCTCTGCTCTCTCTCAAAGGATTTAAATAGAGAGTAATACCAACAACTGCTCTCTCTCCCTCACATTTTAGGAAAATGAGTTCTGGGACTCCTGGGTGGCTCAGTCGGTTGGGCATTCAATTCTTGGTTTCAGCTCAGGTCACAATCCCACAGTTGTGGATCAAACCCTAGGTCAGGATCTACACCAGGCGTGAAGCCTGCTTAGAATTCTCTCTCTCCCTCACCCCCTGCCCCTTGCCAGCTCTCTCTCAAAAAAATAAAATAAAATAAAATAAAAAATTTTTAATTTAAACAATAAATTAAGAAAATAAAGAAGATGGGCTCTGAGGGAGCCCATGGTTTGCCTCCATTTCTTGTTTTTTTTTTTTGTTTGTTTTAAATGTTTATTTATTTATTTAGAAAGAGAAATGAAATGTCAGTATAAAGCTATATTCTCGGGCATGCGAGCACAAACACCAAAACAAATTATAATTAATCACATGGTCAAGAACCAAAGGAGGGTAAACTTTAAATAATTCATGGCATCTTAAAAGTTGATTGCAAAGCAGCCAAGGGTTACATTATATAAATGTGTGTATTTGTATGAGTGAATTTCTTTTTTTCCCCCGTGAGGAACATTTCCCTATATGCTTTGTAGCAGATAACCCAGAGGTCAATACACTCTCTTCCTTTCTAGAAAGCCACCATTTCACTTGGGTGTCTATAGTCGCTTCCCATGACTCAGGGGTAAACCCTGACTCATCTAAGCCAAACACTGAAATCTCAACCCTCTTGCCAGTCTTGGTTTTGAGAAGAGATGAATGACTCAATCCCGGCGAATGAGATGAGAGAGCAATTCATCTGGGGTTTTCTAGGAACGGCTTCTCCACCAAGGAAACACCGCCCCCCACCTCCCCCCCAGAACGCTGTGGAAGTTACAAGGCAAACAGAAGGCAGTTCACGGCTCTAAAAGGAACCAACACAGGCTGGCTTGAGAAGCAGAGGGACAAGGCGCACCTCACGAAACAAGTAGGAAACCTAAGCAGGCACATGAAACATAGATCAAACTGCACTTTAAAGTTTCAGTGAGTAACAGTGTCTGTCGTGAGAGCAGGAATGTTTCCTAGGGGAGAGGAGCATGGTCTTCTTTAGATTGTATGGTGTCTTGTGTGTTTGGAGTTAATATCATACAGCAGCATAGTCTTGGGTGACTTATTAAGAACAGAAATTTCCCTCTCGCAGTTCTGGAGGCTGGGAAGCCCAAGATCAAGGGACCTGGTGAGCGTAGATTTGGCGTCCAGTGAGCGCCCACTTCCTGGTTCATAGATGGCCATGTTTTTTGCTATAATCTCAAATGGCAGCAGAACGAGAGAGCTCTCTGGGGTCTCTTATGAGGGCACTAAGTTCATTTGTAAGAGTTCCATCCTCATGACCTAATCACTTCCTATAGGCCCACCTTCTGTGGAAGGAAACGTCATCACGATTGGCCTTGGGAGTTAACATGGATTTGGAGGGGGGCACAGTCATTCAGTCCACAGCATATGAAAAACCAGAAAACCAGAGGTCAGGTCTTAGTAATCCTTCTTCACTCTGACCCAGCTCCGGGCACTCAGTAGAGTGCCATCAATATTAGTTCGGCCATCGGCTGACCTGTGCATTAGTATCAGGTGAAATCTCTAATTCCTCATAACTCTAAATTGCAATGTATAATTTTATATGTAATTATCATATAAATTACCTTATGGACACAATAATCCCATGAATTTATTGGAGACAGTTTGAGTTTATTGGAGGCTGTCCTTAATATTTTCAGACTGTTCACAGGAGGTTTATTGTTTGAGAGAACAAATGTATGTAGCAAGGATGTGTCTGCCTGATGTTTATTTGGCTTTCAGAAAGCTCAAAAACTTAAATCTTTTTGGTTCATTTAATGGTTAGACCCAATGCATAACTGCACCAATGGGATTGAAATAAAGCGCTTAAAATTTTTTCAGTCTGTGGGTCCATTCTGTGGTAATCGTCAGAATCTGTGAGTCCTATTCGCATTAGCAGTGGCACAAATTAATTCCTGGCATCATCTCCTCTTTTCTTGTCCCTACACGCATATGTCAGGTGTGTACAGAAGAGTTCCTTTCATAGTTTCACATTCCCACCGTTGCTCTGATCTCCGCCTTGCCTTGAGTCTGCAATAAGTGCAGGTTTTCAGCACAGCACATCTATATTGGCAAATTTATGCCCATATTGTCAACAGATTTCCAAATATACTTATTAAAACACTCATTTCCATGTTCCACTTGATTCCTTTTAATGTATTTCCCTGGAACGTTTCATCTTGGTCACTGAAGTGGAGAAGTAGCCTCATGAGGCAATATTATAGAATGAAGTAACATCACTATGAGCTCTCATCCTTCTCTCTGCCTCTAACTACTAAAAATAAATGTTGTGAAAAGCAGTTCTTCCTCTGACCTTGCTTACAGAAGTGCTTGCTTCTCTGTTAATATGACTTTGTATGCCTCCTGTCTTATGATGGAATTTTATTTAAGGTTTATTTATTTATTTTAACTAATCTCAACACCCAACATGGGGCTTGAACTCATGACCCATAGATCAAGAGACAGACACTTTTCTGACTGAGCCAACCAGGCACCCCTTATGATGGAATTTTTTAAATCATTTATTCAGCAGACAATTCACTTCAGCATTCAACACGTATTTCTTGAGGACCAACTATGTTCAAGGATTGTGCTGGCCATTAAGGATTTACATATATACAATGGAATATTATTCAGCATGAGAAAGAAGGCCATCCTGCCGTTTGCAACAATATGGAGGGAACTTGAGGACAGCAAGCTAAGTGAAATAAGTCAGACAAGGAAAGGACAAGTACTATATGATATCACTTGTGTGGAATCTAAAAAAGCCAAACTTGTGAAAACATAAAGTAAAATGGTAGTTACCAGGCCCTGGAGGTTGGTGGTGGGGCAGAGAGATGTTTAAGGGTACAAATTTCCAAAGAGTTGCAAATAAGTCCTAGAGATATAATGCACAGCGTAGTAAATATTGACAATGATACCGTATTATTTTATCAAACTTGCCAATAGACTAGCTATTAAGTATTCCAACCATAAAAAGAAATTTTAGGGGCACCTGTTGGCTTAGTTGGTTAAGTGACCAACTCTTGATTTCAGCTCAGGCCAGGACCTCATGGTTCATGAGTTCAACCGTGCATCAGGGTCTGTGCTGACAGCTCAGAGCCTAGAGCCTGCTTTGGATTCTGTGTCTCCTTCTTTCTCTGCCCCTCCCCTGCTCACTTTCTCTCTTTCAAAAAGAAATAAACATTTAAAAAAAGAGAAATTTTAATTATGTGACAGGATAAATGTGTTAATCATTACTATAATAATGGCAAACACATTACAATACATATATCAAATCTACATATTGTACACTTTAAATTTACACAGTGTTATATACCAAATATATGTCAACTAAAGAACCTTTTTCTAAAGAGCTTATAGACATAGCCTTTACCCTCAGGAGCTTAAAAATTAGAAAAGATTAGGGACGCCTGGGTGGCTCAGTCGGTAAAGCATCCAACTTCAGCTCAGGTCATGATCTCACAGTTCGTCAGTTCAAGCCCCATGTCAGGCTCTGTGCTGACAGTACAGAGCCTGGAATCTGCTTTGGATTCTGTCTCCCTCTGTCTCTGCCCCTTACCTGCTCACACTCTGTCTCTCTCTCTGTCTCAAAAACAAACATTAAAAAAATTAAAAATAGAGCAGATCCAATAAATATGACATAAAAAAGGAAGATGAAATTAAAAGAAATTACTGTAAAAGTAGCAGGCGAGTGTCTAATTTGGACATGGGGATTAGGGGTGTTTTCTAGGAAAGCATCACTTACAATATACCTTGAAAGATGAATGCTGATAATGAAAAAAAAGCTAAGGAACATAAGAATAAGTAGCTAAAGTCAGATCATGAAGACACTAATCAGCAATACTAAGAAACCTGGATGGAAAAAATTATGAGACAGAAAAACACTTCATGTGCTTTTTTAGGAGAGGAGGTACGTATTTTAGCTGAGTTTTAGTTCACTTTTGGCAGTGGTATGGAGGATTGGAAAGGATAGAAACTAGAGCCAAGACTAGTTAGGTTATTGTGAGAGGCCAGATGAAAGATAATGAACGGCTGTTTACTTGTATTGCCTGCTTCTCAGAGGAAATGCAAGGCCCATGCAGGCAGGGGGTTGGGTTGCTCACTCGTATATCTCCAGCACTCAGAACAGTACCTGACATGGAGATCAAGAAATACTTGCTGAATAAATGAATAAGTGAAAGAATAAATGAATGACTGCATTGATTAATTAAATGAAACCCTGCAAATGTAGAGAAGAGGTCGGAAAGAGGCATTTCCTCAGAGATGGAATCTTCTCTTTTTCTACTGACACATGCCATAGCTGGGTCCTTTTCAAGCGTGGGCTTAACCAGATGAAGCTTATTGGAAAACCTCCCAGATTTGCCTGTCTGTCTCTTTCCAGCCTTTGTGGCAATCTGCTTCCTTAGTGTCCACCATCTCCCCACCATCTAGAGCAGAGGTCAGCCAGCCTTGGCTCCTGGATCAGATTTGTCCTGCCACCTGTTCTTGTAGGGCTGGTGCACAAAGAATGGCTTTTAGATTTTCAAGTAGGGAAAATGTAAAAGAAGATGTTGTTTCATGTGAGAATTACATGAACTTGCAATTTCAGTGTTCATAAATAAAGTTTTATTAGGACACAGTCACGCTCATTTGTTTACATATTGTCTATACATGGTTTTGCCCTATGGTGGGACCGTTGGGTAGTTAGACATGATATACCTCACAAAGCCAAAACTACTTTCTCTCTTGCTCTTTATAAGAAAAGTTTGCCAGCCCCTATATAGAACATGTGGTACACACACACACACACACACACACACACACACACACAATGGAGTATTACTCAGCAATCAAGAAGAATGAAATCTTGCCATTTGCAACTACGTGGATGGAACTAGAGGGTATTATTATGCTAAGTGAAATTAGTCAGAGAGAGAGAGACAAATATCATATGACTTCACTCATATGAGAACTTTAAGATACAAAACAGATGAACATAAGCAAAGGGAAGCAAAAATAATATAAAAACAGGGAGGGGGACAAAAACATCAGAGGCTTTTAAATATGGAGAACAAACAGAGGGTTACTGGAGGGGTTGTGGGAGGGGGGATGGGGAAATGGGTAAGGGCCATTAAGGAATCTGCTCCTGAAATCATTGTTGCCCTATATGCTAACTAATGTGGATGTAAATTCAAAAAATTAATTATATCAAAAATTTTTAAAAGAGAGAAGTTTGCCAACTCCTGATCTATATGAGCTCTCAGGAAAGGAACTGGAATTTAATCATAATAAGGAATAAGTCATTCATCAGTGAAAGCTCCTAAAATATGTTTTAAAGAAATGTAGGAAGACAAAACATCAAATAAAAAGAAGAGGAAAAGACACTAGTAATAATATTAGCTGCATCTTATATGCCACATTCTCAGCTAAGCAGCCCTTAAGATAAAATTGATTCTCTTCTCTCTGTCTGTCCAACATGGCTACAAGATAGGTAGGCATCACTATTCTCATTTTATAGAAGAGAAGCCTAAAACTCAGAGGCTGAATTAGTTTCTCTGGTTCGAGAAGCCAGCCTCAGACAAAGCCAGGATTTGAACCTACAGTAGTTTAGCTTCAAAACCATATCCTTAACTGTAACTTTAGAATTTCAGTACAAAGGAGCAAGTACCATTGGGCACACGTGGCGGGGAGAAGAAAAGTGCACACAGTTTTTCCCCAGGCGGACGATGGAGAAATGTAGAGCCACGAAGCCCGGTAGGGGTTTTAATGGAAGTACGTCTCCTTCTCCCCTCACAGCGTGGCTCGCACAGTGGAGGAAGAGTTAGGACTGATCGGCGGATGTGGGGCTCTCTGTGTAAGCACCGCGGCTGCTAGCTGTCCCACTAGACAAGTCTTCAGGCACAAAAGAGAACTTTAAAGAAGATGGGCAAGTGAGAGACTTATTAACCCAGGAGCTGCCAACGTCACTGTTGGCAAATGAGGGCTGGAGTTTGGGGAAGAGGATGAAAGATGGAGGAAAATTTGCCGTATGATGAAAAACAGCTAGAAACACCCTAAGAAATGTAGCCACTGTAGCTGAACAGAGATGATCATTGTTAAAGGAAAACTAAAGAGACCATGGGTCTCTTTCACCCTATTCAGAGGAGCCTGTGGCACAAATTCCTTCTGACAGGAGTTTTGTAGGTAAGACCACAACACCTGTCACATTGAGAAAGAAAACAGTTTTTCATGCTCCGGCCACTCTACTCTTTACCGAAGTAGTTATACCCAAGCAAAAACCTGACATGAATAAAAGTAAAGCCACCTCATATTCATCAAGGGAAACTAGCCACAGTGAGCACTCAGTGCACCATGGGGAGTGATGGTGATTAGGAGGCTGTGGAAACATCTGCCAAACCCAGGCATCTGATGAGCAATTTCATGTTTTCATCCACCCTGGAAAGCTTAGATCACCTTTCTAAGCACAGGCTTGTTAGTGCATTGACCATTCCATCAGAGTACCGGGTCAAAGCCCTGGCCCATCCATACTCTCCGCAAACACTGAACCCCCTGTCCCAAGAGCCAAATGAGAGGAGCGACAAGGGGCCAGAGGGGCCCAAGTGACATCACGACCACAACACAGCTTCTGCCTCCAAGGTCTTTTGGTCAACTTCTGGTAACAGGAATGGAGTTTTTTCTTTGTGTCCCAAATCTGTCCGCATGATCCTGCAACAATATGGGCTCTGGGAATTGTGAAACTCCTCCCAGCAGCCCCTCACTTTCTATTTTAAATCAGCACCGTTCTTCCCATAGATCTTTGCTCCCCTTTATGTTTCACATCCTCAACTTTCAATATGAGGTTCATTTAAGTGATCCTTTCCCAGACCTCCTCTTATTTGGGCGTATTTTACCAACGTCCACAATTCACAAATTTCTTTTTGTTCACTGTCTTACACCTAAAATACCAATATTTATTAAATATCTCTGCCTTTGGTAATCATCTGTTATAAGCTGCTCTTCTCATCTGGGAGTCTTCTCCATTTTCCAGTTGCTTCTGACACATTTGGGAAATTTCCTAATTCTCATTTCAGGATTTTATCTATCTAGATCAGACACCCCAATATCTAAAGGCATACATCCTGCAAAGTGAGGCACGAGTGATATGTCTAGATTAGGGGCACCTGGGTGGCTCAGTTGGTTAAGCATCCAACTTGGCTTAGGTCATGATCATGAAGTTCGTGAGTTTGAGCCCCATGTGGGGCTCTGTGTGACAGCTCAGAGCCTAGAGCCTGCTTTGAATTGAATTCTGTGTCTCCTTCTCTCTCTACCTCTCCCCTACTCATGTTCTGTCTCTCTCTTTCTGTCTCTCTTAAAAAGTGAATAAATATTTTTAAAAATTAAAAAAAAGATATGTCTGGATTAAATTGGTTCTAGAGAAAACAGTGGATGGGGGGTAAATAAGAGCCTAACTATGAGACAGCCTGTCTGGCAAGGAAGAGCCTGTTAGCTGTGACTCTGGAAAAGCAACCAATCTTTCTATGCTTTGTACCCTCCCCAAAATTGGAGAAAATAACACTACTTATCTTGTTTAGTTATTATAAAAATTAATATATCTAAAAGGCTTGTAATAGCACCGAGAACCTAGCAACTATCATATAATCATTAGTATTGTTATTTTCACCACTTAAAATGACAAATGCATTTGAGAATAAAGTATAGAGTTTTAAAAAATAGTCTTTCTGTCTTTTTAAGGCCCAGATTATATAAAGGATCATCTACCGAAGGTCCATCAGCACACTTCCTATATCGGAGAAAAGCGCCCAGCATTAGAAAAGACTGGAGATCTCAGATATTTATGGAGGCCTGCCTCAAACAGTTGCTTACCAGCAAAATATAAATACGAGTATGTTGGTGAAATTGGTTGGGGAATACCAGAGTATGATTTTATCAACCAAACACGGCTTCAGACTGGCTTTCACATCAAGGTATTGCTCTTCAATATGCTCTTCATAGTGTATTGTTTCTGATTTCAATCCTTTCTGAGTAGGCTTCCATTGGAAATGTCATGTTCTTGATTTGTCACTGAGAAATAATGGGATTTGAGATTTTCAGAAAAATAAATGTGTGAATAAATGGACTTGCTATCATTTAGTTCCTTTAATGCATGAGAGGAAAGGCGTGAAGAAAAGGAAGCCATGCATAATCCAAAAGCATTTGTGTTTGGCTTTGGAATGCATTCAGATTCACACTTCTGCTGCGACATTCACACATACTCCCCCCATCTTAGCACTGCGTTATGAGTGGGTGGTATTAAAAGAAGCCAGTGCTGGACATCATCCACAAGCCTAGAGAGTCCCAGGTCTTTTTTTTTTAATTTTTTATGTTTATTTATTATTGAGACAGAAACAGAGGATGAGTGGAGGGGGGGCAGAGAGAGAGGGAGACACAGAATCTGAAGCAGGGTCCAGGCTCTGAGCTGTCAGCACAGAGCCCCATGTGGGACTTGAACTCATGATTGAGATCATGACCTGAACCAAAGTTGGACACCTAACTGACTGAGCCACCCAGGCGCCCCAAGAGTCCCAGGTCTTTAAAATGCACTGTGTTGATAATGCCCTTGTATCAAATAAGCCAGGGTAATTAGCCGAAGGGTGCTTAGAAATCTTGTCTTCTTTCCTTTTGGTGTTGTATATATAGGCACGAGCACATACAGTCTCCTCTGAAACAAAACAGAACTCAGGTGCTTTTAGAAGGAAAATTTGAGAATTCAGACTTTTTTCCCAGGCAGGTCTTTGCGTTATCTGAAGACTGAACATGTATCAATCGTGAAATAATAGGAGTTTCTCAAATGCTTAAGGCAATATGGTACAGCCTCACATTGTACAGGTTAACAAAAGAAAAACCTTTTTCTGGCCCAACCTACAGCAGTACAAGAAACTGGTTGTGAGTTCAGTCTTTGAAGTCAGACAGCCCCGGATTCAAATCCTGACTCTGAGTTAGGTTTAGCTCTGTGACCCTGAGCTAGTGAGTTCACCTCTGTGTCTCCGCTCTCTTCTCTTCCACATGGCAATGGGTGGAAGGCTATGTCATAAGATCGCCTGAATTCCTAATGTAGTTCTGCCACCTACTAGCCGCGAGTGGCCTTGGGTAAGTTCCTTAACCTCTGTTCTTCCACATCTTCATGATGAATCTTAGTATTTAAGTATTTACCTTACTGGGCTATTGTAAACGCTAAGCAAGTTAATATTTATTAAGTGCTGGGAACGGTGCCTCACACATATCAATTACTCTATGTATTTAATATTATTTTTGTTATGTTGTGAGGATTACATATGAGAACACAAGAACACACTAAGTATGATGCCTGGCAACTGGTTGACATCCAAATGTCTGCTCTTAGTACTGTGGTTGTTGTATTCAATGTTACTCAGCGTCATTTAAACAGAACAAGTGCTCGGGTTCTTAAACTGTGTCCTATTTCACTTAAGGAAGAAAGATGTAGATCAGACATTTGATTAAATATCAAAACTGGCCACCAGCGAAAAGAGCAAGCAAGGGAGCTGGTTGGAAATAAATCCATAACTTTTGTTGTCTTTTTGCCTCTCTTTCGGTGACGCCCTGACCCTGTACATGGCCCTCAATCTGTCTGCCCATCTTGAGTGTGTGGATAGCTTCTCTTCCTTCTTTATCTTTAAATTAAGAACACTTTCATCTATTCAAATGAAGTGTATTCATATACTCCCTGGACTTTGAAGCAAGCTATCAATCCAAAAGAGATGTCAGCCATGAGCAAGCCTTCCAGGAAGGTATTTATTCTGTTTCTTTCACTCATATTTCACAGACAGCTTTAAATCACTACTCCGTTTGGTTAGCAATGTCTTCTTAACCCCTGTGAGATTGAGACTGAACCATACATTGATTTTCTCCCCCAGCTTGTGACACACTCAGAAGCTGGTCTTGTTTGGCATCAGCTGTAAGAACTGTTACTTATCATTTGTGCACTTTATTGGCCCTGGCCTGTTGGTCAGAATTGTTTTCAAAGATTTACCTGTCTCATAACAACCTTGGACACGTATTACAGGATTCCTTGGACACAGAACTTTCTAATGAAACCAAGATCACTGAGAATGACTGCACCGTTGACCCTCGAACAATGAAGGGGTTAGGAGTGCTGACCTCCCATGCTGTTGAAAACCTGTGCATAACTTTTGATCCCCCAAACCGTAACTACTAAAAGCCTCCTGTTGACCGGAAGCCTTAAAGATAATATAAAATAATCGAGAATAATGATAATGACATTTAGAGAATTTATTATATACTATATTCCTAAAATAAACTAAGAAGATGTTAAGAAAATCACAAGGAAGGGAAAATACATTTATAGAAGTGTACATATATACATTCTATAAAATACATTTCTAGAATTCCACATATAACTGGACTTGTGCTGTTCATACCTGTGTCGTCCAAGGGTCAACTGTACCTATTAGCCTAGACTTTGCATTCAAGGCTGCTAATTTCCCCTCCACACCAAGGCAAGGCTGCCTCTTGACATTCCAGGCAGATGGCAATATTCGTTTTTGAGTCTAGCCTCAGACTTAGATTCCTTATTAACCCAATGCTTCACGCAGCTACCTCTGATCAATATGACTTGGCATGAATTGACATTTGAGCTGATACAAACACATACACTCCATGCATAGAAATGAGTTCCTAATTACAAACAATATAGGAGACTCCCTGCCATTAACTTACATTCCTCCTCACCAGGTGGTTTGTTAATTCCTCAGTTTGATGTAACTTAGGGTAACAACTCAAGGCACCTCCTGTTCTTTCTCTGGTTCCTTGTCTTCAGTGGACCCCTTCTACATCCCTCCACCATCCTTGTCCATAATAACCCCAACCTAGATGGCACTTGGCTTCAGTCCATCTTCAGAGACTCCTCAATGTCTCTCCCTGCAATTGATCAGAACTTTGGTTTTAAGCACAAACCTTCACCTAATGGGTTTCTAAAGCCTGAACAGCTGCTCTTCCTAAAGCACCACTCCAGGTCTATAGAAGACTGACCCCCCAAGAAAGTTCAGGCCCCTCCATTAGACTCTTGGTAAAATGCTTGAGGCAACCGATTCCTACCTGGGAATGGTCTCTCCTATTTGGGGCACTAGGAGGGTTCTATAGATCATCTGGATTTGGGTAGAAAGATAATAACTTCCAGGCTGAGTGACACTTGAAAAATTTCCCCACATCACAGAGGTCAGTAAAAATCACAATATCAGGTTTCTCTTCTGGATCTTTTTTATGTTTAGGTATTTCCTCCTCACTTTTATATGGGATGCAATGTCATCATAATACATGTGTATATAAACTAGTAAAGATCATTGTTTTTTTTTATTATCTTAGATTCAAGAGCAGTGCATTCTTCTTCTTTTAAAAAATGGATTTAGTTTCTGCAAGAATATATGAAGATTATTGAGACAATTCTTTTGGTTTCAACCTCATGCTCAACTGAAGGGTATTTCTAACTCCTTCTTAGCTGGGCACATCTCCTCTCTCCTGGTCTTTCTTTAACCCAAACCTCAATAGTATCATCTGGCTTCCTGATGGCCACTTTCTGCTCCCACCCTGACCTTATAGCCGAATGATTTAAGTCATTTGGCTTTCTCACAGAAATAATGTTATACTGGACTTGATGACTAACTCTTCATAGGTATGATCACAAAGACAATATTAAATCAATTAATCATAACATATATTACAGCCAATATATCATGGAGTATAACAAACTTGAAAATCTATGCAGTATAATAAAGAGAACTAGGGGAACCCATCAATATATTTATCTGTGATGCAGTATAATATAATAAAGAGTAAAATCTTCAAGACTTTGAGACTTCTACCTCATTTTTAACTGTCACAAATTCCAGTGTTATGAAATGGAGGTCTTCTCTGTGACAGTTTTAGGGATATTTGAACAGACTTTTGATGAGCCATTGCATTTCTTGAATGGCTGTGAATAGACGAATCCAAGATTGGTTGCTTCATTAGACATTTTCTCTCTGTGAATTTGTTTAGAGAAAGTAAACGTAGGAAGAGCTGGAGTATTTGCTATGTGAGGAGTCTTCTGCAATTGCTTCCATTTTACAGTTGAAAACTGAGGTACTGACAGGTGAGTTTCTTTGTCCATGGCTGCACAGCTAGGAATTGGTAGAGCTGGGATTTCAACCCAGGCTGTGAATTCAAGGACTTAGCAGGAGTACAGTATGCATTAGATGAAACGACAGAAAATGAAATCAGAACCTTTGACTTGAAGCCAGCATGTGAAGTGCACATCTGTGTTATCGCTGTTCTGTAAGGCAGTGTCTGGCTGGTGGCCATCCCACTGCCTTCTCTTATAGAGTGTGCATTCTTTCTTCATGGTGCTCTCAATTTTCTCCCAGCTTTCCATTCTGCTTCATGTGTACCCCACAGACTTCATTTACAATATTAAAGTGAATTATGAGTAGATATCACCCACATACTTGATATAATAAGAAATAGCTTGATATTTTTGAGTTGTTTTTTTTGAAATTTGAATTTCTGTTTAACAAGCACGTGGAGTGCTTCAAAACATATCATCAAATACAATCTTCAGCATTATGGAAAAAAAAGAGAAGAGAGTGAGGTCCTAGTAAACCGTCCCTTCTTTTCTTGTATCAGCCCAACCCTGTGCATTCCTCCAAACTGTCCACCTTCACGCAACAGTATCCTAGAAAATATTCAGATGCACCTGGGAAAAAGTATTACCAGGGTGGAGGTGATCAGTAGACCACCAGTCACGTATTTCAGGATGTCTGAGTGTTTTTCACATCAGATTTCTTATTTACCTCTGGGTTTATTTAGACAAATCCCAAACAGTCTCATTAGAATTCCTAGGATCTCACACTCCTAATCTCCAGATGTTATTATAAATACAGAAGATTTTAAAAAGATAACAAAGCTCCCTTAATCAACCGAGTTATAAAGGGAAAACAGGAAATAGCTTTTCTAAAATTAGGCACGTCTTTGGATTGCTACTGTTCTTCCCCAGATGGGCGTGTGTGTTTAGCTCTCACTTTATACTTCCTAGAGTTATTTGCATCCTAACAGTTTGTGGTTTAATATAAAAATAATTACATTAGCACCTTTCATCCCTAAGTGCTGTATAAAGTCACGCATTTTCTGATACCACAGGAAGCCTTCTGGGAGGGAGTGCCACATGCTGACCATCTGTGAGGGAGGAGGAACATTGACAAGGGAGGCCATGTCACCCTCCCTCTTCTTGAAAATAGAATATTAACACCATTAACTGCCATATACATAGATGTTATATTTTCCCCATTTTATAAAACTTGGCTTTATAGGATGCCTCATATAAACTGAAGGAACTAACTTCCTTATAAAATATTACTTGTCGCTGGACTTCTGGAAAATAAATTTTACGTTTAATGTTTCCTTTCTCCAACAGACCATGAAAACAATAAGGGAGGCATGTATCACTGCCTTGCATTCTGTATTGGGTTCAAAGCAGTTCCGTGAATAACACATTTGAGACGGGAAGCGTCTGTGTGGTAGCCAGAGACCCAGCCACTCTACATCTTACTGGGCAGCCCAGCCCCGCTGACCGGGCACCCCAACCAAGCACAGGGCCTTCTCTCTCCTGTTGGGGTGATTTGTGATTTTATAAATACCACTGGGGAACTGGGGAAAAATACATTTTAATTTTCACATCTTTTGTTAGGATGTGGAAATGTGAAAATAAAAAGAAAAGAAAAGAAACTTTGTAATTTAGTGCCTAGGGGGTGATCTTATTTCTTAATTAAAGAAGGCCTAAAATATGCCGTGGTGGTTACTCACTTTTGTAGGCCCTGACAACATCTCTAGTAGGTGTCTCCTGGGAAACATCATATATTTTGTTTAAATCACACTACCTAAAGTCAGCAATTAAGCATAGACCATTGGTTTTCAACACATATCATTTGATGATGATAGGGAAATACAAAGCTAAGAAAAGACTGTATAAATGAGAGTGAGTTCTAGTAAACCTGTGGTTTAACTCGATGGCCGCCTCCGTTAACCATACGATCAGAGAATGGTGAGACTTGGCTCCATCTAAGTCCCCCAGCACAAGTAGCTAAAATACCAGGACATCTGTTTTCTAAATCTGGCATTTATCCCGGCTTTTGAAGATCTTTGAGGGAAATTCTAATCTAATCTAACTATTAGCAATTGAGGATTATAGTATCCCCCACTACTCAGGTACAACACTCCCAGAGCACCTCAGTAGTACTGACAAAAAATGTGTAGAATGCATAGCAAATAAGACTAGCAATATGTAGTAATCTATTCTTTTTCTGAGACTGAACCTAGGATATCAAGAAGTCTTAGTTGAGCAAACTGAAAATGATTCATTAACCATAGGGGATCCCTGCTATGTGGTCCCAGCTCTGTCCTTGGGCACCGAGAAAATGGCACCGAAAGGAAGTGTGGTTAGGAATCATCTCCCTCCGTTTTGGAAGAACTCATAGGAAACTTTTCCTCATGCTGTTGTAGTGTGACTCTTGTCAGCAACAGGACTGCACAATCCATCCACAATTCCCAATGGTTTTAAGCAACTTGAAGTCTGAGATGGGTTTTAATGAACTTCCTACTGACGACGGCCATACCACTTCTACTGCTTCTTACAGTGGAGAGGATTATCCGGAAGTGAGGGGGGATGGGTGCTGAGATGGCTTCGCTTCTGCAGCGTCTGTGTTGAGAGACCAAGTTGCAGAAGGGAAGAAATGAAGTTTTAAGGGTGCATTAGATTGAGAATTATTCTACTCCTGGTTTATTCAATAGTCATTTGAAAACTATTTACCATCTTTTTTTTTTTTTTTTTTTACTGAAACTGATTTATCCTCTTACTATTCATACGGCCTGAGCTGCCAAGCCTGGTGCAATTCTGTGTTGTAAAGCTAATTGGACAATTAACTTGGGAGAAGCACACTTTTTAGCCTTTGAATTAACAACAGTGCCAACACATTAGAAAACTCCAAGGGTGAGAACTGTTGCAAAACAGGCACTTGATTATATATCAGAAACTGTGCACTGAGCGCAGATAGAGACTTGGGAAGCTCTCCTGTAGCTTTTCTGTTGTGCAAATTAGTTGAATCTGCTCAGATTTCAGACCCTGATAAGGATCATCAACCCACTCTGGATAAAGGGCTGAGAGCAGAATAGCTACTCCTCACAATCCTAACAACTTCCAACAGAACAAGTTCTAGCCTTGTTTTAAAAGTAAACCTTTGAGTACCTTGAATATAAAATGAATAAGGAGAATGTTTACCACCCTGGAGAAGTATGGGGGGGAGGTGGAATAACATATATTTGTATTCTGTCTGAGAATAAATGAGGCAACTAGCATTCGTAGTGCTTTTCAGGACAAATCTAAGTTTGTGGCCTTAATGAAAAATGGAATGAAACTTACAAGCCAAAGTAGCCAGTTGAAGAACTTTTCATTTTCCACTTTTTCTCTCTTTGCATGCTAGGCTGCCTACTTATTATAATGTCTCAGTTTACCCATCTATAAAATGGGAATTGTATTAGTTTTCTTTCTTTAAAAAAAAAAAGTTTTTGTTTTCTAGAAGTCTCAGGAACAGAATTTAGTGATTCATCACTTACATATAACACCTAGTGCTCATCCCAACAAGTTCCCTCAATGCCCATCACCCATTTAGCCCATCCCCCACCCCCAACACCTTCCCAGCAACCCTCAGTTTGTCTCTGTGTTTGAGTGTCTTACAGTTTGCCTCTCTCTCTCTGTTTTTATCTTATTTTTCTTTCCCTTCCCTCATCTGTTGAGTTTCTTCAATTCCACCTATGAATGAAATCATATGATCTTTATCTTTCTCTGACTTGTATTAGCTTTTTATTGGGCACAGATGTAGCAGCTTCAAAACATCATCCATTTATTTGTTCATAGTTCTGGAGGTCTGAAGTCCCTGCAGGCATGGCTGGGTTCTCTGCTTGGGTCTTAAGAAGCTTAAATCAAGGTGTCGGCTGTGGCTGTGATCTCAGTTGAGGCTTGGGGTCTCTTCCAAGTTCATGTGGTGTGGCAGATTTCAGTTCCTTGTGGTTGTAGGATTGAGGTCCCAGTTCTTTGCTGGCTATTAGCCACAGGCCATTCTCAGCATCTAGAAGCTGCCCACATTTCTTACCATGGAGCCCCCTCCATCTTTAAAACAACCACAGAGAATCTTCCTCATATCAAATCCCTCTCATGTTCCAAATCCCCTTTTCCAGGAAGAGCCCAGATCCTTTTAAGGGCTGACCTGATTAAGTGAGGTCCATGGAGGATAATCTCCTTTTCTTAAAGTCAACTGACTTAGGGTCTTAATTGTAACTGGAAAATCTCTTTCTAACAGTAATTATATTAGTATTGGGGGGAATATCTGGAAGAAGGTGTATACACCAAGGGATGAGAATGGTGGGGGTCATCTTAGAATTCTGCCTAACACAAGGATGATGATGGGGATAATGATGATGATGATGATGATACCTTAGAGTATTGTTAAATGGATTAAATGAGATATGTGTGTACAGCTCTTCTCATAATATCTAGGATAATGTTTCAATAAATGGGATCCAGTAACACTAATGTTTATATATTTTTTTCTTGCCTACATGGATTTTTGAATTTTATTATTATAAGCACATTAGAACCATGATGGTATATTTTGCTCATGACTTGGGTACTCCACAGAAAACAGAGGTGCTGGGGCCATAGTCAACAAACTCAAAAAACCCAATGCTTAATCTATTTGCAGGAAGTTGATGTATTAATTCAAATTATTTAAAAACATTGCAGTTAAAAAAAAAGAGATACCAGGATATAATTTATGTTGGAACTCAAGCCCATGTATAATGTAGCATAAAATGAATTACTGGTCTCTGCATTGTTCATTTTTTGCATTTTAATAAAAAAAATGCATCACAGAATCCATGCCTTAAACACTGACATTTTTCAGAAAGAATTGTTTTGTTTTTACTCATGCTCTGAATGTAAAATGAATACTTCAAATGCTCCATTCATACAAAGGCCTTTATGCCCCCTTTCTCCTTTCAATAGTTTCTGTCTAGAATAGGCAACATTATGCAATTCGGTGATCCAGCTACAACAATGAGAATGCTTCTCACTGGCTGCAGGGAAGAAAGACACCTAAGGGGTTAACAGTAATATTTTGCAAATTGAGGCGAGTGAAGAAAAAATACATTAGCATAAGAAAAGGTAGCCTTAGGGAATTTTCCACTCAAATGTTTGGTACTAAGAGCTCTATGTTACCACGGAGGAGGATAGAGAAGAGAAACCCTAGTGTCTATGCATTCTTGAAATTCATTGCCATTGTATTCATTCTGCTGGTAAGAAAGACCTCATAGTTACAGAGAGAAAGAATAGTTCTTTCTAGTAAAAGTAAATAAATACATAAATAAAAATTGGATATATTAAGAAAATCATGTGGACTCAAATAAAGCAAAAAAAAGCAAAAGGATTCCTCAATGATCAATCCCCAAAAGATTTCCTAAGTATGTCAGGGCTAGACTAGAGGTGGTTTGAGATGAAAAGTTAGAGTTTTATTAAGCAGCGATTTCAGTTGTTAACTAGAATGGGCCCCAAATGTCGGCAATTAAACTCTCTCCAATTGAAGTTTTTAACTCATTTCAGAAATTGTATCTAATGCAGAGTGCCTGCATGTAGTTAGCAGATATTTCCCATTTATTAGTGTCTTATTTAATAAAGCTTATTTAAAGATTGCTTGAAAGGAAATACCCACGTTTGAGTTATGATTATTTTTGCTAGTTGAAAACATTCAAATTAACTAATTTCCTTAAGATAGAGACTATATTGGGGTGGCTGGGTGGCTCAGTTGGTTAAGTGTCCAACTCTTGATTTGGACTCAGGGCATAGTCTCACAGTTTGTGAGATTGAGCCTCGAGACAGTCTTCAAGCTGACAGTGCAGAGCCTGCCTGAGATTCTCTCTGCTTCTCTCTCTGCCCCTCCCCCATTCATTCTCATTTTTAAATAAACATTAAAAAAAAGAGAGAGACTCTACTAATCAGTTGTTACCTGTTTCTATGGAGGTGCTGAATTAGTTTTTGATTCAGTCTTTCTTTTACTATTATGAATTCACCAGTAAAACAAAAAAATTTTTTATATTCTGAATTTCTCTAGATTTAACACCATAGGCAGCATGACTATCCAAATAAATCATAATGAACTTTGTTAATGAATTAAGATAAGAAGATGGCACAAAAAGAGACACATAGACCAATGGAATAGAATAGAGACCCCAGAACTAGGTCCACAAATGTATGGCCAATTAATTTTTGACAAAGCAGCAAAAAGTATCCAATGGAAAAAAGACTGCCTCTTTAATAATGGTGCTGGGAGAACTGGACAGCAACATGCAGAAGAATGAAACTAGACCACTTTCTTACACCATACACAAAAATTGACTCAAAATGGCTGAAGGACCTGAATGTGAGACAGGAAACCATCAAAACCCTTGAGGAGAAAGTAGGAAACAACCTTCTTTACCTCAACCACAGCAATTTCCTACTCAACACATCCCCAAAGGCAAGGGAAATGAAAGCAAAAATGAACTATTGGGACCTCATCAAGATAAAAAGCTTCTGCACTGCAAAGGAAACAATCAAGGAACCTAATAGGCAACCGACAGAATGGGAAAAGATAGTTGCAAATGACATATCAGATAAAGGGCTAGTATCCAAAATCTACAAGGAACTCACCAAACTCCATACCCACAAAACAAATAACCCGGTGAAGAAATGGGCAGAAGACATAAACAGACACTTCTCCAAAGAGGACATCAAATGGCCT